>NC_056748.1:363815270-364115270 GCF_019279795.1 Protopterus annectens
TGTTTTTTTTGGGTTAGTTTCCTTTGTTTTCTTTTTAATTTTTTGTGTGTGTGTGTGTGTGTGTGTGTGTGTGTGTGTATATGTATATATATATATATATATATATATATATATATATATATATATATATATATATATATATATTTAGCTATGTTGGCCCTTGGGCCGTTGTTTAGTGTGTGTGTGTGTGTGTGTGTGTGTGTGTGTGTTTTCTTACTTATCCATGTTAATTGCCTGTTTACTAGGCTTGTTAACTTTGAGTCTAGGCTTGGTTTTTGTGATGTAACTGAGTGTTATTTATTTAGGCTTGTGTGGCTTGTATTTTAGTGTTAAGCCTAAAAAGATTTTTTTTCTTTGGATATGTCTGAGGACAAAGACAAGCACCCAAAGTCTAGATTCAAGAAATGTCCAGACTGCAGGCAAAAAATGTCTGTGACTGATGGGCACGTTTATTGCTTAGGTGCGGTTCATTTGTAGGAGTCCTGCAGTGTTTGCCTCTCCTTTTCCTCGAGGATTCTTTTCGAGAGGAAAAGGAAGCTTTTTGATAGAGGCTTACTGAAACATCATTTTGCTGAAGCTTTGAATGACCAGGATGGGGCCAGCAAGTCCTCAGGAGACTCCAAGACGTCTAAAGAGTCAAAGTAAAAAAAAAAAAAAAAAAAAAAGTGGAGGATTCCAGGACACCGGCTCCACAGCTCTCTGACCAGAGTGTCTTTTCATTTCGGAGCCGGCCCACAGTTCTGGAGCCAGTATCTGAGAGACCTGCATCTTCACTCCTTCATTTGGCACCGTTGGTGCACTCCTCTAGGTCTTCTGTTATCCTCTCTGATTTGGACATGGACCGATTGGTGCAGAAGCTCTTATGGGCACCAGGCCTTGCTAAATTATCAGCTCTGACCCTAGTGTTGGAACCGAAGACCACCACACCGGGTTTGACTGCTCCTCCTCCGAGCCGTACCGGACCTTCGGAGCCGGAGGGGGCTGACCTGTTGATTGTGGAGCCTTTGGAGCAGAGACCTGCTCCGGTGTCCTCTGTTCCATCTACTCTGACATCCACTGCGCCAACTGGGGACAATGGGAGCCGACACTCTCCTGTCAGGTCAGGAGAGGATAGTCACACCGACTTGTCGGTGCCGACTCTTCCCCTTAGGGCCTCTGCTCGGATGAGCTAGGTTCCTACCTCCGGCTCGAAGCCCACGGCCTCTGTGCGGGAGGGGCTGGCTGTTCTTTCGGGTCTGTCGACTCCTCATCGGAACCGTGATGCCTTTGAAGCCATGAGGAGAGCTTTGTCCCCAAAGACATCCTCAACACCAGGTCTGGCCTGTTCTTCTCCCAAAGCACCTGTGTCTGCTTCTGCCTCCATTGTCCAGGCTAAGCGTAGAGACCCTGAGCCTCAGGTAGCCCCACAGAGCGCCCCATGCTGTTCCGAGACCTCCCCAGAGGCTCCTACTGAGGCGGTCCCCAGGAAGAGATTGTGCAAGAGGAGACACTTTGACTCTACACAGGAGTCTTTGATATCTGACACCGACTTGGATGAGTCAGAAGGGTCCCCACTATCCCCTTCTGAGGATATCTCCTTTGTGGAAATACTCGAGATCCTTAGGCAGAAGGGTGATTGGCAGTCCAAAAGCCCTACTGAGGACGAGTCCGTTCTCCTGAAGGCTTTCGGGTCTCAACCTTCCACCTCTTGGGTGTCTCCGCCCTTCGATGAGCTCATGCAACTAATCTTTCAAAGGGCGTGGGAGTCAACGGAGTCCATGGAAACCTGTTCCTCGGAGGCCTAATAAGTTCATTTCTGCTCCTGTAGATAAATCCTTTTTGTCCAAAGGAGTCCCTGTTGATGCCATGGTGGTGGCGGCGGCCACCAAAAAGGAAATGTCTGAGACTTCCTTGTCTATCCATCCTCCTAACAGAGAGTCCAGGATCATGGATAGATATGGGAAATGCATGTTTAGTTCGGCGAATTTTGCAGTCCAGTCGCTGAACTATTTGACCCATTTCACCAGACTGCAAAAGAGATCTCCTTAAGGAGTTGGGAGATGCTCTTCAGGGTACTGTAGCTGCAGGGGCTTCCGACAAAGTTGCCGCCCAGCTGGCTACCCTAAATTCCATTGCGAAGTCGTCCATGCGTCTCATATCAAATGCAGCGGATGGGATGAGTAGGGCAGCGGGTTCAGGAATTGCTCTAAGAAGACATTCCTGCATGCGCTTGTGTTCCTTCGCGGAACCCTTTGTCTTCATTTGTGAAAAACCCTTTTGACGGCTCATCCCGTTTTGGACCTAAACTGAAGGAAACTTTGACCGGGTGTGATCAGGAGGGAAAAATTCCGTCTTCCGTCGGAGTCTGTTTTTGCACCCCTACTCGGCCTTACCCCAAAGGCCAAAGGGGAAGAAAGATGTGGTTACAAAAAGCCCAAGGAGCCTTTCAGGACACATGTGGTAAACCCCCCTCTAGGGTCAAAGGAGGGGATAATGAAAGACGCAGCCCTTGCGGCAGAGGGGGTCCGCAACACCAGAGTGACAGAGATCACTTCTCTGGTCAACCCTATCAGCGCTCCTGAAAGGAGGCCCGACTGTCCTGCTCTGGAGGCAGTTGGGGGTCGTTTATCTTTATACGCAGACACCTGTCAAGATATAACAAATGACAGCTGGGTACAAAGCATAATTTCCAGAGGGTATTTCATACTGTTCTCCACTCCACCCAAACCCGCAAGGAGAATCCCAGATGTTCCACCCAGTTACAGGGAACAAGCAACTATAGAGGTCCACAAGTTGCTAGAAAGAGTCATCCAGCCAGTTCCAGCAGACCAAACAGGATCCGGAACTTAATCAAGATTTTTTTTGGTTCCAAAGAAAACCGGGGACTAGAAACCCATTTTGGACCTCAGCAGACTCGACCAATTTGTGAAGAAAGAGCAGTTCTGGATGGTCATGCTACAGTCTATACTCCCCTTTTTAGGGAAAGACAATTGGATGTGCTCGATAGATCGCAAGGATGCGTACTACCACATTAAAAATGACCACGCCATCCAGAGATCACCTGCGTTTCCAGCTGGGAGCCAATCATTATCAATTTTGAGCCCTGCCCTTTGGTCTCACTACAGCCCCCAGAGTGTTTACCAAATGCATGGCCGTAGTCACGGCTCACCTGAAGTGTCTAGGATTCCGGGTGTTTGCGTACCTAGACGATTGGCTCCTTACCTCCACCACCAGGCATCAATTGATTCAGGCAAGAGAATACACTCTGACACTCTGCAATCACCTAGGCATTACAGTCATCTCAGAAAAGTCTGCCTTGTCGCCATCACAGCATGTCGTCTTTATAGGGGCAGAGTTAGACACTTCAACCACCACTCTGACTACCATTCGAGAGGGACTTTCTTCTTCACCAGCATGTCAGCTCATTGGTATCGAAAGACAGAGCACCAGCTGCAGAAGTTTTAAAAGTATTGGGTTTGATGGCTGCAGCGATTTTGGCCATACCATTAGCAAGGATGCATATGCAGATTCTTCAATGGCTGCTGTTCACTCAATGGTCCTATCAGGAACTTCCAATGAATCATATGATTTTAATTACGAACTCTTGCAAGAGAGATCTCCAGTGGTGGTTGATGTCTCTTCATGTAACCATAGGACGCCCCTTTGTACTACTCCCTCCAGTAGCCACTGTGATCACGGACTCTTCCCTGATAGGGTGGGGGGGCATTTTCAGGGAAAGACTGCCCAAGGCACATGGCTGGATCAAAAGTCACATCTGCTGATCAATGTTCTGGAGATGAGAGCAGTACTTCTGGCGTTGCAGTACTTCCAGGACTCTCTTCCTCTAGGGACGATTGCAATTCAGACAGACAATATGCCAGTAGTCTGGTACTTGAACAAGCAAGGCAGGACCAAGTCTTACCCCCTTTGCTGAGAAGCCCTCAGAGTTTGTCAGTGGGCTGTCTCCTCCCAGCGCTTTCTGTTGGCATCGCACATCCCAGGGAGATCCACTGTGATAGCAGACAAACTGAGCAGGGCACTCTTGTTGCTGCGCGAGTGGTCCCTCAAGCAAGAGATTGCAGACAGGATTTTCCGCAAATGGGGCCAGCTTTGCTGCGATCTTTTTGCCAGTCACATTAGCACGAAATGCAGAAGCTACTTTGCCTTCATTACCCTTCCGTGAGAGCCCCCAAAGAGACACACTCGTACATGATTGGCCCCCGGGTCTTCTCTACGCATTCCAATACCGCTAATACCCAGACTTCTACAGAAAGCAAAGTCGCTGAGAAGGACCATCATTCTTATAGCCCCTCATTGGCCTCTGCAGATTTGGTTCCCATTTCTTCATCATCATCTCTTGGGGGATCCATGGATTCTGTACCCAGTTCCAGACCTTCTGACACATCCGTCGGGGGACCTCCATTTTTCCTTGCAGTCACTGAAGCTAACAGCTTGGCTGCTCGAGTTCCCCTCGTAGCCAGGCTTCATAACCTTTCTAATGAGACAAGCAGATCCTTTTGTCTTCTCATAAGCCCTCCAGCAGGAGATTATATCTTAGTAAGTGGAAGAAATTTTCCATATGGGCCTCTAAGCAGAGTATGGTTCCTTATCAAGTCCCCTTGACGTCCATATTAGAATTGTTGACTATGATTGTCAATAAAGGAGCTGCAACCGCAACAGTTTGGGTCCAGTTGGCTGCTATATCTAACTTTCATCTCGGAGTTGAGGGGCTAAACATAATGTCCCACAAGTTGTCCAAGGCTTTGCTCAAAGGAACCTTTCACGAGGCCTCCAGTGAAAACTCCTTATTCTCCTTGGAATCTGAACTTTATGCTGTGTTGTATAATTCTTCCCCCGCTTGAACCAGCATCATCTTGTGATCTCAAATTTTTGTCATGGAAAACCATATTTCTGGTGGATATTACTTCTACCCTTAGAGTGTCAGAACTTCAGGCCTTATATATCAGCCCTCCTTTATTTGATTTTTCATGCTGATAGAGTATCTCTTAGGACAAACACTTCCTTTTTGCCCAGAGTTTGTTGGGAATCAACCAAGTCATTGAGTTGCCAGTCTTCTTCCCTAACCAATCCAGTAAACTAGAGTATATGCTGCACAAACTTGACATTCACAGACGGCTCAGATATTATTTGGAGAGAACAAAAGATATTAGAAAATCAGACCAGCTCTTTGTGTCTTTGAAGCCAGACAAGGTAGACCAATGGCTAAAACAATGCTTTCCAAATGGCTATCTGATTGTATCACTTTTGTTTATTTAGCTGCTAATATCCCCTTACTACACAAGATTAAAGCTCACTCTACCGGAGCAGTTTCTACAGCTTCTGCATTCCAAGCCATATTGCCCCTTGATAACATTTGTGCTGCAGCCACTTGGTCTAAACCTCATACTTTATCACTCATTATCAAGTTGATAAGGCCTTCAAGGACAGGGCTTTCTTTGTGTCTACAGTCCTGAAGAATGTACTCCCGTGAGCCACCCAGGATTAAGGGTGCTAGGGACGCTACCCATCAGTAAAGAATGAACGGCGAGATTGAACAACTTCACATTAAGAAGTTATGTACTCACCATAACGTTCCATGTGAGTTGTACCATCTCGCCTTCCTTCTTATGTCCCTCCCTCCATCCCCCATCTGGCTGATAGTTGATCTAGAGGCTGGTCTCATCCTGGTTGCTCAATTCTTCCTCTCTGTGGGAGGGTAGTTCTCTTTTATATGGATATAGTACACGCAGCAAACAAGATATGAGGTAATTCCAGCAGTGCATCATGGGATAAGAGGCTTGGTCTCGAGCTACTGGTAAACCATGAATGTGAGAGTGTTCAATCTCGCAGTTTGTTCTTGAACACTGGTTCGGAGCCGATCCTCGGCTCCGAGTCGGCCGCATAGCAAAGCTCTGCATCTAAGAGAAGCTCGAGACCAGGCTATATCCCACAATCCTCCCTGCCATTACTCGGATCTAGTTTGCCGCTGCAACAGGTCACATCGCTACAGAGAGCTCGGACCAGAGATTAGTTATTAGACAGATAAGATTTTTCTTCTTTCAAAAGTTATTATTCTCCTAGTTTTTTGTGGATATTTTATATTTCTATACTATAGTGTGTTTGTGTGTATATTATAGTTAGTTTTTTTATAGGTTTCCCTTTGGGGCCTACCCTTACCTAACTGTAAATTCTTTTAAACTTAAACTATTAAACTTTAAATACCTCTTCTTTAAGTTATGTCTGAAAAAGCCAAGTCTGGTTTCAAAAGGTGTCAGTGTGGACAGAAAATGTCCATCACTGACAACCACACTTCCTGCGTCTACTGTCTTGGCCCTCTCCACTTGCAAGAGGATTGCTCTATTTGCCATTCCTTCAGTGGGAGGGTCATGACAGATAGACGCAGGAAACTTATTGATAGGGGGCTTCTTAAGCCTGCCTTCCAAGAGGCCTTGGACAAGTCTGACCAGGCTTCTAAGTCTTTGAAGGGGTCGAAGATGTCGGAGCCCATGTCATCGGCTCAGAGTACATCTTCTAGAGTTCGTTCGCTGGTTCCACAGACTTCGGGGCCGTGCGTCGAACGTTTGTCTCTCACTGAGCCCCAGGTCTTGGAACTGGTGTCGGAACTACCGCCACCGTCTATTCTTCGGTCGGTGCCATCTTCGGCCCCTTCGACCCGATCTTCCAGGCCATTATCTGATACTGATGTGGATCGTGTCGTGCAGAAACTTATGGAGAACACGGCCCTTTCCAAATTGATTGCAGTTTCCTCCCAGTTGGTGTCGAAACTAGAAGGCCTTTCTTTATCTCCAACAGGTCCTCCTTCGAGACCCATCCAGTCTTCGGAGCCGGAAGAGGATGAGCCGATGATAGTGGAGCCCTTGGTGCCGAAACCGTCCATTGCACGATCGACACCATTTACCTCGACTCCATCGGAACCGATAGGTGAGTCGCGGAGTTGACTATCTCTCCTTGGTTCCGGGACCGAGAGTCATACCGACCTTTCGGTTCCGACTCTCCCTCTCAGGGCCTCGGCTCCGATCAGCTCGGCTCCGTCCTCTGGGTCGAGACCCATGGGCCCCGTGTCTCGGATTCTTCCATGTTCTTCGGAACCGGGGGAGTCCTCGATCCGAGGTTCAGGGGTTTTTTGACCTTATGAGGAAGGTTTTGTCTACGCAACCACTACATCGGACGCGTCTTCTCCCTCCCTTAAGGAGCCGCTCTCTGTTTCTGTTCCCACGACACATCCAAAGCGTGGAGCACCATTGTCTCAGCCATCCCTAGAGGATGCCCCCTGTTCCTCGGAGGCCTCACCGGAACCCCCTTCCGATGAGGTCCCGAGGAAAAGATTGTGCAAGAGGAGGCACTTAGACTCCCCACAGGAATCTCTTAACTTCTGACACTGACTTGGATGAGTCAGAGGGGTCCCCAAAATCCCCCTCCGAGGATGTCTCATTTGCGGACATCTTGGAGATATTAAAACAGAGGGGTGATTGGCAGTCCCTAGCCCCCACTGAGGACGAGTCGGTGTTGCTGAAGGCATTTGGTGCTCAACCTTCTACCCTCCTGGGTTACTCCGCCCTTCGATGAGTTAATGGATTTAATTGCTCGAAGGGCGTGGGAGACACCGGACACAGTGGAACCGGTCCCTCGAAAACCAAGTAAATTTATTACTGCTCTCCAGCTCTCCAGGACAAGACCTATCTCACAAAAGGAGTCCCCGTTGACGCTATGGTGGTGGCCGCAGCCACTAAAAAGGAGATGTCTGAGTCTTCCTCTTCTGTTCATCCTCCGAATAAGGATTCTAGGACTATGGACAGATACGGGAAGCGCATTTTTAGTTCAGCGACTTTTTCCATGCGTTCTCTAAACTATTTGACAGATTTTACATGACTACAGAGGGATCTCATCAAGGAGCTGAGAGATACCCTCCAGGGTAACACAGATGCTGCTGTTTCAGACAAGGTGACAGCACAACTTAACACCCTTACCTCCGTAGTGAACTCGTCCATGAGGCTCATCTCGTATGCGGCTGAAGGGTCGAGTAGCCGCAACTTCAGCGATTGCTCTCTGAAGACAATCGGGATGCGGCTGTGCTCTTTTGAAGCCTTCAAGTCTTCTTCAACGCCCTTTGATGGTGCCACTCTTTTGGGCCCAAAGTGAAAGAGACATTAACTCGGTGTGAGCAGGAGGGAAAGACTCTGTCTGCTGTCGGAGTCTGTTTTTCTGTTCCATCCAGACCGTACCCCAAAGGGCAACGAGGCGGAAAAATGTGGTTCCGTAGAACTCTGGGATCTTTCCAGGCCACACAGAGTGACCCCCCCCCCCCGGAGGCAGAGGGGGGGGCAGACATGGAAGACGCCGCCCCGGCGGCAGAGGGGGTCCGCAGAACCAAGGCGACAGGGATACTATCCCTGGTAAGCCTTTCCAGCACTCCTGAATGGTGGCCCGACTGTCCTGCTCTGGAGGCAGTCGGGGGTCACTTGGCTTTATACCCACAGGCCTGGCAAACTCTCACCTCAGACTCTTGGGGAAAAGCATTGTAACCAGAGGATACAAAATACCCCTTATGTCAACTCCACCCCAACAAAGAAGGTCTCCAGATGTGCCACCCTGTTTGCGAGGCCAAGCAGCAATAGAAATTTCAAAGCTGCTCAAAAAGAGTCATTCAGCCAGTCCCGGCGGACCAAAAAGGATCCAGAACTTACTCAAGGTTCTTTTTAGTTCCGAAAAAGACAGGGGACTGGAGACCCATTTTGGATCTCAGCAATCTCAATACCTTCGTGAAGAAGGAAAAGTTCCGGATGGTCACGCTTCAATCGATCCTTCCATTTTTACAGAAGGACGACTTGATGTGCTCGATAGATCTCAAGGACACATACTACCACATCAAGATGGCCAGAACGTCCAGAGATCACCTGCGCTTCCGGCTGGGAGTCAGTCATTTTCAATTTCGAGCCCTGCCCTTTGGGCTCACCTCAGCCCCCAGGGTATTCACCAAATGCATGGCAGTGGTAGCGTCTCACTTGAGATGTCTAGGATTCCGGGTGTTTCCCTATCTGGACGACTGGCTCCTCACCGCCACCACCGAGCGTCTCCTCATACAAGCAAGAAACTATACAGTCAACCTTTGTTCCCACCTAGGGATTTCCATAAACTTCAAAAAATCTGTCTTACTGCCCTCACAGCATATTTCATTTATCGGAGCGGACCTAGATACGCATTTAACATTGGTAAAGCTCCCTCAAGTAAGGGCTTCATCCCTCAAGGAACAGGTTCTTCTGCTGCAATGCAGGAAAGCCCCAGCCAAATTGGTGTTGAAAGTTTTGGGACTCATGGCAGCGTCCCTGATTGCGATTCCCATGGGAAGGTTGCACATGAGGCTCCTCCAATGGCTGCTGTTCACGCAGTGGTCGTTCCAACAGTTACCCCTAAAGTACGAGATCCTGATAACAGATTCTTGCAAGCGAGACCTCTCATGGTGGGTGTCCAGCCAGGATCTCACTATGGGCCATCTATTTGTTCTACCAAATCCGACAGCCACTATAACCATGGACGCTTCCCTGATAGGGTGGGGGGGACTTTTTCAGGGAAGAACAGTCCAAGGGGAATGGTCCAACATCGAGTACAACCTGCACATAAATGTTCTGGAAATGAGGGCGGTGTTCTTGGCGTTGCAACACTTTCAAACCCTCCTACCTCTAGGGACAGTAGCAGTTCAGTCAGACAACATGTCTGTAGTCTGGTACATAAACAAACCAGGGGGAACCAGATCTTACCCATTATGCAGAGAGGCCATGAGAATTTGGCAATGGGCAGAGTCCACGGGTCGCTTTCTGATAGCAACGCACATCCCGGGGTCATCCAACGTCATTGCGGACAGGTTGAGCAGAGCCATCCTGTTACCTCACGAGTGGTCCCACAAACTACAAGTGGCGGAAAGAATTTTCCGCAAATGGGGCCAGCCTTGCTGCTGCGATCTATTCGCCTCCCCGATGAATACCAAATGCAGAAGCTATTTTGCCCTTCTACCCCCTCCAGAGGATGTCCCCAGGGACGCACTGATACACGATTGGCCCCCGGGTCTCCTATATGCATTCCCACCTATCCCCTTGATTCCCAGATTTCTCCAGAAAGCCATGAATCTGGAAAGGACAGTTATACTCATAGCCCCATTCTGGCCTCGACAGATATGGTTCCCCTTTCTTAGAGCCCATCAAACAGAGGAACCTTGGATCCTGGACCCAGTACCAGATCTACTGACACATTCGTCGGTAGTTCCTCACTCGTCTCTTCTATCCCCCAAACTAGCAGCTTGGCTGCTCCACTTACCCGCCTAGCCAGGTCTGTTCTACTTTCTCCGGCAGTGCAGCACATTTTGGTTGCATCTCATAAGGCTTTCACCACCAAACTCTACAACAATAAATGGAAACGCTTTGTGTACTGGGCATCTAGTCAACACTTGGACCCCCTGGTTGCTCCTTTACATAAAGTTCTAGAATTTCTTTCCATCCTTTTCCATGAAGGGGCCTCTACTTCCACATTGAGTGCAGTTGGCTGCCATATCCAACTTCCATGTTGGTGAGGACGGTTCTTCTATTATGTCCCACAGGCTTTGTAAAGCTTTTATGAAAGGTTCCTTCCATCTTCGACCTCCCGTCAGAGACCCTTTATTCCCATGGAATTTAAATTTGTTGTTGTCACAACTAATGTTACCACCTTTCGAACCAGCCTCTTCTTGCCCCCTGAAGTTTCTGTCGTGGAAGACTCTTTTTCTTGTAGCGGTTACTTCAGCTCGGAGAGTGTCAGAGCTGCAAGCACTGTCAATTAAACCGCCTTACTTAATTTTTCACCCAGATAGAGTTTCTTTATGAACAAATCCGTCCTTCCTTCCTAAGGTATGTTCTGTCATAAATATTAATCAGTCCACTGAACTCCCTACTTTCTTCAAGAACCATACCATCAAGTTGGAATATATGTTGCACAAGTTAGATGTCCACAGACAACTCCGATTTTATTTAGACAGTACTAAAGACTACAGAAAAACAGATCAACTTTTTGTTGCATTTGCAGACAATATAAAGGGCATGGCAGTTACAAAACGTACGCTTTCTAAATGGCTTACTGATTGTATAGCCTTTGTGTATTCTAAGTCAAATCAGGCCTTACCCACCAAACCAAAAGGCCATTCTACTAGGTCCGTCTCCACTTCCTTGGCTCATGCAGCTCGCCTGCCTTTGGACACGATTTGTGCAGCAGCCACGTGGTCTAAACCACATACTTTCATCGCTCATTATAGGGTTGACAAAGCCTCCAAAGACAGGACATCCTTTGGTTCCACTGTGCTCAGGAACGTTCTTCCATGAGTCACTCAGGGTGACAGAGCTAGGGACGCTACCCGTGTGTAAGAACAAACGGCGAGATTGAACACTCTCACATAAAGAAGTTATGTTCTTACCATAACGTTCCATGTGGAGTGTTCATCTCGCCTTTGTTCTTACATCCCCCCCCTTCCCTCCCTCACGTGTTTGGAAGAACGAGTAGGACTAGCGTCTGGTCCACATGTCTTTACCTCTTCCGGGTATGTTTCATTACCCTTAGTTGGTTTGTCAGTGAGATGGTGTCTCTAAATTTTTTCTTTTGTGCCAGTATGTAGCCTTAGCACCTCAGGGTTATTGTTATTCTGGTTTGCTTGAAATTAGATCTCAGTAATGGCAGGGAGGATTGTGGGATATAGCCTTGTCTCGAGCTTCTCTTAGATGCAGAGCTTTGCTATGCGTCCGACTCGGAGCCGAGGATCGGCTCCGAACCCATGTGCAAGAACAAAGGCGAGATGAACACTCCACATGGAACGTTATGGTAAGAACATAACTTCTTTGTTTTGCAAACGGCTGTATTGGAGCCGATGGATCGGCTCTGAACCCATCAGTAAATAATGAAGGCAAGATGGAACAACTCACATGGAATGTTATGGTGAGTACATAACTTCTTATTTACCTCTGTCTTAAGTTAGTATTTAATAAAGTCCAGCACGTAATTAATGACTAACTGAGCATAAACTGAAATCATTAAGTCAGATTAAACTGTGTTGTGTGCATCAACATTAAGCATACAATTTATTGTCTCAAATTGTCATTTCAGTATGTTAACATATTAAAAAGTCGTGTGTGCATGAACATGTATAAGTACATTTTTAGAGTTTAGATGCATTAGTGTACTAAAGCATATAATGCGTTTAGAAAAAGGTTTCCAGTTTCCCAGAAGCAATGATTAGCATATCTGCAGTGTCAGTAATTTACTTGTTCATATAAAATGGAATGGAGTGCAAGGCCTTAGGAACAGAATGCAGTTTGTGGTAATGTGGGATAAGAAGCAAAGTCATAAATTTCGGTGGAGTTTGGAAAACTCAATGACTTGGATGTTCTTCATTCCACATTGCTGCAGTCCTAACCATTGGGTAGTCCGCTGTCCCAGTCGGCCCGAATACCAAAGTATATGGCTGACGTCGGTCAAGGCGCATCAGTCTGACGTCAGGACGTCAGGGTACTAATGCGCATGATCGACGTCATATCCTCAGTCTTTTTTGCCGCATGGTCCGATGCAGAAGCAGTTTTGCGAGTGCAGGTTGGCGTTCTGAAATTTTCTGAAGTCAGAGTTTCAGACCGAATCAAAGTTGGCTAAGTACCCCGTTGGGGAATATTTTGGTTTTTTCTTGCCTCAGTATTTAACCGGATGTCAGAAAAAGTGAATAACTGTATTTCTTGTGGGAAACAGATACCTCATAGGGATTACCATACCTTGTGTATACCTTGTTTAGGGCCTGAGCACGGCGTTGTTGGATGCGCGTCTTGTGCTAGATTTAACAAACGCACTATTAAGAGAAGGTTAGACTGTGCCAGGTTAGTTTTGGGAAGCGTTGTAATTATAAAATGCCGTCGGATGCTCCGCCCGCTGGCTAGATCCAAAAGCGCAAGGACAAAGCAGCAAAGCCTAGAGTGGAAGAACCGACAGTCCCGGACGTCGGTTCTTTAGAAGGCTCAGTGGAGCGGGAGGTTCGGCCAGGAGTTTCTTTGGAGTCTCAGGAGAGACTTTATTGTTACAGGATGTGTCCTCTCAGGAGGTAGGCCAGGCTGAAGGGGCTTCTCAGGTGGCTGTTCTTCCCTCTCTTCCTAAGGTGGTTAGAGCCTCCCCTTCTGTTTCCAAGGCTTCTTTGAGGGGCAGGCCAGGTTTAACTTCAGTGGGGGTTTCTCCTAGCTCTTCAGGATCTTTGCCTAAAAAACATATGCTTAAAATGGCAGAGGATTTGATTACTATGATTAGAGGTTCTATGCCCCCTCCTGATAAGAGGCCTAGGGTGGAACCTGAGTTTGAGAGTTTTGAGCAGTGTTCGGAGGCTTCTGAGTCTTCGGCTGAAGACTTGCAGGAGTATCCTCCTTATTCTGATTCTGATGAGGATGATTCTACTCCTTCAGCTTCTCCTCCTGAGGATTTTTCATTTTCAGAGACTCTGCATTCCATGAGGGAGCATTTTAAATGGGAAGGTCAAGATTTCTCTGATTCCAGGAAGAGGCTTAGGGAATTCTTGTTTTTACCCCAGCATAGGCCTTTAGCTATACCTCCTGTTCTGAATGTGGTGGAAGATGTTTTGCAGAGGCTTCCTGAACCCTGATTCTTTGCCTCCTGCCCTGTTAAACCGGATAGGTACTATAGGGTGCCTGAAGCTCATAAGTATCTTTTTAAGAGTCCTAGGGCAGACCGAAACTGTCTCTCAGGGGCCTAAAGGTGTTAAGGCTTCTGTTGTTAAAAATCCTGTTCCTCCTGATAAAGAGGCAAGGGCTTTGGATAGATGGGGAAAGAAAGTGTATACTTCTTCCACTTTAGCCATGAGGCGTTGAATTGCCAGTTTCACATGTTAAAATATCAAAATTATCTCCTTTCACAATTGCAGTCTAAGGTGGATGCTCTGGCGGAAGGTATTGAGTGTAAAGAGTTGCAGGATTTAGTTCATGTGTCTGAACAGGTGGGTAAGCATTCCTTGCAATGTGGTTTTGATGCTGTGCAGGCCTCCTCGAGGGTGGCTGCCACTGGTTCTGTTCTTCGCAGGCACGCCTGGTTGAGGGATCAGAATTTAGCTGAGCATGTTAAGACAAGGATTTTGGATGCTCCTTTACAGTCTGATGTGTTGTTTGGTTCGCCTGTGGAAGCAGTTTTAAAGAAAATGGAGGACAAGGCTAAGTCTATGCAAACTGTTAAAGATTTTTTGCAGGTGCAGCCTCCGAAGTTTAGTAGAAATTGACCTACCTTTTCAGCTGCCAGTACATTCTCGTCTGGCAGCACCTTTGGGAGGAAGGCTGGCTCTTTTCAAAGAAAATTGGGATTTAATTACCCAAGACAGATGGGTTTTGGATATCATTCACCACGGTTACAGGTTTTATTTCCATACCTTACCTCCTTTCAAAGGCATGCCAGACATTCCTCCTCTACAAAGAAAAGAGGCTCACAAGCAAATTTCTATGTTACTCCAAATAGGGGCCATTCAGCCAGTTCCTGTGCCAGAAAGGGGCCTAGGATTTTATTCTCGCCTGTTCCTAGTACCAAAGAAGGGGAACACGTGGAGACCAATTTTGGATTTATCTATCCTCAACACTTATCTGGACATTCCCAAGTTCAAAATGTTGACGTTACAACAGCTTTTACCTCTGCTGGGCAAAGATCACTGGATGGTAACTTTAGATCTCAAGGAAGCTTACCTTCATGTGCCTATCAGACTAAGTTGCAGGAAGTATCTGCGTTTTCGAGCTGGAAATTCCCATTATCAGTTCTCTGCATTGCCCTTTGGCTTATCTACTGCATCCAGAGTATTCACAAAGGTTCTGGCTCCAGTGATAGCTTACTTCAGGCTAAAAGGAATTCAAATCTATCCTTACTTGGACGACTGCCTGATTCTGGCTCAAGAAAAGGAAGACCTTCTACAGCATTTGGAATATGTGATAGCAGTGCTAAGATGCCTAGGGTATTCTGTGAACGAAATAAAGTCCAGTCTAGTACCGTCTCAAGACATGTGCTTTCTGGGTGTGAGACTGAATACAGCAGCCCAGATGGCCTTTTTAACCCCGGAGAAACAAAAGAATCTTTCCATTTACTTCCATCAACTATCTCTTCAGTCCGGGCTGACTGCAAGGACAGTCCTTCAAGCCTTAGGGTTCATGGCATCTTGTATTCTGGTGCTTCCCAATGCCAAACTGCGTATGAGGAAGCTGCAATGGTAT
The DNA here is from genome assembly GCF_019279795.1 of Protopterus annectens. NCBI lineage: Eukaryota > Metazoa > Chordata > Ceratodontiformes > Protopteridae > Protopterus > Protopterus annectens. The sequence continues at coordinate 363,830,516 of NC_056748.1, forward strand.
CTCAAAAATGTATGGACACAGCACTGCCAGGATTTGGACACTGTCATTCAAATAATACCTTGCATTCAACAGGAATTTTTGTGGTGGGCTCAGGAATGTCACCTAAACAAGGGACTCTCTGTGACCCGGCCAGAGGCGAGTCAGATTCTAACGACAGATGCCTCAGACATTGCTTGGGAGCTCATCTAAATGGAAAGTGGATACAAGACAAGTGGCCTGCCAGACTACAGCATCTACATATCAACATGAAGGAGATGTTAGCAGTCCAGTTTGCATTAATGGCTTTCAAGGAGTTACTTCTGCCAGGACAGGTGTTGATTCTAACAGACAACACAACTGTCATGTGGTACATCAACAAACAAGGGGGAACACATTCTTACCCGTTGTGCAGGCAAGCAATGATTTTATGGGAGACTGCGCTCAGCTTGCAACTAACTCTTCAGGCAAGGTTTCTGCGGGGAGCACAGAACTCCTTAGCAGATGTGTTAAGCAGACAAATCATGGATCCCCACGAGTGGAAACTGGATCTTCATGTATTTCGGAAATTGACAGTGTCATGGGGAACTCCAGACATAGATCTGTTCGCTTCTCCACTAAACCACCAGTTGCCAAAGTTTTGCACAAAGAGGTTTCATCACACAGCTTGGAAAGTGGATGCTCTTTCTTTCAGTTGGAAAAATCTTCATGTGTATGCCTTTCCACCTCTGCCTCTTCTCCCAAAGGTGCTCCTAAAGGTCAGACAAGACAAGCCAAGGATGATTTTAATAGCTCCAGATTGGCCTCGGCAACACTGGTACCCATTACTGAGGAGTCTGGTAAGGAAGCCTCCATGGCCTTTACCTTTGATTCCACACCTGTTGTCTCAGAGGGCGGTCACCTGCTCAATGTCAAGCTTCACTCTCTTCATCTAACAGCCTGGCATATTCTGTTTTGAAACACAGCAGGTCTCAACTTCCTCAACAAGTTTTAAATGTGATTATGGAAGCCAGAAGACCTAGTACAAGGAAAGTGTGCATGAAAAATGGAAGAGATTTTTATTTTGGAGTGCAGCAAAGAATTTGGAGATTTCTGAACCTAATTTGAGTGTGGCTCTTCAATATCTTACTGAGTTATTGGACAAAGGTTTGTCTTTCTCTTCCATTAAGATTCATGCTGCAGCAATTTCAGCTCACTATGATTGTGACCCACCATTGTTTTCGCATCCTTTGTTCAAGCAATTTCTTAGAGGGCAAAGAATATAAGACCCCCGTAGAGCTCCTACTCCTGCTTGGGATCTCAATTTTGTGTTGGAGAAACTTACTCTACAACCTTTTGAGCCTGGCTACTGCTGAATTGAAATACTTGTCATGGAAGACTGCTTTTTGTTGGCCATTACTTCTGCAAGAAGGGTTTCTGAATTGCAGGCCCTTATGGCGGTAGAGCCTTTTGATTTTCCATAAGGATAGGGTATCATTACGTACTAATCCTTCTTTTATGCCTAAGGTGGTTTCTAGTGTGGCTTTAAACCAAACTATTCATTTGCCTACTTTCTATGCAGATCCCCAAAATAAGGGGGAAAAGATTTTGCACACTTTAGATGTACACAGGCAGTTGCGTTATTATTTAAGCAGGACTAAGGATTTTAGGCAGTCTCAGCAGTTGTTTGTTTCTTTTGCTTTGAGTTCTCAGGGCAAGCCTGTGTCAAAACAAACTATTTCTAAGTGGATTGGGTTTTGCATTGCATTTTGTTATTCCCATCATGGCAAGGAGATTCTAGCTGGGATTAGGCCATATTCCACTAGGGCTACTGCCACTTCAACAGTATTTCTAAGGGGGGTGGCAACTAAGGATATTTTGGAGGCAGCTACTTGGAGTTCAGTGCATACTTTCTCTAAGCATTACCATCTTCCTCTCTACTCTAAATCTAGGGCTGGTTTTGCCACAGCTATTTTGCAAGGCATGTTGACAGCTCCTGCTTCCTTATGATTTGCCAGCCTCCCTTACCTCTGCTTTGGGATTCTACCCAATGGTTAGGACTGCAGCAATGTGGAATGAAGAACATAGTACAGTTTTGTACCTACCATAAATGTAGATGTTCGAGGATCCACATTGCTGCAGTCAATTACCCTCCTCCTTCCCTCTGTGTTTAGGGGTGGTTGTGTGGGTGAGGTTATACTCTTGTAATTTTGTATATATTGTACATATTTTTGGTGCAGGAGTGTTTGGTGTTTTTGGTTTTGGCCTTGTCTTTTTAGGGTCTTCTGACATCTGGGGCAAGAAAAGACTGAGGATATGACGTCGGTCATGCGCATTAGTACCCTGACGTCCTGACGTCAGACTGATGCGCCTTGACCGACGTCAGCCATATACTTTGGTATTCGGGCCGACTGGGACAGCGGACTACCCAATGGTTAGGACTGCAGCAATGTGGATCCTCGAACATCTACATTTATGGTAGGTACAAAACTGTACTTTATGTCTGCAGGTCGGTCATCAGAATTTCTCCAGTATACTCGAAATGAGTTAGACTTACAATTATTAAAAAATATGATGCTGACAGGATGGCAAAGTTACAAGAAAGAAAAATTCATTTACAGTTTGAAGGTCTGTATACCTATTGTGTCAAGATTCATTAATCCCAGGTTCTGATGTTCAAATTCAGTAGAGTGATTTTGCTAAACCAATACATAATCTCTTGTTGGAGAGAACATATAATATGCACTTGGGAAATGGGTATAAGTAAAGGGCACATGACATTATGATTAGACTGGGAACATAGAATTTTGAACTGATGGTAAAGTCTAATCATACTACAAAAGTGGCTCCAGATATGCAGCGATGCCTCTCAAGATTCTGGATGAACCATGGAGTAAACTTAATGAAATTTATTTCAGTTGAAGGAAAATCAACATCATGTATGTGCCAGAACTGTTCTAAGAACTTGGAGGTCATAGCTAAGTGCACCTCTTCAACTGTCATAAAATGCTGAAGTTCATTTTTTCTCAACATGGTATTCCTGATGTACTATTTGCAGAGACTGGTCCATAGTTTATAATAGAGAGTTCTGAGGTTTTTCATGACATTAGGAGTCCCGAAACATCACATTCTCACTGATGTCCTCTGTCAAATGCGTAAAAATTGCAAGAGCTCCTCAGACAGTAAACACCAATAAAAATATTTTGAAAGCTCAAAGTAGGCCTGTTGTATACAGACGTAGTGCACTTCAAAAATAGTTCTTTGTTTTACTTTGGCCAGAGGAGATGGAAATATCCAACATGCATGGCAAGCTGTTTAACAGAGACAGAAATACTGCTGTGGCTGGTCACTAAGACATCTACATCAAATCCTTGCAGAACTGTGTATGAATTTTAGTTTTAATGCAGTGACTACCACTATGCATATGTTGCTGAAAGTGCTTTGATTTGCAAAGGGAAGGCATGTTATGTAACAGTCCTCCAGTGGAAACCAGTATAAGGAATAATGTCAGACTGCCAGTCTATGTTTCATTTTATGTGGAGCATATTTTCCCAATTAAGAAAAAGGAAATACCTATTTGTTTTGAAATGCATCTAAAAACATTGAGAGTAAGGAAATTGTGTATTTAAACACTCGGAGTTCATGAGTGTGTCTTCACTATAAATAAAAATCAAAGAATTAATTTTAGCTGTTTGCACTTGCTGTCTGTTACGGAGATGGTTTATTCACATATATTCGACCACCCCCATGTACATACACACCATGATACCAAGCTAGGTCAGTGATGGTTTTAAGTATGAGAAAATGACAACGGGGTTTTGTCACTTCACACCCAGCAATATATAGATGTCAAATGTTTATTATGATCACAAATATGAATGATGCCTACAGTAATGTATTTCAGCTTGTTTCAGTCAAACACACATTAATCCTGCTAAGTCAGATCAGTGAAAGTTTCACAGACTGCTTGTTTCCTCACCCCAGATTATTGACACTTTATCTGACTGTGCACACCACCAATATCTGACTGTGAGCAAGTAAAACGTGGCCACGGTAATGTTTTTTCAGTTAATTCATGTCCTGCCAAGCCAGGTCTATGACTGTAAATGCTGTTGAGCAGTAGCTGGAGTCGTTCATTTCCATCCACAGACTGATTCAGCATTTACCGGTATTATTCCCTTTTTATTGTTTGTGCATACCTCAGATTCCGGATTGTGATCAAATAATGATAATCAAGTGGTGTATTATGGCTAGTTTCTGTCAAACTTACACACTAGTAATGCCAGGCTGGATCAGTAACTGTTTGTTTTAACTGTAATTTAAAGGTCAGTCACTTATAACCAGAAGGTACCTTTATATGGAGTAATTACTGCAGATGCAATGAATCTGTATACCTCCGATATGTTTTGACAAAAAATAAAAATAGCAAATTACAGATGTACAGTGGTCTGACATCTGTAAGGCACCCAGAGTAGCAACAAAAACAAGAGAGTTTATAATCTTTACATGGAAGTTTTTGCACAAGTACTTTTGTATGTCATATGAACTCCAGAATATGTTCTGAAAGCCAGGGAAATTATCTGATAAGTGATAAAGGGGGAAACTGGCATGTGGGACCATATTGTCTGGTGCTGTCAGGCCTTGTCTGAGGTTGAGGGATACCCACAGAGTATTCCAAAAATAAACACACTCAGACTTTGAATTGAATAGGGAGTTTTTATTCCTGGGTTGGAACTGGAATAACCACTACCTAGTGTCACATAGTCATTGATAGCACTGTTAATGATGGTCCTGAATAAAGAGCATTTCCTGGAAATGGAAATCTGATAGGGCACTATGGAAGGGTGTTGGAGGAATTAATGAGATTAAAAAAGCTGTTTTCATGGGATTAGATAAGAGTCTGAAAACAGTGGGGAACGAATGGTTACTGTGGGAAAGGCTTGAGCCGAGTGAAATAGGATTCTTGGACAAGACAAATGAGTCTCTGAATAACTAGTAGTTTGGAGGCTCATATGTGTAAGAACCTATGTGATTAATTGATTTATGTTAGAAATTATCCTGGTGAATTGGTAATGTTCTGCAATCCTGTTAAAAACTATTGATAAATGATTTAAGGGCTTAATGGACTTTAACACATTGTTTTACATAGAAATGTGGTGATTTGATGACTGCTTCTGTAATACTCTGCAGTATGCTAATTAAAGTTTGATGTTAAAAAATGGAAAAGCTACCATGCCTCAATCTGAGTCTGTAATGGACTTTATTACAATATTAAAACACATCACTGTGGACACTGTATTAATTAATTTTATTTCAGTTTGATGCACCAGTATACACTAGCACTGCCAAACCATCCTCGGTAACTGTTAACTGTTGTAAGACAGTAGCTGGGGTCAGTCAGTCAGTTTAATCCACAGAGTGCCTCTGTCATACTCCCCCATTATATTAATTGTATTAACTGTGTTTACCTCCGATGTCTGTGGTTAAAAAAAAAGGGACTGGGGTAATTTATTTCATCTGGTGTCACTCAGGCGTACACTAGTCCTGCCAAGTCAGAGAAATGGCTTTATTTTTTTATTTTATTCTGAATTTGTTAAACTAGGTAAAGCACTGATCCCAGTGGACCTATTTCAGTCTGAGGCCAGGAGTAAACACAGTAGATTCATGACTTTATATACAGTCAAAGACCAAATGCAATTTAAATATGTATTACATAGAAATTGAATGTCAGAGTTGACTTGAATGGTATAAAGAGAACAGATGCATGACATTAAACACAGATTGACTGACGAAACACAATATATGCATGCATTATCTACGGAGCTGATATCGGAGTTGGCATGCTGAAAGAATCGCATACTGCTTCCACGCCCTTAACGTTACAATCACTTTGACTCTTTATACCAGAATAAACACACACACTCTCACACCATGTGTGCACTAATGCACACTGTACTCTTAAAAAATCAACTTGACAGTCATTTGCTTTCACTCACAGCCTGTCTACCCTCCCAAAAAAGAGTTTCTGTGCATATTTGGTGTGTATGTCTGTGTGTGTTTATGGAGCTTATTGCCATATTAATATATTTCAGTATGTTGCTCAAGACAAAAACTCTGCCTCATTCTCCCAGTAGCCACCTTCTGTAGATTTGTTTTCATGAATGCAAGTTGGTTGGGAGGGTGGCTTAATAGTTAAGGTGTTTGCCTTGCAAGCACAAGGTGCAGGGTTTGAGTCTCACAAGGGATAATTGGCTAGGCTTAAAATGGCTCGCAAGGACAGTTAGTTTAGTACTAATCTATGAACCACCCCTATACACACTTGATCACCTCCAGTGTGTGTGATCAGAAAACATGAGAGAAATAATGGCCTCAGGAATGTATTTTAGTATGCTGTAGTCAGTGAGTCTCAACCATTCCCATTTCAGTGCCATCCCCAGATGTCCTTCAAGGATGCATCTGCAGTCATAACATATGGGTTGTCCTGCCTCAGGCAGTCCTTCGGTCGGCCGGATTCCAAAGTCTGGGTCTGGCTTCGGCTGATGTCGCATCTTCCCCGACGTCATAGCTGCTGGGGTATAAAGGCATCAGCCGACGCCATTTTCCTCAGTCTTTCTTGCCGCGCGGTGCCCGAAGCAGAAGCTGTTCGCAAGTGCCGGTCGGTCAGATCCAGAGATTCAGCTACCGAAAACTTCTAAAAAGCTAAGTACCCTGTTGGGGACTCTTTCTTGCCTCAGCCGATGTCAAAGTAAATAATTGTTTAACTTGTGGGAAACAAATACCTCATAAGGATTTCCATTCCTACTGCCTTCCTTGCTTAGGCCCAGACCACGACGTATCAGCTTGTTTAGCCTGTGCCTCCTTCAACCGACGGACTCTTAGACGTCGGTCGGAGTTTGCGGAAGAGTTTTTTGGCTCCGCTTTTGCATATAAAATGCCGTCGGAGACTCCGACTATGCATTTAGCCAAAAAATGCAAGGAAAAGGACCGACACTTGCGGCCCGCAGTTTCGGCTGAAACCGCGGTTAGGCCTACCGCGAGTGTCTCAGTTTCGGCTGAAACCGAGGCCTCGGTTCTTCCTTCCGCCACAACCGTGGGCAGCGAGGTCCCGGCCGAGTCGGCTACAGAAATCCCTACCGAAGAAGCAAGTGCACAAGATTTGTCCGACACTATTCCTTTGGACATTTCCACTCCTGCACGTGGGGCAGCTAGGCCCCCTGCTTCTATGTCTATTAAGGCTTTCTCCAGGGCTAAAGCAGCTAAAATTGCTAAAGCATTGCCTGCAAAATCTACCTCTGAGGCCTTCCTCAAGTTCCCAGATGCTCAGTCTTGCTGAGGACCTTATTTCTCTGATTAGAGGTTCCCAACCTCACCCAGACAGGGCCTCCCATCCTCCTCCTCCTGACAAAAGGCCCAGGACTGAACCCCCTGAACCTTTCTCCTCTGACTACTCCTCCGATGGATCTGATTTGTCAGACCATCAGGAAGAGCCATACTCACCTTATGAGGATTCTGATGCAGAAGACTCCATCCCTTCTGCTTCCCCTCCAGAGGAATTTTCATTTGGGGAAACTTTACACTATGAGGGAACACTTTCAATGGCAGGGTCAAGATTTCTCTGATTCTAGAAAAAGACTAAGGACTTTCTTACACTTACCACAGCATAGGCCTTTAGCCATACCACCTGTGCTAACTGTAGTTGATGATGCATGTAATGATGTCAGCTCTGCTCCTGACTCACTTCCCCCGGCCCCTGCCAAACCTGACAGATACTACAGGGTTCCTGATTCCCATTTCCACTTGTATAAAGCCCATGCTGCAGACCCAGAAACTATTTCTCAGGGCCCGAAAGGTGTTGCAGCTGCCACTGCTAAAAACCCCCTACCCTCTGAAAGGGAGTCAAGAGCATTAGAGAGATGGGGAAAAAAGGTTTACACCTCTGCTACTCTTTCTGCCAGGGCTTTGAACTGTCAATTCCATATGATACAGTACCAGGAATATTTTCTAGATCAGCTGAATAAAAAGCTTTCTTCTCCTGAACCTTTAGACCGTAAGGCCCTTCAAGATTTGGTACACAATTCTCAGCAGGTCAGTAACCACTTCTTAAAATGTGGCTATGATGCACTGGAAGCTTCATTTAGATCAGCTATGACTGGGGCAGTAATTCGTAGACATGCCTGGCTAAAAGAGCAATCCTTGCCGGACCATGTCAAGGCTAAACTCCTAGATGCTCCAATGGAGAAACAAAGTTTATTTGGCTCCCCTGCACAGGAGATTCTAAAAAAAGTGGAAGAAAAAGCAAAATCTGTGCAAACAGTTAAGGAATTTCTGCAGGTCCAACCTCCGAGGTTCAGCAGAAACTGGCCTTCAAAGAATTGGTCCTTTCCAGACACCTCCAAGGCACAGACGGGCAGGAATAGACGCCCAAGAGGCAGAGGTCAGTCAAAGGGTGCCTACAGGGGTCGCCAGTGGCAACCTGCCAACCAAAGGAGTACTGCCACAGCTGCAGCTACAACCACTTCCACAGGACAAACACAATGACTTGACTCTCATTCCGCCTACAAGAGAACAGCTGGAAGCACCCTTGGGCGGAAAATTGGCTTTATTCTCAAAAAACTGGCATTGCATTACAAAAGACAAATGGATATGCAAACAATAGACAAAGGCTACAGGTTTCATTTCCACACTTTACCAAGAAGAAGCGGAATGCCAAACCTACCACCAAACCAGAAGCCAGAGGCTTTAAGACAAATCAACCATTTACTTCAGATGAAAGCAATAGAAAAGGTACCATCTCTGGAACAAGGTCAAGGCTTTTACTCCAGACTATTCCTTGTACCAAGAAAAGAAACCCAATGGAGGCCTATTCTCGACTTGTCCGCACTAAACACATATCTCATTGTGCCAAAATTCAAAATGTTGACTTTACAGCAGCTTCTTCCCATGTTGGGCAAGGAGTCTTGGCTGGTGACTCTAGATCTCAAGGAGGCATACCTGCACGTCCCTATACGACCAGATTGCAGAAGACACCTCCGATTTCTTGCAGGATCAGAGCATTATCAATTCTCAGCATTGCCCTTTGGCTTATCTACTGCGCCCAGAGTATTCACGAAATGCCTGGCATCAGTAATTGCACATTGCAGGCTTCAGGGAATTCAAATTTACCCATACCTGGACGACTGCCTAATACAAGCGGAGAACAGCACAAGACTTATAAAGGATTTGGCCTATGTCATACACCTGTTACAGGCCTTGGGATACACAGTCAACATCCAGAAGTCAAAGACTAGTGCCATCCCAAAGGATAACCTTTTTGGGTGCGGATTTGGACACAATAACTCAGATGGCTTTTCTCACAGAAGAAAAACAAAAGCAACTACCAGTTTACTTCATGGCTTTGACAAGACAAACTCAGCTCACTGCAAGGAAAGTCCTGCAGGCCCTGGGTTACATGGCATCTTGCATAATCTTGATCCCACATGCCAGGCTGCATATGAGGAAATTACAATGGTACCTAAAGAATGTATGGTCTCAACACAGGCACAGTCTAGAAACCATGATTCCAATCATTCCATGCTTGAAAAAGGAATTCCTGTGGTGGGCTCAGGCCTGCCAAGCCAACAGAGGGTTGCCTTTCAACAAACCACAACCAAGGCAAACCATCACCACAGACGCCTCAGACCTAGGATGGGGAGCACACATAGAAGACAACTACATCCAAGGCCTATGGACTCCAGACCAGCTAAATTTGCACATAAACCTAAAGGAGATGCTGGCAGTGAAGCATGCAATCGAGGCATTCAAATTATTCCTCCAGCAGGGTCATCTGCTGATAAGGACAGACAATACCACAGTCATGTGGTACATAAACAAACAGGGAGGCACGCATTCCTATCCTCTATGACGGATGGCAATGGATCTGTGGAACCTAGCCCTGAATCTCAACATTCAACTGCAGGCCAAATTCGTTCCAGGAAAAGAGAATTCACTAGCAGACAGCTTAAGCAGAACTACCACGGATGCTCACAAATGGATGCTGCATCCAGATATGTTCAAAATCATAACATAAAAATGGGGAATGCCAGAGATAGACCTGTTCGCCTCCCCACTCAACAATCAACTGAAGAAATTCTGCTCAAGAGTATACCACCCACAAGCCTGGAAGGTGGACGCCCTCTCTTTCAACTGGAATGCCCTAACACTGTATGCTTTTCCACCACTCCCATTGATGTACAGAGTACTACTGAAGATCAGAGAGGAACAGCCAAAGGTGATACTGATAGCTCCGGACTGGCCAAGGCAACACTGGTATCTGCTACTGAGAAGCATGTCTCGGACGAAGCCATGGCCTCTATCCCTATGGCCTCTACTTCTAACGCAGAACAACTTCAAGACACTGCATCCAAACTTGAAAACACTGCAGCTGACTGCCTGGAAAATTGCCTAAAACAAAACCAAACTGTTTTATCTCAGAGGGTCAAAAACATAATCCTGGAGGCCCATAGACCCTCCACAAGAAAGACATATTCAGCCAAATAGAAGAGATTCCTCATTTGGAGCACTTCAAAGGGTACAAATGTCACACTGGCAAACCTAGCACACATCCTAGAATACTTAGCAGAACTGTACCACAATGGCCTGTCTTACTCCTCCATTAAGATTCATGCTTCAGCAATTTCAGCAGAATACAACATGGATCCTCCTATCTTCTCTCACCCTCTCCTTAGACAATTTTTAAGAGGGATCAAAAATGTAAAACCTCCAAGAAAACCACCTCTTCCTGCGTGGGATCTCAACTTTGTGCTGGAAAAATTAACACTACCTCCTTTTGAACCAGCAGCATCAGCAGACTTACAGTTCTTATCTTGGAAAACTGCTTTCCTTCTAGCAATCACTTCAGCAAGAAGAGTATCCGAGTTGCAGGCACTGATGGCAGTGCAGCCTTTCCTTATTTTTCACCAGGACAGAGTGTCTCTGAGAACCAATCCTACTTTCATGCCAAAGGTGGTATCCAGGGTATCCTTGAACCAAGCTATTCATTTGCCTAAGTTCTTCCCTAACCCACAGAACAGGGGGGAAAAACTACTGCACACCGTGGATGTACACAGACAACTGCGCTACTATCTGGACAGAACTAAGACCAGCAGAAAAACTGACCAACTTCTAGTAGCATATGCAAATGGAGTGCAAGGAAAAGCAATTTCCAAACAGACAATCTCTAAATGGATAGGAAATTGCATTCGATTCTGCTATTCTTTTCATGGAAAGACAGCTCCTGAAAATATCAGGCCTCACTCCACAAGAGCCACAGCCACCACTACAGCTTTCCTACGAGGGGTGGCTACCAAGGACATTTTAGAAGCTGCTACTTGGAGCTCCATGCATACATTTGCCAAGCATTACAATCTACCTTTATACTCCAGATCCCGAGCAGGTTTTGCAACTGCAGTTTTACAGGGGATCATAACTACACCATCCTTATCTTAGTACCTCCTCCCCCAGTTTGGCTATGGTATTCTACCCATATCTTATGACTGCAGATGCATCCTTGAAGGACATAGTACAGTTTTGTACCTACCATAAATGTAGATGTCCGATAGGTATGCATCTGCAGTCAGGATTACCCACCCGGCTTCCCCTCTGTGGCATTCCTAGGGTGCTTACCCCTCTTTCAGCTAGCTGGGGGAATCTATAATGGTGTATTTGTTTGCATGTATACATATATTTATATATATTTTATTCTGTTTGGAATTTGCAACTTTTATCCAAATTTAGCCTTCCTAGAGGGCACCTGGCATCTGGGGCAAGAAACACTGAGGAAAATGGCGTCGGCTGATGCCTTTATACCCCAGCAGCTATGACGTCGGGGAAGATGCGACATTAGCCGAAGCCAGACCCAGACTTTGGAATCCGTCCGACCGAAGGGCTGCCTGAGGCAGGACAACCCATATGTTATGACTGCAGATGCATACCTATCGGACATCTACATTTATGGTAGGTACAAAACTGTACTTTTTGATGACTATAATAAATTGGAGGTGGTATTGTTTCTGTAAGCAATGTGTACTGTTATTACTGCCCACATCTGGTGTTTCTGTAGACAATGTGTACTGTTACTACTGCCCACATCTGGTATCCTGCCAGTGTTTATGAAAATTGTTGCTAGAGTTTGTTAGCAGAAGTGTACTAGAGGAAGAACAGTCCTTGAAGAATAGGCGGGTCCATTCCTGACAATATCCATATCTTGTGTAAGCAGTGAGATCAGTACTGTGGGCTACATTGCATTGTAACAAGATATTGATTAGCTCACTGCCTCTTAGTATTGTGCAAGAGGGAAGGTCCTAATCGTTCATGCTTTTATTCATTCATTCAGTTAACCACTTATAATCCTGGTTGAGGTATATACAGTGAGCTTGATAAAAAAGGTAATTGGAAAATGACTTTATTTTTTTTTGATTTGTAAGCAACTGTAGCATTATTGAGGTCCCCCTGCAGCCTCCAGTTTCGCTGGTGCCTAATGTAGGTTGTAAGGTAAGGGGCAAGTAGTCTTAAGAAAGTCATAGATGCTGAGCCATCTGAAAGCTTTGGGGTTTCACTCTGGCTGATTGTTGAAGATGGATGTACTCTTTCAGATGTATTTTTACAGTAAATGAATAATATTATAGGGATCTCCCGGCTAGGACAACCCGATGTTAAGCTAGTATACCAATGCCTTATGATCTTGCATGCACTGCACTTCACACACATACTCTCCTCACAGAATATAGGGCATAAAGTGATGTACTAACAGTTATCCAAACCTTCTTTGCTGCCAGTCTCAATGCTATTATCACTCGGTCTGAACACCGTGTTGCTGTGCTGAATACCAAGCCATCAGGTAAGTGCCCCGTTGTGTTTTTTTTTTTTTTTTTTTTTTTCTTTCTTTCTTTCCTTTGGTCTTGTATTTTATTTTGCTTACCTAGAGTTCATGTCATCCAGAAGAGGAATTGTCAGCGTGAGGCAGATTCCTCATACAGATCATCACAAACGGTGTCTCTCTTGTTTGGATGCTTTCCACAGCCATACCTCTTGTACGATTTGCAAGGAGTTTGTGCTTAAGACAGTCAAGAGCCGTTTGCTTTCCCTGGCCATTTATTTTGAAAACCAATGGCTTAAACAGTTAACCCAGGGTAACATGGCAGAATCCATTAACCTGGAGATACTCCTGCTAAGTAAGAAGGTGGCCAGGAAGTCTCTGCCAAATTATGTCCAGCCTCCACTGGACATCCCTCTAGAAGTGGGTAATAGCTTTGTAGGCTGTTCGGTGTCTACATCAAATTCCTCTGCCACGACCTGGTTGGAGACCATTGTGGGTCTGTCTTTTCACATGTCCTGTGAGACTTTTTAGGCATCCTGCTACTGACGTCGCGGGGGAACAGCAGTTAATTATCTCTGAGGGTCCTAGAGAGATTACGCAGGTATTGATCAGGGGAGGAGGTTCCAGGTAGTCCTATTGAATCTCACCAAGGTTTGGAACCACTGATATCTGTCAGGGCTGGTGTGTTTTGTTCCACCCTAAGGATCCTCAAAGGGAATGGCTAGAGTTTACTTAGGGCTTGTTTTCTGCCTTGATGGCCTTGAAGCCTCCTCAAAGGGTTTCAGTGCCTGCTTCTCCTTGGACCTCTATCCCTTTTGATTGGCCTAGGGAAACAAATTCCTCAGATGAGGATTCAGAGTCTGATGAGTGATCCTCGTCTTATTCGTCACAGATACTTTTGCCTTTGGCTTATGGTTATGACGAGGATTCTTTGCCTTTGGCTTATGGTTATGATGAGGATTCTATTAGTCCTGAGTCTCATTTTGAGAAGTTGTCCTTTGGGGACACAGTTGTTAGGATGATGGAATACTTTAAGTGGGATTCTTCTCAAGTGTCTGATAGAGAGGAAGGTGGTATTATGAGTTGCTTCAGGTGGATACTCCTAAACTCTCTGCAGTTCCTCCTGTGTTGGCTGCCTTGTTAGACACTTTGCTGCTTTCATGTCTCCTGATTCTCAGCTTCTTGCTCCTAAGAAACCTGATAGGTTCTATTAGGTCCCTGAGAATTGTCAATTTTTATTTGTGCCCTTCTGCTGATCCTGCTGTGGTGTCAGTCTCATCTGACAAACCTTCTAAGCCCTTGCCTTCTTCCAAACTTTAATCTTCTGATAAGGATAGTAGGGCAATGGAGAGGATTAGTAAGAAGATTTGCACTGCTTCTACTTTGGCCTTTAGGGCTATTAGTTACAGACATGCTCTGGCCTTGAATGCTCAGGCTTGTCAGGTTATTTCTGACCTCCCTGATTCTGAAGGCCAATCTTCTGCCTTCTCTATTTCACGTTCTACTTCAAAAATGTCTCACCACTCTATTAAGTGTAGCTATGATGCTGATGATGCTTCTTCCAGGGCTCTGGCTTTTGGATCTGTCATGAGGTGGCATTCTTGGGTTCATCTCCAATCTTTGCCTGAGGACATTAAGGCCAAGTTATTGGATGCTTCTTTGGATAATAAACATCTTTTTTGGGACTGCTGCTACCCCTGTTGAAGTCTCTTCAAGAGAAATACAAAGCCTTGCAGGACCTTGAATATATTTTTTCTCTCCTATCACTCAGCTCATAGGTCCATAGGAGGTTACTAGGCTAGCAGCCCTAGAGCCTTTACAAGCCTAGCCATGTTAATCCCAAGCATCTCCATTTGTTCTTTTTTGGGTATTTCGCAGAACGAATTTGCGAACAGAGCAGATCTGTGATCAACACAGTCTACCCCCTGCCCATGAGAGACAAGGGTGCCACCCCAGGAGTGCATTTGCTGACTCTCATACATTTATCTAGGTTGTGTTTCATTAGGGTCAGTGAGGAGCTCTATTTTATGTGAATAGGGAGTCTGTTCCAGAGAAGCAGCAGTCTCTGGGGGGAGACGTCTGTCTTTCCAGCATGATCTGTTAATTCACAAGCTAGGTTGAGATCTCTGGTGCGAGTGACTCTTGAGAAGTTTCAGTTGTGAATGTGCAGCATTTCTATTAGGGCAAGGTTGGAGATCGCCCTATAGGCCAGACAAGTCACCTATCAGCAGCCTATAAAGTAAAGTGAAGAGGCTTTCAGCCTGTCCACTTAGGTCATGGTTTGGAGTCCCTGTATTTTCCTAGTGAGAAACCTCTGAGGTCTCTCCAGTTGCTTCAGGTGTCTAGTGAGATGCATGCAAAAGCATGCATTATAATCTCTTAGTGGTCTGTTGAAAGTAGAGTACAGTGGAGTTATAACATCCTTTGACCTGGATGCTATGCCTTTGCTTATGCAGTGCGCCTCATAGAAGACTTTCCTTACCACTATGGAAACCTGGTGGTCAAAGCTCAGATTGCTGTCAACCTGTGTTCCCAAGTCTCGCACCATTGGGTTGGAACTCGGGGGTGTGCTGTGTCAGTATTGTAATTTGTATGGAATTCTGTTTTGCTAAAGGGAATAATAATAAAGCATTTTTTTGCATTTAGTTTTAGACCATGGGTTTGGCACCAATCATTTGCTTGTATTAGCCCTTCTTGTAATATGTTGACATGGTTGGGGGACTCAATAATTGCTCCCAGTTGGCAGTCTTCAGCGAACTTGGTGAGCTAAAGGCAGTCTATTTTGGCCTGGACTTATGAGATGCCAAAGAGTAAGGGACGCAGCCCAGACTCCTGTGGTACTCCACTGGTGTACTGGTGGAGGTGGAGTCACTAGTTTTGACTGTGTGTTTTGTCAGTGAGGCAGTTGGCTAGCCGTCTAATAATGTAAGGGTTAATCCCTATCTGGGAGAGTTTCTAAATGATGCCAGAGCGGAGAATTGTGTCAGAAGCCTTGGCAAGGTCAAGATAGGCTGTGTGCACTGTCTTACCTTCATGTATGGCTTTGGTGACATTCTCAAAGAAGTCTACCAGGTTTAATAAGCATGATTTACCCTTAACAAAGCCAAACTGGGTTGGGTCCAGCATATGTAGATTGCCTGTGTCCTTGGGTAAGGTCCATGATTCTTTCCATTGCCTTGCAGATGAGGCTAGTTAGACCTGTGGGTCTGTAGTTCCCAGGGTCAGTTGATGGGCCCCTCTTTGTGCAGGGGGATTACTGTTGCTGTTCTCCGTTCTGCAGGCACATAGCCAATTCTCAAGCTGTAATTAAAGAGAATGGCAAGTGGATCTGCTAGTTCTTGTTTTAGATTGTTTAGGAAACCACCTAGGATACTATCTGGTCCCATTGAGGCCGTGTTTTTGGCCTTGGCGAGCCCAGATATTACCTATTCTCTAGAGATACTAGCCAGAGGACTGGTGTCAGGTCTGCTTTGGGATATGGTAGATAGGGATAGGAGGTGAAGTTTGCTCTGAATCTGTCAGCTAGCAGGTTGGCGATATCTTCCAGTGCAGTAAGAGTGATCCCATCTACAACCAGTTTGGCACATAACTGGACATTCCCTTTTAGACTTCGGTTGTAATTAGTGTCTTATGATTATCCTTGGCTAGGGATGCGATTTTTGTTTTGTAATTTGCTGTAGAAGACTTTACAAGATTTCTGATTTTTCTGCTTGGCCTTCGGAGGGAACCTTTGCAGAGTGATATCACTCTTGATTTGGACAGCAGTTTCTTCCTCTTGTTGTACAGTCTGTTTGTACTTGAAGTCCACCACGGTGGCTTGTTTTTACGGGAAGACCTAGTCTTGATCCGGTCAGGTACAGCAGAGTGTTTGCAGTCGTTTAAGTGTTTATACAGAGCATCTGCATACACTTCTGCATAGTGATCTCATTGGTGTCTGCGATTGTGGGTGGAATGAAGCCCCAGAGGAATTATCTTCCTAGCTCTGCTTTTGTCCGCAGGCAGCCCCAACAGGCATCAAAGGGCAGGAAGCATGGTAGGCTAGCCTTCTCTGCTAAGGCTTCTCAGGCAGCATTGCCATCTTCTGGATTTCAATGTACCTCTCAATCCTCATCTAAAAAAAGGGATTTGAGGGGTGGTTTCAACAGTTTGCTCTCAACCCAGGCCTGCCCTTTCAGCTTCTAGTCCCTTCTGCAGAACTGTTCATTGATTCCTCTGATATGGGTTGGGTGGGGGGGGGGGGGCTTCATGTGGTCACCTGAAAGTTCAGGGTTTCTACCCCCCCCCCCCCCATCAGACTATATCAACACCAAATAGATGAGAGCTCTGATTTTGGGCCTTCAAGCTTTTCACCCCTTGATGTGGTGTCAACAAGCAGGGAGGCACAAAATCTTACCCTTTTGTGTATGATGGCTCTTCAAGCCTGGGAAGCGTCTCTCTTCAGGCAATATACATTCCTTCAGAGCATTATCTAGTGGTAGACTCTTTTAGCAGGTCCAAAACACAGACTCACTAATGGATTCTTAAGAGACTTGCTTCTGAACATTATCCATCAGTGAGGTATTCCTCAAACAGATTTTTCTGCCTCCCCTGTGAACAGACAGCTCCCTCTCTTCTGTTCGAGTGCCACTCCATCTGGAGGGGAAGACAGACGCCCTTTCTGTTTCTTGGAAGGGGATGTTTCTTTATGCTTTCCGTCTTCTTCCTCTACTTCTAAGAGTCCTGCAGACGATTCAGATGGACTCCCCAAAAATCTTGCTAGTTGACTTCCTTTTGGCAAAGACAGCGCTGGCTCCTCCTCTTAACTCATTACGTCTGAGTGAAGCCTCCAGGTGCATCTGCAGTTAACTCCTGCTGACACCTCTAGGTGTCAAATTTGCTTGTTCATATTTGCATCAATAATTCAAAACAATACTATGTACAATGTTTTAAAATATTTAATCTTAAAGTTTACACCATGGCAAACTTAATTGCATTAATATTTGACCTCTGTTTAGTGCAGATAAATGGACATTAACTGTTATCTGATGTTGTCAGTCTTCACTTAATCCTTGACTGTGGGTTTGGTTCTATATATCGGAACCTTCTTGGCCGTTATTCCAGCTCGAGCCCTCCAAAACTCTCAAGCTAAGCTTTTCCCATAATGTTCCTCACAGGATTACCTCCGATCTCGTTTGCCACTTTCAATGCCAGACGCATCTATCAAAATAGCTCTCGAGCAAGCTAATTCTTCTTTGTTGTAAGTGAAATTTCTTTTAATCACCTTTTTAGTGACTTCTTTGTCTTCTTTTTATACACAGCTCTAATCTTTAGACTATAATATCTTAATTTCCTTTCTGCCATCCTTCTCTGCTTGTGTATTTTTGGTAATGGCTGAGAAAAACAAGAGAAGTTCTGGTTTCAGAATATGCTAGAAGTGTGAGCATAAACTACCCAATTCAGGCAGACACTCCTTGTGTGTATTGTTTGGGTCTGGTGCACCTTCAGGAAAACTGTGCCATCTGTCATGGCTTCAGTCACCAGGCCCTTATTGAGAAGAAAAACAAGCTCATCCTAAAAGGTCTTATTAAAACTGCTTTCAACAAGGCCATATCTGGTTCTGCAAAGTCAAACAATGGACATTAGCTCTCCTCCATCTTCTTCCTCAACTAAACATGGACATTCAAAGAGTAGGAGCAGCTCTGTACAGACAGTATCTTCGCCACTGTTCTCAAAAATGCTCGACTTCCCCGGTTCCTACATTTTCATTAGAGCCAACTGGGGAAAAGACTTCACCTTCAATGCTGTTGGTGCCTACCTCTGCACCAACATAGACTACTACTACTATTTTGGAGAAGATATCTCCGAAACCAAAATAATTCGTCTTTATTCTCCCTCACTAGACCCTTTTGTAGACCGACCTCCAAGCCCCTTCTTGGAGAAACCCAGATCCCCATTGCTGTCTTCAGTCCCTTCCAGCCTCACGGAATTTGATATTTTGAGGCTAGTGGACCAGCTGTTGGTGGCATGGGGATTGTGCACTTCTGCGGTTCCTAGCCTATCTAGTTCTGGAAACTTACCTATCTTGATTCCAGTGATTGTTCCTCCTCTGACGCCAAATGAGCCTTTGGAGTTCCTGGTGCCAACAGTCCCGGTTTCGACTGTCTTGGTGCCGGTCAGATCTGCTACTTCAGCGCCAAAACAGCCTTGAGCTTTAGTTCCGTTTGAACCGGAAACCTCCCGGAGTCGCAGCTTCTTTGCCGGGTCCCAGGGGGCGGCATGGTTCCATTCCGATGTTGTCGGAGCCGGCCATGCCCCTTGGAGCATTGGCACATATTAGCTCGACACTGGCTTTAGCTTTGGAGGGGGCCTTCTTGATGCGGGGTAGGACTACGGTTCCAGGCTCCTATTCCTCTACAGGAGGCCTGCCTTCCAAGCCATGGAGAGGGCATTGTCCACTGTGGGAATTCAGTCATTGATACCACTTTCATCAGACCAACAGCCCTGCCCTTCTCCTTGCCTGGAGCTTCCTCCAGCCTGTACACTGGGACAGTGTGCATTGAAACCTCAGGATCCAACCATAGTGGTCATGTCCTCTTTAGATACCGCTCCGGCCCATTCCACCGAAGAGGTAACCTTGAGGAGGAGGAGGTGAAAGAGGAAGAACTTAGACTCGTCTGAAGAGTCCTTCACTGAAGATACCAATGAAAGGGAAGGTTCCCCAAGGTTACCCTCAGAAGATGTCTCATTCTGAGACATTTTAGAGATCCTGAAGCAGGTGGGTGGACTTCCCTTCAGCCTTCCTCAGAGGAATCTGTATACTTAGAGGTTTTTCGTGCCTGGCCCTATACCTCCTGGATCTCTGCCTACTTCACAAGTCTGATTAAATTGGTTGCAAAGCAAGCTTGTAAGATACCCAATTCTATCGACCCAATCCCAAAGAGACCGACATTTTGTCAGCTCATCAGGATCAGCAGCATTGGGTGAAAGGGATACCAGTAGGTGCCATTATGGCAGCAGCAGCCACCAAAAAGGAACTTGCTGATGAAAGTCCTATTATCCATCCTCCTAATAGAAAGTCTAGGGTGATGGATAGATTCAGGAAGTGTGTATATGCTTCATCAACCTTTGCACTAAGGTCCTTGAATTACATGGCACATTTCACGAGACTTCAACGAGATCTTGTAAAAGAACTTTCAGGTACTCTGACAGGAGCAGTAGCTGAAGGGGTTGGAGAAAAGGTAGCTTCTCAGCTGGAAATCCTAGATTTTGTTTGCAACTTGTCCATGGGGCTTATTGAGTACACAGCTGAAGGGACAATGAGGGCAGTAGGTTCAGACGCATCTATTAGGAGACAGGCCCTCGATGTGCTTATGTGAATTCGCGGAGGCATTTCAGTCTTCTTTCGTCAGTGCTCCCCTTGACAGAACATCCCTTTTTGTCCCCAAAGTTAAAGAAACCCTGGTCAGATGTGAGAAAGATGGAAAGACCCTTTCTGCCGTGGGTGTACGCTTTTCCACTCCTCAACGCTCTTACTCCAGGAATCGGAGAAGTGGGAAGCTATGGTTCAAAAAGTCCCAAAGGCCTTTCCAGGACTCTCATGGCAATGACTTCCTTGGGACAGAAGGGAGAGTAACAATGGAAGATGCCATGCACAAGGCAGAGTTGGCCCGCAAAATCAGTGTTCCAGGGATTCTTTCCCTAATAACTCTTTTCAGCACTCCTGAAAGGAGGCCAAATTGCCATCCTCTGTAGGCAGCCTGGGGACGATTATCCCTGCACCTACCTGCCTGGCTCAAGATAACAGACAATTGGGTGGAGAGGATCATAACCAGAAGTTACAATATCCCTTTCTCAGAAAAACCCAGAAAATTGAAGAAAATCCCAGATGTTCCACCCAGTCACAGGGATGCAACAGTCTTAGAATTTCAAAAACTGTTCAACAAAAAGAGTAATCCACGCAGTCCCACCAGACCAGATGGGATCCAGAGTTTACTCCAGATTCTTTTTATTGCCATAGAAAACAGGGGATTGGAGACAGATTTTTGGATCTCAGTTAGTTGAATAAATCGGTTCAGCAAACCAAATTCCACATGGTCACTATTCAGTCTATACTTCGGTTCTTGGAAAAAGATGATCGGATGTGCTCAGTAGATTTTCAGGATGTGTATTACCATATAAAAATGGACAAGCGATCCAGAAGATTCCTGCACTTCCGTCTGGGAACCATTCATAATCAGTTCAGGGCCCTGCCCTTTGGTCTCACCACACCCCCAGGGTGTTCACTAAATGCATGGCAGTGGTAGCAGCTCACTTCAGATTGCAAGGATTCTGTGTGTTTCCATACCTAAATGACTGGCTGCTCAGCACTACCACTAGGCATCTACTCTTAGAGGCAAGAGACTATGTTCTTCAAACTTGTTCCTCGTTGGGAATCACTGTAAACTACAAAAAATCTCATCTAGGGCCATCACAACAATTGGAATTCATAGCAGCGATGTTAAACACAAACACTGGCAATCGCGTCTCTTCCCCCAGAAAACTTCAAAGAAAAAGATTGCACGTCTGTCAGATTATTCGCAACAGAAAGGTGACTGCAAGGGTGTTGATACAAACTTTAGGATCAATGTCAACCTCCAACACTCGAGTTTGTCTTGTGAGATATCACTTGCGGATTCTTCAGTGGCTCTTGGCGTCCCAATGGTCATTACTGAATCAGTCAGTGTCCCATGTGGTGTTAATCACAAACTTGTGCAAGAGAGACCTCAGTTGGTGGCTTCACTCCCAACGAGAATTTGTCAGGCAGATCCTTTGTCCCTCTTCAACCCCAGGCCATAGGTGACCACAGATGCATCCCAGATGGGGAGGGGGGGGCATTATCTGGGAAAGACAGTCCAAGGCATTTGATCCCAGCTAGAGGTCAATTTGCACATCTGTGTTCTAGAGATGAGGGCATTCCAAGAAACCCTCCCGTTGGTAACTATTGCGATTCAAACAGACAACGTGTCAGTAGTCTGGTACATCAACAAGCAAGGGGGGATCAGATCTTACCCTCTTTGTTGAGAAGTACTCAGAGTATGGCAGTGGGCAGTTTCATCTGACTGCTTTCTCATTGCAACATGATTGCAGACAAATTGAGCAGGGCCATCCTAATGCCTTGCGTGCGTCTCTCAATCCATTGGTGGCGGAAAAGATATTCCGCCATTGAGGCCAACTCTCCTGCAATCTCTTTGCATCCCCCTTAAACAACAAGTGCAGCAGCTACTTTGCCCTAATTTCCCTTCTAGGGGAGGCACAGAGAGATGCCCCCCCCCCCAGTCTATTGTATGCCTTTTCCCCAATTCCTCTTGTATCCCAGTTTCTAAAGAAAACCAACAGGTCGAAGAACAAAATAATTCTCATTGCCCCATTCTAGCCTCGTCAGGTGTGGTTTCCCTTCCTTTGGCCTCATTTAATTCAGAAACCTTGAACACTGGACCCAGATCCAGACCTTTTGTCCCATCCAGACAGACTAGTACATCCGAATCTTCAAAATCTCAAGCTCACTGCGCAGCTTCTTCAGTATCAGTGATTGCCAGACATTCTACTCTCACTTCCCCAGTTCAAAGAATTGTTCTAGCCTCCCACAAACCTTCGACTACAAGGTCGTACTTCAGCATGTGACAAAAATTTTCAAAATGGGCTTCAGAGACTAGTCTTGATCCATTTTCAGCATCAATTGATAAGGTCCTGGAGTTTTTAACATTGCTTTTTGAATCAGGAGCTTCTGCTCGACCATGCGAGTGCATCTAGCTGCAATCTCACATTTTCATAATGGTTTGAGTAACATAACATTAATGTCCCACAAACTTTGTAAATCCTTTCAAAAAGGAGCTTTGATGCTCAGACCCCCATACAAAGACCCTTCTGCACCTTGGGACTTGAATCTGGTACTTCAGTCCTCAATTAGTTCTGCGGTTGAACCTTCTGCAACTTGCGCTCTGAAGTTTGTCCTGGAAAACATTATTGCTGATTGCTATTACTTCCGCAAGGAGGATATCTGAGCTACAAACCTTATCTTGCAAACTTCCATACCTTATTTCCCATAAAGACAGGGTTTCCTTGCAAACAAATCTTTCCTTTCTACCAAAGATAATGTCCGAAACCAATATCAACCAGACAATTCAACTTCCAGTTTTCTACCCCAGCTTTTCAAACAAGGGTGAATATTTGTCTACTTTTACTAGATGTACATACAGTTGCGTTTTTACCTTCACAGAACAAAAGAAATCAGAATATCAGACCAGTTGTTTGTTTCTCTTCTGTCACTATGGGAAAACCTGTTTCTAAAGTTGTTGTGTCTTTCGGCTTTTCCCGGTTAGGGGTCGCCAGAGCGGAACTCTGGTCCGCTAAGGATTGGCAGTAGATTTTTAAGTGCTGAGTTGCCAGCCCTGACGCACAACCTTCAACGAAGGTACGCCCATTCACGCATGTCTCCAGACAGAAGACACTCTAGCTGAGAATCGAACGGGACATTCTTACTGTGAGGCGACAGCGCTACCACAGCACCACCACTGCAGTCTAAAGTTACTCTGTCTAAATGGCTTAAAGACCGTATAACTTTCTTTTATAACAGAAAGTGCAACTACCGGGACCTGTCAAAACACACTCAATAAGGGCAGTAGCTGCTTCTGCAGTCTTTCACTCCAGAGCTTCAATTGATGATCTATGTGCAGTGGTTACTTGGGCATCTCCTCATACCTTTGTTACTCATTACAAACTGGATCTGATTTCTAGGGAATGAATTACGAACACACAAAGACAGAAAACAGCAGAGACTGCAGAAAATAATCCTTTACTGATGTTCTTCGTCTTCCCTTGCTGCAGTCCTGACAATTGGGTATAGTCCGCGTCCCAGTCGGCCCGAATACCAGAGTATAAGGCTGACGTCGGTCATGGCGCCTTAGACTGACGTCAGTACGTCAGGGTACTAATGCGCATGACCGACGCCATTTCCTCAGTCTTTTTTGCCGCATGGTCCGATGCAGAAGCAATTTTGCGAGTGCAGGTTGGCGTTCTGAGATTTTCCGAAACCGGAGTTTCAGACCGAATTCAGAGTTGGCTAAGTAACCCCGTTGGGGAACATTTTGTTTTTTCTTGCCTCAGTATTTAACGGATGTCAGAAAAAGTGAATAACTGTATTTCTTGTGGGAAGCAGATACCGCATAGGGATTATCATACATTGTGTATACCTTGTTTAGGGCCTGAGCACGTCGTTGTTGGTTGCCGCTCTTGTGCTAGATTTAACAAGCGCACTATTAAGAGGAGGCTTGATTGTGCTAGGTTAGTGTTTGGGAAGCGTTGCAATTATACTATGCCGTCGGATGCTCCGACGCCTGCTTCATCTAAGAAGCGCAAGGACAAAACAGTGAAGTCTAGGGGTGAGGAACCGGCAGTCCCGGACGTCGGTCCTTTAGAAGGCTCAGGGGAGCCAGAGGTTTTGCCAGGAGTCTCTATGGAGTCTCAGGCAGATACTTTACTGTTACAGGATGTGCCCTCTCAGGAGGTAGGCCAGGCTGAGGGGCTTCTCAGGTAACTGTTCTTCCCTCTCTTCCCAAGGTAGTTAGGGCCTCTCCTTCTGTTGCCAAAGCTTCTTTTAGAGGAAGGCCAAGTTCAGCTTCTGTAGGGGCTTCTCCTAGCATTTCGGGCTCTGTGCCTAAGAAACATATGCTTAAAATGGCAGAAGATTTGATTACTCTGATTAGAGGTTCTATGCCCCACCTGATAAGAGGCCTAGGGTGGAACAGGAGTTTGATAGTTTTGAACAGTGTTCACAGGCTTCAGAGTCTTCTGTGGAAGACTTGCCAGAGTTTCCTACTTATTCTGATTCTGATGTGGATGATTCCACTCCTTCAGCTTCTCCTCCTGAGGATTTTTCATTTTCAGAGACTCTTCACTCCATGAGGGAGCACTTTAAATGGGAAGGCCAAGATTACTCTGACTCCAGAAAAGGCTTAGGGAATTCTTGTTTTGCCTCAGCATAGGCCCTTAGCTATTCCTCCTGTGTTGAATGTGGTGGAGGATGTTTTTGCAGAGGCTTCTCTGAACCCTGATTCCTTGCCTCCTGCTCCTGTTAAGCCTGATAGGTATTATAGGGTGCCCGAAGCTCATAAGTATTTGTTTAAGAGTCCCAGGGCGGACCCAGAAACTGTTTCTCAGGGGCCTAAAGGTGTTAAAGCTTCTGTGGTTAAAAATCCTGTTCCCTCTGATAAAGAGGCAAGGGCTTTGGATAGGTGGGGTAAGAAAGTATATACTTCTTCCACTCTAGCCATGAGGGCGTTGAATTGTCAATTTCATATGCTGAAATATCAGAATTCTCTCCTTTCGCAATTGAAATCTAAGGTGGATGCTTTGGCGGAAGGTATTGAGTGTAAAGAATTGCTGGATTTGGTTCATGTGTCTGAACAAGTGGGTAAGCATTCTTTGCAGTGTGGTTTTGATGCTGTTCAGGCCTCCTCGAGGGTGGCTGCTACTAGTTCTGTTCTTCGCAGACATGCATGGTTGAAGGATCAGAATTTAGCTGAGCATGTTAAGACCAGGATTTTGGATGCTCCTTTACAGTCTGATGTGTTGTTTGGACCGCCTGTGGAAGCAGTTTTAAAGAAAATGGAGGACAAAGCTAAGTCTATGCAGACTGTTAAAGATTTTTGCAGGTGCAGCCTCCGAAGTTTAGTAGAAATTGGCCTGCTAAGGGGTGGGCTTATCGTGCTTATGGTTCCCAGTCTAGGGGTAGGTCTAGCCGTGGTAGGGGCAGGGCTCAAGGTTCGTTTAGGCCTAGATCAGACAGTTCACCTGCTCAGACTTCTGGTGAGGGCAGGGGTCAGTCCTTTCGTAAGCAGAACCAATGACCTGCCTTTTCAGCTGCCAGTGGACTCTCGTCTGGCAGCTCCTTTGGGAGGAAGATTGTCTCTTTTCAAAGAAAATTGGGATTTAATCACTCAAGACAGATGGGTGCTGGATATCATTCATCACGGGTACAGATTTTATTTCCACACAATGCCCCTTTCAAAGGCATGCCAGATGTTCCTCCTCCACAAAGACAAGAGGCTCACAAGCAAGTTTCTCAGTTACTCCAGATAGGGGCTATTCAGCCAGTCCCTGTGTCAGAAAGGGGCTTGGATTTTATTCTCGCCTGTTCCTAGTACCAAAGAAGGGGAACACGTGGAGACCAATTTTGGATTTATCTATCCTCAACACTTATCTGGACATTCCCAAGTTCAAGATGTTGACGTTACAGCAACTGTTACCTCTGCTGGGCAAGGATCACTGGATGGTAACTTTGGATCTCAAGGAAGCTTACCTTCATGTGCCCATAAGGCTAAGTTGCAGAAAGTATCTGCGGTTTCGAACTGGAGATTTTCATTATCAGTTCTCTGCATTGCCCTTTGGCTTATCTACTGCCCAGAGTATTCACAAAGGTTCTGGCTCCAGTGATAGCTTACTTCAGGCTTCAAGGCATTCAAATTTATCCTTACTTGGACGACTGCCTGATTCTGGCTCAAGAAAAGGAACACCTTCTACAGCATCTGGAATATGTCATAGCAGTGCTAAGATGCCTAGGGTATTCTGTGAGCGAAATAAAGTCCAGACTAGTACCCTCTCAAGACATGTGCTTTCTGGGTGTGAGACTGAATACAGCAGCCCAGATGGCCTTTTAACCCCGGACAAACAAAAGAGTCTGTCACTTTACTTCCATCAACTATCTCATCAGTCCGTGCTGACTGCAAGGACAGTCCTTCAAGCATTAGGGTTCATGGCATCTTGTATTCTGGTGCTTCCCAATGCCAAACTGCATATGAGGAAGCTGCAATGGTATCTCAAAATGTATGGACACAGCACTGCCAAGATTTGGACACTGTCATTCAAATAATACCTTGCCTTCAAAAGGAATTCTTGTGGTGGGCTCAGGAATGTCACCTAAACAAGGGACTCTCTGTGACCCGGCCAGAGGCGAGTCAGATTTTAACGACAGATGCCTCGGACACTGCTTGGGGAGCTCATCTAAATGGAAAGTGGATACAAGACAAGTGGCCTGCCAGACTACAGCATCTACATATCAACATGAAGGAGATGTTAGCAGTCCAGTTTGCATTGATGGCGTTCAAGGAGTTACTTCTTCCAGGGCAGGTGTTGATTCTGACAGACAACACAACTGTCATGTGGTACATCAACAAGCAAGGGGAACACATTCTTATCCTCTATGCAGGCAAGCAATGATTTTATGGGAAACTGCGTTAAGCCTGCAACTGACTCTTCAGGCAAGGTTTCTGCCAGGAGCACAGAACTCCCTAGCAGATGTATTAAGCAGACAAATCATGGATCCCCACGAGTGGAAACTGGATCTTCATGTATTTCAGAAATTGACAGTGTCATGGGGAACTCCAGACATAGATCTGTTCGCTTCTCCACTAAACCACCAGCTGCCAAAGTATTGCACAAAGGGGTTTCATCACACAGCTTGGAAAGTGGATGCTCTGTCTTTCAGTTGGAAAAACCTTCATGTCTATGCCTTTCCACCTCTACCTCTTCTTCCAAAGGTATTACTAAAGGTCAGACAGGACAGGCCAAGGATGATTTTAATAGCTCCAGCTTGGCCTCGGCAACACTGGTACCCACTTCTAAGGAGTCTTGTAAAGAAGCCTCCATGGCCTTTACCTTTGATTCCTCATCTGTTATCTCAGAAGGACGGTCATCTGCTCAATGTCAAGCTTCAATCTCTTCATCTCACAGCTTGGCATATTCTGTGTTGAAGCATGGTAGGTCTCAGCTTCCTCAACAAGTTTTGAATGTGATTATGGAAGCTAGAAGGCCTAGTACTAGGAGAGTGTACGCAGAAAAATGGAAGAGATTTTTATTTTGGAGTACAGCAAAGAATTTGGAGATTTCAGAGCCTAATTTGAGTGTGGCTCTTCAATATCTTACTGAATTATTGGACAAAGGTTTGTCCTTCTCTTCCATAAAGATTCATGCTGCAGCAATTTCAGCTCACTATGATTGTGACACACCTTTGTTTTCGCATCCTTTGTTCAAGCAGTTTCTTAGAGGGGCAAAGAATATAAGACCCCCACGTAGAGCTCCTACTCCTGCTTGGGATCTCAATTTTGTGTTGGAAAAACTTACTCTACAACCTTTTGAGCCTGCAGCTACTGCTGAATTGAAATATTTGTCATGGAAGACTGCTTTTCTGTTGGCTATTACTTCTGCAAGAAGGGTGTCTGAGTTGCAGGCCCTTATGGCAGTAGAGCCCTTTGTGATTTTCCATAAGGACAGGGTATCATTACGTACTAATCCTTCCTTTATGCCTAAGGTGGTTTCTAGTGTGGCTTTAAACCAAACTATTCATTTGCCTACGTTTTTTGCAGATCCTCAAAATAAAGGGGAAAAGATTTTGCACACTTTAGATGTACACAGGCAATTGCGTTATTATTTGAGCAGGACTAAAGATTTTAGGCAGTCTCAGCAGTTACTTGTTTCTTTTGCTTTGAGTTCACAGGGCAAGCCTGTGTCAAAACAAACTATTTCTAGGTGGATTGGCTTTTGCATTGCATTTTGTTATTCCCATCATGGCAAAGAGGTTCCAGCTGGGATTAGGCCTCATTCCACTAGGGCTACTGCCACTTCAACAGCATTTCTAAGGGGTGGCAACTAAGGATATTCTGGAAGCAGCTACTTGGAGTTCAGTGCATACTTTCTCTAGGCATTATCACCTGCCTATATACTCTAAGACTAGAGCTGGTTTTGCCACAGCTGTTTTACAAGGCATGTTGTCAGCTCCTGCTACTTTATAATTTGCCAGCCTCCCTTACCTCTGCTTTGGGATTCTACCCAATTGTCAGGACTGCAGCAAGCGAAGGCGAAGAACATAGTACAGTTTTGTACCTACCATAAATGTAGATGTTCGAGGATTCCCTTGCTGCAGTCCAATTACCTCCCTCCTTCCCCTCTGTGTTTCAGGGTGGTTGTGCAGGTGAGTTTACATGCTTATATTTTTTGTATATATATTACTGTATATATTGTACATGTTTTTTGGTGCAGGTTGTTTTTGGGACTTGTCTTTTTGGGTCTTCTGACATCTGGGGCAAGAAAAGACCGAGGAAATGGCGTCGGTCATGCGCATTAGTACCCTGACGTACTGACGTCAGTCTAAGGCGCCATGACCGACGTCAGCCTTATACTCTGGTATTCGGGCCGACTGGGACGCGGACTATACCCAATTGTCAGGACTGCAGCAAGGGAATCCTCGAACATCTACATTTATGGTAGGTACAAAACTGTACTTTTCTGGTACCTCGGCTTTTGCCTTCTCACGGAATACTTTACTCACAGAAGCAGCCATGTTATACATCAACTTAATGATGCCTAATTAATCAATTACATAATTAAATATTTAAACAAATATTCATTTAACATTTCAACCTCTTTACATTTCACAATTTTTTAACATTCTTTAACAATTTTTAAACATTTTTTAATATCTTTGCTTTAGCCATACTACATAATTCATTGTTAACTTCACTGACCCCAAACACATTATCAAAATATGTCAGAAGTACGCCTAAAATGCTCATATAACTATATTTCAAGATTCATGCCATTGGGATAAAGAGTATTATAATTAATAGTAAACTTGGATTCCATTCTCAATAATCTTTATTGAAAATTAATATTACACGTCCCCACCCCATAAGGTCTAGCAATTACACTGAAAATGAAACCTTCTACCAAACCTTCATGCTTAATATTAAAATGTTGGGCTATGGAACTGTCCATCCTACCATTTCTTATGTCACCAAGGTGTTCCATGATTCTTAATTTCACCTTGCATTTAGTCTGTCCAATATACCATTTTTGTGACTGACAGTTACAACTGATCACGTAAATAACTCCAAAGGAGTTGCAATCAAAATGATCAATCGCTCTAACTTTTACCATTGATCATCTTTCCATTCAAATTTCTGATTGTTTCACAAACTTTACATCCCCCACAGGCATAAGCACCTGCATTTATTATCTCCTTCCTTTTACTTCTCGTTCTTAACATCTTTCAAATTTTGAAATCTTCATTTAGCATTTCAACCTCTTTACATTTCACAATTTTTGACATATTTTAACATTCTTTAACAATTTTTAAACATTTATTAAACATTTTTTAACATCTTTACTTTAACCATACTACATAATTCATTGTTAACTTCACTGACCCCAAACACATTATCAAAATTACGCCTAAAATGCTCATATAACTATATTTCAAGATTCATGCCATTGGGATAGAGTATTATAATTAATAATAAACTCCGTTAGGGGGGTTTAAGCGCATTGCAAATAATACTTCAGAAAAGACTAAGTTAAAAGTTGAATTTGATCTTGTTAAAGAAAGGTTACATGCACGGGGATATTCTCATGAGTTAATTAGAGAAGCAAGAAATAAAGTAGAAGAAGAATTTAAACTTGGAGTTCATAAAAAATGGTTACATTCAAATTGGAACAAATTAGATGGGGAGAGATATTCATTCAGCTGATCACGTGGATAAACCGGATGTTATAATTTTTGTTAATAGATGTTCAGGTTTTTCACCAATGTAAAAATATTTGGTAAACACTTTATGGCCTATTATAAGTAGGGATGAAAATTTAAGTGACATATTTCCTAAGAAGGTTGTTTTTTTCTCATGGAAGATTTCAAAATTTGAAAGAGATGTTAAGAACCCCCAGGGTGTTCACCAAGGTGTTAGCAGTGATAGCGGCCCACCTGAGACTCCAGGGAATGCAGGTCTTCCCGTACCTCGACGACTGGCTCCTGACCACCCCAACAAGGCATCTACTTTGCTCAGCCAGAGATTACTTTCTCCGCCTAGCCCCCCAATTAGGCATCACGATCAAATGCGGACAAATCTTTCCTTGCTTCGACACAAGTCGTAGAATTTATAGGAGCCAGAATAGACACCAGAGATCTACGAGCCTTCCTGACTTCGGAACGACTACGGAACTTGCAACTTCATGTGCGGGCC
Organism: Protopterus annectens; assembly: GCF_019279795.1. Taxonomy (NCBI): domain Eukaryota; kingdom Metazoa; phylum Chordata; order Ceratodontiformes; family Protopteridae; genus Protopterus; species Protopterus annectens. The sequence goes on from NC_056748.1 coordinate 363,861,350, forward strand.
ATCCTCCAGTCAGAAGCCCCACTGGCGGAATTGGTCCTGAGGGCGCTGGGCTCCATGGCGGCAGCGATAACGCTCCTTCCATGCGCCCGCCTGAACATGAGGGTACTGCAGTGGACCCCTTCTAGTGCAATGGTCCTTTCAGTCTTTTCCTCTCCATCACCCCATCGCTGTCAGCAAGGCTTGCAGGAGGGCTCTGTTATGGTGGCTTCATGCTCCGGATCTCCATACGGGCCAACCCTTCTGCACTCCTCCCCCTCTCGCCACGGTGACCACGGACGCCTCCCACCTCGGGTGGGGGGGCATTATTCAGGCAGGACAGTCCAAGGCACGTGGAACGATACAGAGACCTCCCTGCATATCAACGTTCTGGAGATGACAGCGGTGCTGTACGCGTTGCAAGCCCTTCAGAATCTCCTCCCCGTAGGAACTATTGCAATTCAGTCGGACAACATGTCTGTTGTCTGGTACATCAACAAACAGGGGGGAACCAGGTCTTACCCTCTATGCCGCGAAGCCATGAGAGTGTGGGAATGGGCGATTTCCACCAACCGCTTTCTGATTGCAATGCACATTCCAGGGCGGGCCAACATCCTAGCGGACAAACTCAGCCGCACCATTCTTTCCCCTTACGAGTGGTCTCTCAACCCACTAGTAGCGAAGCAGATATTCGCGATATGGGGGCAACCCTGCTGCGATCTCTTTGCCTCTCCCTCAAACACCAAATGCGACAATTTCTTTGCTCCGATTCCCCCTCCAGGGGAAACTCCAAGAGACGCTCTGGTGCATGCCTGGCCGCCCGGTCTACTTTATGCCTATCCACCTCTACCCCTAATGCTACAGCTCTTACAGAAAGCCTCGCGGTTGGGGAGCAGGATGATCCTCATTGCCCCATTCTGGCCTCGACAAACTTGGTTCCCTTACCTGTGGTCTAACCTAGTGAATCCCCCCTGGATTCTGGATCCCAGTCCGGATCTAATCTCCCATCCGTCGGGCTTGTCGACCCCAAATCTGGACAGTCTGAAGCTGACAGCTTGGTTGCTCCAGTTCCACTCATTTAGGACTCCCGGTATCTCTTCACCAGTCAAAGCCATCCTCGTGGCAGCGCATAAACCTTCCACCAGGAAAGTGTACTGCAGTAAATGGAAACGTTTTTCCGTCTGGGCGGAGCATCATAATCTAGATCCCTTTACGGCTCCTCTTCCATCCATACTTGACTTCCTAACCAGACTTTTTCAGGAAGGCGTTAGTTGCTCAACCGTCAAAGTACAATTGGCGGCCATCTCCCATTACCATGTGGGACATGACACAGGGCCCTTGATGTCGGCCAAACTGTGTAAAACCTTTCTCAAGGGTACTTTTCTGCTCAGACCCCCTATCAAAGAAGCCGTACCTCCTTGGGATCTTTCACTAGTTCTTCAAGCCCTAACTGCTCCCCCATTTGAGCCTGCCACTTCAGTGGATCTCATATACTTGTCCTGGAAAACAGCATTCCTTGTAGCCTTTACTTCAGCGAAAAGAGTTTCGGAACTTCAAGCCCTTTCTGTGAAGCCTCCTTACTTGATTTTTCATCCGGACAGAGTGTACCTCGGGACCAATCCCTCCTTCCTTCCCAAAATAGCATCAGAAACCAATATAAATCAATTCATAAATCTACCGGTCTTCTTTCCTAAATATCAGAATAAAAGAGAGTACAAGCTGCACTCATTAGATGTTCATAGGTAGCTATGTTTTTATACTCATAGGACTGCTGGTCACAGGTAATCTGACCAGCTGTTCATTTCCTTTGCCAAATTCAATTTGGGGAAAGCAGTCTCAAAAATCTCCTTGTCACGCTGGATTTCCCATTGTATTCTTTTAGCGTACCAAGCTTCTGGGAGACCCGCACCTGGAGGAGTTCGTGCACATTCCACTCGTTCCATCTCTACTTCTGCTGCCTTCAAATCTAGAGTTCCGTTGGATGATTTGTTCGGCAGCCACATGGGCCTAATCTCATACCTTTATTAACCACTACAAACTGGACGTAATTTCTAGAGGGAGAGCATCCTTTGGCTCTGCTGTGCTCCGCAATATCCTGCCATGATGGCCACCCAAGATTCAAGTAGCTGGGGACTCTGTCCCACAGGTTGCTGGCAAATGAAGTCCCTACTTCAGATTAAGAAGTTATGTACTCACCATAACGTTCCATCTGAGTAGGTGGCTTCATTTGTCTGCAACCCCCCCCCCCCCTTTCTTCCCCCTGGCCTTCAAAATGGATCTATGTAGATTGTTTATTGGAATACCCTTTTTGGGTATCTATAGAGGGGCAAACTTGATCTGAGGTCATGGAGGGTTGGCAGGGGATTATGGGTGAGGGGAGGAGCTAGGAGCTCGGATCCATTAGCTATGAAACAAGTTGCTGGCTGGGATCCGATATCGGATCCAAGACCCACAGGTTGCAGACAAATGAAGCCACCTACTCAGATGGAACGTTATGGTGAGTACATAACTTCTTATTACCTCACTGGTTGGACCTCTTCACACAGGACAAGGGGGGGGGGGTCTCCCATCCATCCTCACTTGCCCAATCTTCAGCCGACACTATGGGTGATGGTGTTTTGATCCATTTCAGGTACCTCTTTTCTGGGGACGTGCTCAGGGTTTTACAGGTGACGAGGAAACACTCAACCAGAAAATCTTGTGTCCACATAATAAGTGCCCTTTTTCAGTGCAGGTCCCTTTGGTCCTCTCCTATTTGTGTGAGTTGCTCCAGTCTAGCTTGCCCTGCTTTTCTGTGAAGGCCCCATTTGTTGGCCATTTTTGCTTGTTTACCCTTGAATCCTCCCTTTACTTCTTGTTTTGAGATCGTACAGTTTCTTAAAGGCTTACTGCATCCTTAGGCTTCCTTCTTTGGGACCTTAATCTTGGTTTAGAAAAATTGACTCTGACTCCTTTTCAGCTTGCAGATTCTGCTTCTTTGCAACATTGTACCTGGAATACTGTCTTGTTGCTTCGCCTTACTACTGCTCAAAGGGTTTCTGAGATTCAGGCTCTTATGGGCATTCCTCTTTTTTTTTTTTTTTTTTTTTCCCATAGTGACAAGGTGTTCCTTCATACTAATCTTTCTTTTATGCCCAGGATAGCAGACGAGTTCTTCTTAAATCAGTCAATACAACTCCCTCCCCTTTTCCCTTCTCCTCAGTCTGCTCAGTCTGCTCAGTCTGCTAGTGAGAAGGTCTTGCTTTACTTGGATTTGCACAGACAGCTCCAGTACTATTTGGATAAAATGAAAGCAATTTGTAAGTCTGACCAGCTTTTTTGTTTCTTTTCATCCCAGGATATTGGGTTTGGCTTATTCTAGGCACATCATCTCCTCCTGGATATCTAAGGTAATTTATTTTTGTTATTCTTTTCATGCAAATCTTTGTCTACTTGTGTCAGAGCTCATTCCATTAGCGCTGTTGCCTTTTCCTGGTGCTTTATTCAAGGGGTTGAACAATTCCATCTGTGAATCTGCTACTTGGTCTTCATTGCATACCTTTACTAAGCATTAGAAGTTTGATATGGTTTCTAGGGCCAGAGCAGGTTTTGCTAGGGTCATTTTGTATGAATTTGTGTAGGGTTTTTTCTCCCCCCTCCATTTCCCATTCTGTTTCTTGAACTTTTTTCTCTCTGTAGTAAAGAATACTCCAACAGTAATATAAAAAGACATAACACAGTTGTGTAAAAACATAACAGTAGATTATCTTCTGTTCACTGTTGCAGTATTTGCTCCCTCCCTCCAAATCCTCTCGTTCTGTTTTTTGTCTTGTATTCCCTTCTGGCTGAGGGTCACCCATTTTTCTTCTGAATTTTCTTCCTCTGGATGTGCATGGACTCCTTTTTCCTAGGGAGACTGTTCTCTACCGGTGCAATTCATTTCTGGGTAACTGCATTTGTACCTCACGTTTATGCCCTATGTTCTGTATAGGGAGCATGTGTGTCATATGGTGCATACACGATCATACGACTTTGGTATACTGGCTGAACGTTGGGCAGTCCTAGGACGAGATCCCTATAGTAAAGAATACTGCAACAGTAAAGAGAAAGATATCTACTATTGTGAATAAGTTTCAACACAACTGTACTTTCTTCCTGAGTGCTGTTGGGGGACATGAATGCTTCTCTATGTATACATCTACTCTGGTTGCACTGTGGACTTTCTGCTTGTTGGAAATTCATCTTTAACCTTCCAAGTTGCCTCACCTTCAACAGTTAAACCTGCATGGTATTTATAGTGCAGTGAACTGAGCTACCCTCCTTCACCTCAGGATGGATGAGCCAGCATTGGGCACTTATTCCACCTTCCACAAATGACTGGACTGGAGCATTCAGTGCCTATGGCACAAGTTAGTCCCGAGTCTCAGGTGGGAATTTATTCCTCTCCATCAGACAGCTTCTCCATCTTGTAACTTGGTTTTCAAAATTGAATAATTGATGTGTTGTCTCAACTACTGTGATCCTGCTGGTTTGATGGCTTTCATACTTTGGAGGAATTGTTTTTGTAGCAGTCACCTTTGCTCAGCAGGTCTCAGAAGTTTCATGTTATAAAGTGATGCATTTCATTTTTATAAAGACAGTGTGAAAATAAGAAATTTCTTTACTGAGGCAGTGTCTGAGTAGTTTTTAATGAGTTATTTTACTTCCCAGTGTTTATTTCTGTAAGCTTAGAATAGAAAGGGCCACGTTCTACACACTACGATACTACTAGTGTTTGACTTTTTAGCAGTTGACTAGCTAATGTCATTCTAAGGAGACCAGTGGTATCAGCATGGGAGGTGACAGGCAGATCAGCCTTTATCCCTTTTCACAGGATTTATGCATATTAGCCAAGACATTTCTGTGCCATGGTTATCTAGATTATATATATGTGTGTATATGTATATGTGTGTGTGTATATATATATATATATATATATATATATATATATATATATATCTATATACACACACATTTACTTATGTATTTATTTGCTTGCTCCTTTGCTTCCTGCATATCCTCGCCCAGTGGCTCCACTGTACTCTCCCCATTTATTCTGGAAGAGCTGGGAGCCTGGTATTTCTGGGGTAGCAGTTCCTGCCTGGGAATCCCAGTTGGCCTTCCATCTCCTAGTGAATTTAGAGTGGTAGTGAATGAGCTAGCTTGCTGGTTTGACAGGGTAGCCTTCCCTCTCCTTGTGAGAGCACCCTTTTTTGGTCGCTCTTCCAAGCACTGCTGTTACTGTCTTCTGAGGGAGCGGTATGCCCCCACATGCAAAGTTTCCTTCTGCTTGCAGTGGAATACACTTCCACAGCATAGTCTTAGTGGGTTCCATTTCCCCACCAGGAGTGTCGAGCTGACAGAAATTGTTTACTCCCCCTGATCAGCCTTCAGCACAAGAGTAGAATGTCTGTGGAATAGTAGTGTTTCACGACTTCATTCTGTGATGCCCTCTTCCTACCTTTCAGGCTCATTTTCTCCTCTGGTAATTCTTAGAGTACTACTTGGGATTCTAAGTGTTTTGCCTACTGCAAAGGGCTCCTCTAACCTATCTGATGAGAGGGTATTCCCATTATCTGTTATTTTCAGGATGATACTTTGCAGGGAGTACTTTCTACCTGTCCTGCCACTTCTAGTTCCAAAGAAACCACTGAAGCTGCTCCATTTGTGGTGGGTAGCTCTTTAAGTAGCAAACTTCTTTTATTGTGTTGTAGTGTATCATTTCCAGGTGGAATCTAGTGTGAGTGAGATTAAGAACTCTTGTGGCCAGTGGGTATGGTATGGCTTTTGTAACGTGGACATTTCACATGGCTAGAGGTGGCATGTCTGCTGAGCACTATGAACTGATGTTTTTAGAAGATGGTTCCCAATTGCTTATGTCATTGCAGACTACCTTCTTGAACGTCTGCTTACATAGTGAGTACTGGTATCCATTACGTCATTTATCTTTTGGTTGTTTTTCTGGAATTCAAAACAGAGGCTAGGAAGTGCTTTGCACTGTTGCTGTGTGCCAACAGCTTTGGCTGTCATAAAGGATCTCAGTTTTTAATCCTATGTGGTCCTTTTTGGTGGGGAAAGCCAGTACCCGTACCCAGAATTTGTAAGTAGTTTTCTAACTTCAGTTTGTATTGTTCACAGGAAATCAGCGGCTTTCTAATGCAGTGAAAACAGTGTGTGTTCGGTACTTCTGCTGTCTTTTTCAGGAGTATGTCTGCAGCTGAAACTTGTGCTACAGCTGTTTGGTTATCCCTGCATACCCTTATGCAGCAATGTAGCTTGGGTGTGCCTTTTGAGGGACTCTCTGGGCTGAGCTGTCCTGTAGGACATTAATTGTTCAACATTTATTTTTTTCCTGCTCTTTTGTTGTGCATACTGTTTGAGAAGCTGTTTCGGTAATTGCATTGTTTGCAGGAGACTTGTAATGTAGTATGGAGTCCCCAAATCCACTGGGATGAAAACAGTCGCAGGTGGCCATTTTTATAAACGGACATCTAGATCGCTTGTGTGTTTTAGGTATGAATGGCCTGCCTGTCCCATGGTGGTGACATGAGCATAAGGGTTACCACACATACCACATATGCCCTTTTGTCCACTCATGCAAGTTCATCCACATGTGCTGGCAAAGGATACTTTTTCCAGTATGGGCAGTCATACCTATGTTATCTATGCTACACCCTCTAATGGAGGTTGTATGAAGAGAGCAGCAGCAGCACGAGCTGGCTTAGGACTACATACCCCTTCCTAGGATGGACACATACCTACCCTTCTTTCCTGTGTTGTCAAGCATCCAACCTGCAAATCAAACTTGATCACTTGGGCTATAGCCAGGGTTTTATCCCTCTACGCCCCAGGTGCAGGCTTCTTCTGCCACTTATTTGAAAGTGGCTTTATTAAGATGTTTTATAGTTATGCACTTCAATTTTATAAGGCGCTTCCAACTAAAGCACCAGTAACAAGTGGGTAAAAGCACAGGAGGAGTGGAGTAAAATGATGATGATGATGAAGATAAAAAAAGGGCAAATAGTAAAATGTAGAAAACAGTTGAAACATAATGTCCTTAAAATAGTAAACCCAGGATAGTTTGTTACAATAAATCTTATTTGTTGTCTGGCTCCACTAGGTAGAAATAACTGGGGACTGTTGCATTGAGCACTGCTCTTAGTATGGGTGCAGAGAATGATGGATTGGGCTTTAGAGGAGGATGTTCTTTGCTTGCACTTTGTGGCTACTGAAAGAGCTTGTGCAAAACCAGTTTCAAACGTAAGCCTGATCACATCTACAAGTACAGAGAGTTCAGTTAATTTTTCTGGCAAGCAGTGGTCTCTGGAAGTAATGGAAAGAGAGGTTTGCAGTGTTAGAGCAGGACCAAAGAGGTCAGGCACTGTCTTTGTAAAAGTTTAATATATGAAAGAAAAAAAAAGTTCAACAATGACAAAAGAAAAAAGCACTGTCCTTGCTCTGGAATTAGTTTGTCTGATGGTTTTGAATATTAAATTTGGGCTGATTTTTGAGCATCTGGATTTGTAGTTTGTGCTTTTGATTGCAATTGTAAAATGTAAGACATGGTTGTAGCTAAAGCAGACCGGGTAGCAGTTCATTTTTTAATTAATTAATTAATTAATTAATTGATTGATTGATTGATTGATTGATTGATTGATTTCCAGCCATGACCTGGGCCAACAGGCAACACAATTGAGCAAAACAAATATTCAAAACATTTGCTGTTTTAGGAAGTTTATTTATTTATTTTTAAGTGATGTACATTTTCTTTTTCCTCTGTTTTTCAGGTAACAGCAGATGACATAAAGAATTTTGAAAAGACTTACAAAGGTACTGAGGAAGAACTGGGTGATATTAAGAAAGCCTATTTGAAAGCTAAAGGGGACATGGACCAAATTATGATGTCAGTGATGTGCCTTCAAGATGAAGAAGAACCACGGGTTAGGGATATCATACAGGAAGCAATTGACTCCGGAGATCTTCCTGCTTTTGATGCTTTTGTGAATGAGTCTGAACAGAAACGTGAAGCAAGAAAAAGAAAAGTAAGAACTGTATGATGACAAAAAATTGAGATTTTTTTTTGGTTAAGAAATTACCACTAGTTCATCCAGTCTGTCCTTGAACTCTGATGGTATTGTAACGTGTTATGTTGGATGATCCAGTCCGTCCTCTTCAGTACTTTGATGGTCGATGGCAGGCTGAAGTCAGCTCAACTCATAAAAGGTTTTCCAGGTTACACCTCCCCTTAACTACAATGCTCCTCTTTTTTTTTTTTTTCTTCTTCTTCTTCTTCTCCAGATCTTTGCCATTTTCATGCTTGCAGTGGGAACTGTGCATGAATGTCAGTCATAAGTAGACCTCTGCTTTCCTTGATGTTTTTGACTTTTCTTGCTCCATGATTTTTATCAAGTCAGAACTTGCCACTTTTGTGTTTCTACTTGATTTCTGGTCATATTTCAAGTTGTTTCAGGTACCTTGCTGTAGAGTTGACCACTTTTCCCTTAAGCTGCATTTTTTTATTTCCAAGCCTTATCACTGGTTGCCTTAGTATTTTTGCTTTCAGGTTGCTGCTGATTTCAACCTTGTTTTCGGTGTGTTTATGTTAACAATATGCATCATTCATTTGGCTTTACAAATGTGAGAAATGTCAAAAAATACCACCTTGGGATTCGCTTGTTTTGTGTGGGATCTGTCAAGGCCCATAGCACTTAAAGTCTGACTTTTAGAAGGCTAGATTCAGGCCAAAAGCATTAACAGAAGGATTTACCAGTCATTCAGTTTCCCTGTGGTTATAAAAAAAAATCTAGGCAGGAGGATAGTCTGCCTTTAGTATTTTTGGAGTTTCATCTTGTAAATTTTAGATCTTATTTCTACCTTAATTATTTTTGTGTCAGGTATCCTGTTTCATAACATCCCACTCATTTAGTGCACACTGCAAATTTCAGAGTATTAATCTTTTTTCCCTTCTCCATCTTACTTTTTAAAATCTATAACATCTGGGACTAGGCTATCCATCACTGGTGAGACTAGGGACTGCTTAAAAGGAATCATCTTGAGATTATTTATGATCTGATGATGTCATTTTCATTTATTCCTCAACTTGTGGGTTTGGATTCGAACCTCTGATCCATATTGGACACTTCTATACCTTAGGATCCAACTCTCAAACTCTTCCCTTACCCATAATGCCCCTGTCCTCCAGATTACCTCAGATCTTGTTTGCCGCTCTTCAAGCAAGTCGGGATTTCCTTCTGTCGTAGCTCCATGTGGGTCATGAGTGTATTTACAGCTTAAAGTTTACATTATTTGTTCTTAATGTATCTGTCATCCTTCCTTACCCTCTAAACTTTTGTTTTTATTTTCAGGTTTCTCTGCCCTTTAAAAAAAACTTTTATATACCGGCTGGTATAACTCTTTCCTACTATTGTTGGTAGTTTTTCCTTTTCCTCTGTTTTCCTCCTTAAAAAATTAGATAATACTTGTAATTTCTCTTGTTTTGGGTTATGGCTGAGAATTCTGACAAGCCAACTGGGTTCAAAAAATGCACTTCTTGTGGGTACAAAATCCCACAATCTGATGTCCACAGGGAGTGTGTGTACTGTCTAGGTCCTGGCCACTTAGATGTACATTGTGATATCTGTGCAGGTTTCAGTGCCTGGTCTAGACCATCATAACAGACTAATTTTCAAGGGTCTTCTCTGTCTGGCTACTTCCTCTACAGCTGGATCTTCTAAGGAATCAGGGGCTCATACCTTCACTAAGAAGCAAAAGGAGCCCAGGTAGCACAGAAAACACTCTCCTGCTCAGTCTCCAAAAAGGGCTACTACTGAGCCACCTGCCAAGAGCTTGAAATGGTCAGATCCGAAGCCTTTGGATCTGACACAGACAGACATTATTGACTCCTCCGCAACACTGGACTTCTAGTTCTCCCTTAGAAGTTGTGCTTCTAATCTTGAGTCTTTCTGCTGAAGTGGAGGTGGACAGGATAATGAGGAGATTCTTCAAGAAGCCGATACAGATGGGGGTTCTGCCTGCTCCATCCCCCACCAGATCAGTGAGCCACCATGCTACCTTTGTACCATTAATAACTCCTTCTCCATTCTGACTTCCTACTTCGGAGCCCTCCGATCCAGAGGTTACCAGAGTAGATATGTCAGATCCAATGGCTCTTCCTTCCTCGGCTCAGATAACATCTCTGATCAGATTGGTTCCGTCCTTGTTGGAGCATGATGGATCTCAGATCTGAAGTATCGTGTCTGGTTTGAAGGTATGTCCTTTGCTTTGAAGTGTTTGGAGCCGTTGCTTTCCCTCAGAACCTCAGTGCTGGACAGTTCTGCTCTGAATCCCCTTTCCGGGGCATGGGCTCCATGCGGGTACTGGAGTGTCTAGTCCGAGAACGACTGCTCCAGAAGGGCTGCCTAGGGGATCTCAGGGTCCTTTTGTATTCGAAGTGGTGGAGAGGGTGGTCTCTCAGCCGAGAATTACTTCGACTCTACCTTCTTCGGATCCTACATCTATTCGGATTTCTGCGCCTAAGCCTGCTCATCCTCCATCTCATGGGTAGCCAGACCCTAAGAGCTTCTAAGCATCTCTCCCTGTGTAGCTCCCACTTTCTCCAGACACCTCCCTGAACATCCCACAGAGGAGATCCCTCAAAAGAGACTGTGTAAAAGGATGCAGCTAGATTCCCCTCCGGAATCTTTAATGGAAGACATGGACTTGATGAAGGGGAAGGTCCCAAGATCGCCACCTGATGTCTACTTTGAAGATGTCCTTGAAATCCTATGCTAAAGAGGTCGTTGGTCTACCCAAAGCCCTTCCTCAGAGGAGCCTGTGTTCTTGGAAACTTTAGTGTCTGGCCCATCTACATCTTGGAGGATCTCTGCTGTGGATGACCTTATAGATTTGTTTCCCACAGGACTTGGAAAGAGCTGAACACTGTGGAGCCCATACTAAAAAGAGCTGACAAAATCCTCAGTTCTCCTTCCGATAAGCAACACTGGACAAAAGGTACCCCTGTAGATGTCATGGTTGTTGTGGCAGCCAAGGAAAAGGAGCTAGCAAAACAGAGCTCTACTGTCCATCCTGCTAACAGGGAGTCTGGGGCATTGGATAGGTTTGAGAAGCGAGTGTACACATCAGAGACTTTCACACGGCGATTGATGAATTATTTGGCCCACTTTACCAGGTTACAGAGGGATTTACTAAAGGAACTCTCCAACACTGCCCCAGGTCCATGTATCAAGAGGAACAGAAAACCTTTTCCTCAAGAATGGCCACCCTACAATCCATCTCTAACGCGTCCATGAGGTTAATTTCACATGCTGCTGAGTGTCCCTCAAAGGCTGCCGGTTCAGACATTGCCATAAGGAGGCGTGCCAGGATGTAACTTTGTGGAATCTTCATCAGTGCTCCTTTTGTGATGGATCATCGCTCTTTGCACTAGCAGTAAAATATACTCTCTCCTGATGTGAAAAAGATGGAAGACCTTACCTGACTTTAGAATCAAATTCTGTACCACACAGAGACCATTTTCCAGGAACCAATGCTGCGGTAAGAAATTTGGTTGAAAAAGTCACAGGGGCCTTTCCAGGATTCACAGGGACAATTTTCCCCTAGAGGCAGAGGGGGGGATAACCATTTTCGTAGACACCGCCCACATGGCAGAGGAGGTCCGTAGAACCAAAGATCTCGAGATTCCTTCTTGGACAGATCCTTTCAGCACTCTTGAGTAGTTGCCCGACTGTCCCTCTTTGTGGAGACAGTCTGGAGGCGCTTATCCTTGCACCTAAATGGCTGGCTAGCCATTACAAACAACTGTTTGGTGCAAAGGATCACATCCAGAGGATATTGCATTCCCTTTTTCAAAACTCCCTTTCCAAAGAAAAGTCTTCCTGATGTTCCACCCAGTCAGAGAGAATTAGCAGCACCAGAAATCGCAAAGCTTCTAGAGAAGAGTCATCCAGAAGGTCCCACCAGACCAAACAGGATCTGGAATCTACTCAAAGTTCTTTTAGTTCCAAAAAAGACGGGGGTCCTGAGACCAATCCTTGATCTAACCTGTCTAAACAAGTCCATAAATAACTTGAAATTTTGGATTGTCACAGTGCAGTCCATTCTACCTCTCCTTCAGAAGGATGACTGGATGTGCTCAGTAGATCTTCAAGACATGCACCATCATATCATATGCTCTCAAAGGTTTATCTACTTCTGGCTGGGAACCAGTCATTATCAATTCAGGGATCTGCCCTTTGATCTCAACACAGCCTCCAGGGTGTTCACCAAATACATGGCAGTAGTAGTGGCTTACCTGAGACTGCCTGGCTTCAGAGTGTTTCCTTACCTAGACGACTGGCTCCTGACCACATCAACCAGGCATCTACTCATCCAAGCCAGGGATTATCTGCTTCACCTAGCGAATACACTGGGGAATTGCAATAAATCCCAAAAAGTCTCAACTACAGCCAGTTCAGGGGATAGATTTTATGGATGCTCATCTAGACACTAAACTACCTAGCCCTCTTCTCTTAAACAGAATTCTGTCCTTGAGATTACATGTCAGGCAAATACTAGCCATCCCTTCGCCACCTGCAGAATTAGTTCTCAAAGCACTAGGTTCAGTGGCTACCACCATAACTGTGATTCCTACAGCTCGCCTACACTTGAGGATTCTTCAGTGGACTGTAGCAGTACAATGATCCCTACACAGCTATCCTCTGAATCACCCCGTCAGTCTATCTCTGGTGTGCAAAGACTCCCTGTTGTGGTGGCGTTACTCGTGGGATTTCAAAGTAGGATTTCTGTTTATTCCCCCACCCCATCGCCACACTGACCATGGATGCATCCCAGTGGGGGGGGGGGGGGTATTACTCAGGACGAGTTGTTCAAGGCACATGGTCGACACAGGAGACCAGTCTGCATATAAATGTTCTAGAGATGAGAGCAGTGATCCTAGCCTTGCAAGCCTTAGAGCTTTCTTCCTCTAGGGACCATTGCAGTTCAGACAGACAATATGTCCATAGTCTGGTTTGCCAACAAACAAGGGGGGACCAGATTGTACCTAATCTATCTGGAAGCATTGAGAGTTTGTCAATGGGTGATTTCCTCCAACCCCTTTTTAGTAGCAATGCAGATTCCTGGGAAATCCAGCATCCTAGCCAACAGGCACAGCAGAACCCTTCTGATGCTGCACGAGTGGTCTCTAAACCAGTCTGTGGTAAATTTGATCTTTCTCAAATGGGGGTCAACCTTTGCTGTGATCTCTTTGCATTCCCTTCCAACAGCAAATGCAGGTTCTTTGCCCTGATCACTCCTCAGGGGCAGTCTCCAAAAGAAGCTCTAGTCCATGCTTGGCCCTCTGGCCTCCTTTATACTTATCCCCCTCTACTACTCATTCCCAAATTTCTCCAGATAGCACAGAGGTTGGAAGAGCAAATTGATCCTCATTGCAGCCTTCTGGCCTCGACAGATTTGCTACCTCTTCCTTTGGCCTCATCTAATAAGTACTCCCTGGACGCTGGACCCAAGTCTATACCTCCTTTCTCCCTTCAGGACAATCTCATCTGGATTTGACCGACCTCAAATTGACTGCATGGTTTCTCCAGTTCCAATGATGGCTAGACTTTCCAGGCTTTCCACTCTATTTAAACAAATTCTGATATGGTCACATAAAGCTTCTACCAGAAAGATTTACAAGAGCAAATGGAAAAGATTCTTCATTTGGGGTCACCAAAAACATATGGATGCTTTTACCATCCCCATTCCAGCAGTCCTTGACTTCCTTGCTTCAGTTTTTCAGAATGGAGCCAGCTGTTCCACCATCAAGGTACAGTTAGCAGCCATATCCAATTTCCACATAGGTGAAAGTTCTTTCTTTGGCTTCTTCCAAATTGTGTAAGGCCTTTCTCAGAGGTACCCTCTTGCTTTAGTCCTCCGTTTAAAGAACCCACTTCTCCATGAGTTCTCACTATGGTTTGACAAGCTCTAGTTTACTTTTCTTTCGAACCTTCTGCCAAAGTAGATCTCAAATTCATATCATGGAAGACCTTATTCTTGGTGGCTATAACCTTGACTAGGAGAATTTCCGAATTGCAAGCTCTCTTCCAAGCTGCCATATTTGATTTTGTATACAGAGTAGTCCTACATACAAATCCGACATTTTTACAAAACGTTTTCTCTGAAAATAATATCAATCAATCATTCAATCTTCCTGTATTTTTTCCTAATTTTGAAAACAAGGGCAAATATAATCTTCACGTGTTAGATGTACATAGACATGTTTATTTGGACAGAACAGAGGCCTTTAGAAAATTTGACCAATTATTTGTTTCCTTTTTGAGGATGAAATTGAGGAAGCCTGTATCTAAGGTAACCTTAGATGTCCTTCTGTTCCTGTGTTGCAGTGTTCTAGTTGTGGGATTTCCTTCCCTCAGGTGATTCGTACGTCGGCCCCTATACAAAAGCTTCAGCTTGGCTGTTGCAGCGTGCGTGGGACGTCAACATAAGGCCATAAACCAGGGGCCTTAAATGTGACGTCTGCATGCACAATCCTTAGCAATTTTCAACCACAGACCCCCTACACATCGTACAATCGCTTCTTCTGACGTCGCCTCAATAAAGCTAAGTAACCCTTTGGGTTTCTGTTTTTCCTTTTGTTTAGCCAATTGTTATTGCTTAGGCTTGGTTGTTGTAGCCTTTAGCTGATCTCAGATAAACAGGGAAAGTGCCAATGCAGGTGCCAGATACCCCATAAGGATGCCCATGATAGGTGTGTTTTTTTTTTTTTTGCTTAGACCGGGAGTACGACCATTCCGCCTGTTCAAATTTGTCAGTCATTTGTGCCGAAGACCTTGCGCAGCCATTTGCACACTTTAAACCTCTACCTAGAAAACTGGCACCTTAAACGGTTAGCCCTAAGAATGAATCCCACATTGGAGGCTGCATCCGAACCTCCGCGCAAGGCCAAGATTCCTAGGCCTTTCCCCGCCTGCTGCTTCGCTACTGGACACCCCGCCAACAAAATTGAGGAGCACCCGGCAGATCCATAGACTTTACTGACATCCTTTGAGGAAGCTGTTGCACAACCAACTACTGCCACGTCCTCGGAGCTTACCAAGACACTGACTACTACAGTCGATGTTGAGGGGGAGCCAGACTCTGTGGTACCTCCGACTGGGATCCAGACTTCTGAAATGGTGATCTCTAAACCTGACTCCAGGCCGGTTCCTACTTCCACCTCGGCCAAAAATAAGCAAAAAAACAAGCCTACCTCCGCCTCTGCAGAAGCCCTACCAGATTGGCAGGCTTTCACTTCCTCTCTCATGCAGGCCTTTATGGCCCTTAGGCCTTCAGCCTCAACCTCCACTACTCTGCCTTCACTCAGCCCTAGGCCTGCCTCTGCCTCTTCCCTCCAACCCATGACAGCTCAGGTTAGGGAGGAAGAACATGAGCCTTCCTTCTCTTCCTCAAAAGGACTCTGTTTCATATACATCCCAGATTGCTTCTCCCCAGGAGTATTACTGTCCTGATGAGGAATCTGTTCATATGTAGGTACTAGGCTATCGGCCCTGGGGCCTATATAAGCCTACCCGAAAAGGTTCCCTGGCTTTCTCCACCCAAGAAAATTATTTTCCTGTGCCCCTGTTGAGCAGCGCCGCAGAAGTGATCCCCAGTGTGAAATTTCTATTTTCCATCCAGTCGTCAAGATTTTTCTTGGGCCAGTGAGGAGCTCTGCCTGACATGAATGGGTAATCTGTTCCAGAGTATGGGAAGTCTCTGGGACAGGAATCTATCTCTCCAGCATGTTCTGTTTATTGCGGTGACAAGGTTTAGGTCCCTGGCGCATGTGGTTTGGAGAGATTGGGATTTCTTTAAGTGTAGCATGTCCCACAGCTCTGGGTTTGACATAGCTTTGTATGTTCGGCAGAGATCACCTCTGAGTAGGCAATATGCGACTGGGTAGAGCTGGAGATTTTTGAGACTGTCTGCGTATGGCATCTGTTTGAGGCTGGTAATCCTCTTAGTGATATATTTCTGTGGCCTTTCCAATTGTTGTAGGTGTCTTGTGAAATACATGCCAAACCAGGCATTGTACTCTATAATGAGTATGATGAGGGGCGAGTAGAGGAACAATGACCTCCTTTTTCTAGAGGAGAACCCTTTTGTGATGTGGTGTGCCACATAGAAGGATTTCCTGACTACTGTGGCGATGTGGTTATCAAAGGAGAGACTACTTGTCTACCTGTGTCCCAAGGTCTCTTATCACACTTTTGATGTTTTAGTGAGCTTACCCACCTGTGTGGTAGTTCATGGGTACTGAGTTTTTCCCAAAGGGGATGACAATGCACTTCTTGGCATTGAGCTTGAGGCCATGACTTTGACACCAAGTATCTGTGTCTGTGAAGCCCTTTTGTAGAATGTCTACATCATTAGGTGATTCTATTATGGCTCCCATTTTGCAGTCATCTGCGAACTTTGTTAGCCAAAGACTTTGTGTTGGCCTGCACTTCAGAGAAGTAGATGCCGAACAGGAGAGGACCCAGGACCAAACCCTGTGGTACTCCACTAGTCAGTGGTCTGCAGTCGGACTTTGAGTCGGCTACTTTTACTGTGTGGGCTCTGTCAGTGAGCCAGTTGGCCACCCATCTTGTGACACAGGGATTTATGCCCAGTATAGTGAGTTTATAATTCCAGAGTGGGGGATGGTATGGAAAGCCTTGGCGAGGTCAAGATAGGCTGTGTGCACTACCTTGCCCTTGTCTACGGCTCTGGTGACTGCGTCAAAGAAGTCAATCAGGTTTAGTAGACATGATCTACCGTTTATGACCAGGTCCAGGATATTGCTGCCCCTGGTGGAGGTGTGGACAAGCTGATCCAAGGCGTTGGAATTTATGAATTCCAGAAAACGTTGAGCGAATGAGTTGGTACATGAGCAGTTTTCCCAGTTGATGGTGGGGTAGTTGAAATCGCCCATAATTAAGGCATTGGGTTGTACCTTAATATTTTCCAGAATCTTAAGAAATGAAGAGTGGGAATCCTGGGGCATGGTGGGGCATCTGTAACAAACTACAACCTGGATTGCAGTGTTGCCCAGTGTTAGTTGCACTTGAATAATTTCGGATGCATTATTTTGAGCAACTAACCTGGAGATGTAGATATCCTTAATGAATATGGACACGCCTCCACCTTTAGTGTTTTGGTCCAGGTTAGGTGGTTAAAAGGTGTGGTATGAATTATAGCCTGGTAATGCACGGGTGCTCTCTTTATCCTTGAACCAGGTCTCTGTCACTGCACAGATGTCAGTGTTCTCCATTTTAAGGAGTGCCTTAAGAGAGTGCATTTTGAGGTGTAGACTTCTAGCATTGAGTAGCATTACCCTCAGAGTTTAGTTGCTTGTACCTGTTACGGTGGTGAATTTGGCATTTGAACCTTGCCTAAAAAAGGCACTATAGGGCTGGCAAGAGCCTTAGCCAGTATCCAGAATCCCAGGGGTGACAATTGCAGGCCATCTCTGGCAAAGCATCGTGGTCTGTCGACCATGTCGTCCCAGGCAGACGGATACTGGATCCCCTTAGAATGACACCAGAAGCTTAGCCAATTGTTGACGTAAATCATTTTGTCCTTGTACTTTGGTATCATTCTGGGCGATGGCAGGATGCTTCTTAGGGCTAGGGTCATACCTGCCAGGGCTACAAGATCGGAGAGCTCCTCCATGTCTCTCCATGTAATCCAGAGAGGTACGTCTCAGGTCATTCACACCAACATAAACATTGACAGAGTCGTATTTGTACTTGTTGTGGAGTGGCCTGAGTGCGTGCGTTATGTGGTGGATCCTGGCACCCGACAGGCAGCTTGACAGTAACTTTCTCCTTGTTTAACCTGGTGAGTGGGACATCAGTGTGCCTGACTTTAGAGTCACCTATGACTAGTGTGTTGGGTACGTTGTTTTGCCTTATGGGCTGAGGTTGAGTGGCACACTTATTTTGTGGGCTATGTGTCATTTGGGTAGTGTTGGGAGGTGGTGGTTGTCTGCATTTCAGCTTGTGAGGTCTGTTGCTTGGGTAGATTTTTGTTGAGGGCTTCCGTGAATGTGGGTGTGTGCTTTTGTGTTTCTTTGTGTGGGTTTTGGTAGTGTGGGTTTTGAAGGACTATGTGTTGAGTGTGGTGTGGTGCAGGGGTTTACCTTCTCCTCTTGACTGTCTAGTCCAGTCTTGGCTGGAGAGAGCTTTGCTTCCAGTTTGGCTATATAAGTGCATCTCTCCCAGGATGTAATGTTTGGTGGTAGGAGGAGATGGTTGTCCCAAGATGCCCAGATTCATCAGGAGAAAACACCAGAAGCCGACCCATGGACATGCCTGGATTAGGTGCTTATTAATTTAAGTACCAAGAACCGTTTTCCTCTTGACAAGTGAAGAAAGTCAAGTGCTGTAGTAATTTGTAGTTTATTTAGTGCTTACAAGAAGTTCTGAGCAAGTGCTGAGCACAAGGAAACAGTTTTGAGTACTGAAACTAAAAAAAAAATGGCTAGTTCTAGCTAAAACTAGCTAGTTTTAGCACCAGTCCCAAGAAGAGAAGCAGGCCACAGCCTGTTTGGTGATCCACAGTCTTGTCCCAGATGATGCAAGGGTCTGCAGGCTTGTAGCCTTTTTGTGGGAGATGCCTCAAATATCCCCCTGAGGATATTACCTTTGGTGGGACCATCAAGATGAAAGATCACTTCAGATGGGGTACTTCACAAATGACTTGACACCCAAGAGAGGTACTTTGAGCTGCGTCAAGTAGAATCCCCCTCCCCTTCAGCTGTCCCTCTGGCTCTGCTAACTTACTTGGATGCCTTTAATTCAGCTTCTAAGGCCCCAGACTCACAGCCACCTGCCCCTAAGTGCCGTGACCGTTTCTATAAAGTGCCAGAAGAGCAAAAATTCTTAGTTGAACCACCCTTGGGGGACCCAGCTGTAATTGTCACCACCCCTGATAAGCAGTCTAGACTGCTTCCTTCCACCTCCCTCCTACCCACAGATAAGGATAGCACATCTGTCGATAGGATTGGCAAGGAGGTATGCACATCCTCCACATTGGCTTTCAGAGCCATTAATTATCAAACCCACAAAGCCTCCTCCATGCTGGGTTCTATTCCTGACAGTCCCATTAAGGCTGACATTTCCTGCAAATCGTCCTTGGCTCAGCAAGTAGCAAGGCACTCCATTAGCTGCAGCTATGATGCTGCAGAAGCATCTGCCTGCAATGCAGCATCTGCTTTTGTCCTCAGGAGATACTCCTGGCTGAGACTCCAGAGTCTCCCAGAAGACTTCAGTTTCCTATTTGGAAAATAATCTGCAGACCTCTTCAAGAATCTGCAGGAAAAAAAGTAAAGAATTACAGGACATCAAACATCTGATGGTGTCCCTCATTCACAAGTATTATAGGAACTACCCTGCCCAAACCACTTTTGTAAGGCGTAACCCTCCACAAGCTGCTTCCTCTTCCAGATCTAGAAGAGAGGCAAGAAGACCTACCACGTCCAGACCTACTGCACAACCTCCTTAGCCCAGACAATCCTTTCAGGACAGAGGAGGTCCCAATAATGCGTGACTGCCCTCCCCACTGCCTCCCCTTCTGGCAAACCATCACCACGGACCAATGGGTCTTATCCATTATCTAGAAAGGGTACTTCCTATCCTGGAAAGAAAAAACACACAGGAAAGGCATTCCATTCTCCCCCCAAAAAAACTTCATCTCCTTCCACAAGTTTTGTCAGACCTGCTAAAGCTAGGCGTCATAGAAACTGTCCCTTCAGGACAGGAAGGAAAGGGATTCTATTTCTGTCTCTTCCTGGTTCCCAAAAAAGATGTCCCCAGGAGATCCAGCTTAGATCTCTCCTTTCTAAATCTCCACCTTCAGGTTCCCTCTTTCAAAATGCTGTCACTTCCCACTCTGCTGCCACTTATTCCAGCCAAGGCCTTTATGGCCACCTTAGACCTAAAAGAAGCCGACTTGCACATTCCCATCAGGACTTCACACAGACAGACAGACAGTTTCTGTGTTTCTCTGGGCCTTCCTCTCATTTCCAATTTACTGCTTTGCCCTTTGGTTTATCCACTGCCCCCCCCAGTGTTTACAAAGTGCCTAGCCCAGCCATTGCCTTCTGCAGAACTCGGGGAATCCAGATTTACCCACATCTGGACGACATCCTAATACTAGCAGAGTCAACAGATACCCTCTCAATTCATCTGCGCTTCACCATGTCCCTTCTGCAAAATCTGGGGTTCACCATCAGCCTTCCAAAGTCCTCATTGAACCCCTACCAGGACAAGATTTTCTTAGGCTGCAGAATCAGAACGGGCAAAATGAGGGCCTTTCTCCCACAGGTCAAGGTTTTATCCCTGACTTCCCACTTCAAGGAAATCCTACACTCCCAGAAGGTGATGGCAAGGCAATTTCTTTGTCTCCTAGACTAATGGCGACAACCATCCCCATGCCACCACTGGCCAGAATGCACTTGCGCAAGTTACAGTGGTACCTCAAAAACATTTGGTCCAACACCTGCATCACTTAAAACAGGTTATTCCCCTCCTTCCTTGTCTAAAGACAGAAATCAGCTGGTAGATCCAGCAAGTACAACTAAACCCAGGACTTCCACTTCTTCCCCCCACCCCAGCCCAAACGATGCATACAGATACCTCCGATTCAGGTTGGGGGGGGGGTGACACTGGCATCCTACAGGATTCAGGAAAAGTGACACTCTTCTCTACAGGCCAAACACATCAATGTCATGGAAATGACAGCAGTCTTCCTGGCTCTAAAGACCTTTACCCCCCCCCCCCCTTCTTGTACCAGGGGTGATTCTGATATTGACTGACAATACCACTGTTATGTGGTACCTCAACAAACAGGGAGGAACCAAGTCTGATTAGCTGTGCAGACTTAGCCTGCTGATATGGGACCTAGCCTTTCGCCACAACTTGGTCCTGCAGGTGAGCTATATCCCTTAGCAGGACAACAAGCAAGCAGATCTCCTAAGCAGGACCTCCTCTTCCCAGCACGAATGGATGCTGGACAAGGACGGTCTTCCTAGATATAGTCCATCGGTGGGGTACTCCAGAAGTAGACCTGTTTGCCTCCCCCCAGAACAGGCAGCTGCAGACCTTCTGCTCAAAGACCTACTCCCCTCTAGCATGGAGAGTGGACGCTTTCAACATCTGTTGGGAAGGGAAGTTTCTTTATGCCCCCCCCCCCCCCAATGATTCAGAAAGTCCTCCTGAAAATCAAAAATAACAAACCAAAAATCTTGTTAGTGACTCCCTACTGGCCAAGGCAACACTGGTTTCCCCTACTTTACAATTTATCCAAGGGCAATCACTACAAGTTACCCTAGAAGGTGAATCTACTGACACAAGGCAATGGAACTGTCCTCCACCCACACTTGCAGATGGTATCCCTGACTCTGTGAGTGATGTACTTTTGATCACCCTTCAGACACCACTACACGTGCTTTCAGCCCTGAGGGAGGCAAGGAAACCTACCACCAGAAAATCTTAGCTAGCTAAATGGGAAAGATTTGCAAAGTGGTGTCTGGACAAGGGCAGTGACCCTTGCTCTGCTGATGCCCCCTTGTTCTTACTTGTGTGTCAATTGATTTAAAAGTGGATTTTCCTATTCTTCAGTGAAAGTACACCTTTCTGCTATTTCAGCCTGCTTGCCACTTAACCCCCCCCCCCACCCCCCTTTGCTAGCCAGGCTCGACATAAAACTCTTCCTTAAAGGAGTCTTACACATGCGACCGCCAAAGAAACCTATCCCTCCACCCTGGGACCTTAACTACATCCTGGAAAAACTTACCCGGCACTTACCGGCAAGGCAGTCTCCAAACAAACCATCGCATGCTGGATCAGGAAAGCCATTTGTCTCTGCTACTGCCACCATGGAAGTCCCCCCCCCCCCCCCCAGTGGGAGTAAAGGCCCGTTCCACTAGGGCAGTGGCTGCCTCCAAGGCTTTCATAAAAGGTCTTGACACGGCATCCATTATGGAAGCAGCCACATGGTCCACTATCCACACTTTCACCAAACATTACAAACTTGACCTAGTCTTCAGAGCATGGGCAGGATTCGCCAGGGCAATCCTACAAGGCTTTGTAGAATCCTCTTCAGCGTCTGCCACCCTCTCATCTTTCTAAGCTGTGGTACTCACCCACAACTAGAATACTACAACATAGGAATAGAAGGATATAGAATAGTTTGTGTAAAATCTAACCATAACCATAGATGTCCTTCTCTTCCATGTTACAGTATTCCTTCCCACCCACCATTATCCCCTCTTCATTCTCCTTTATTCCCAGTTGTTACCTGGACCTATCTATGCTATTTAAGGACACCAAAGTCACACACTTGTCCCCACTGGCATTCCTCCTGCTGGGCATTCTTCTCTATCTGCTGGCCTTCAAGTTCTGAGGATTGTGCGTGCAGGCGTCACATTTAAGACCCCTGGTTTATGGCCCTACGTCTGCCGTCCCACGCACACTGCAACAGCCGAGCTGAAGCTTTTGTATAGGAGCTGACGTATGAGTTGCCTGAGGGCAGGAAATCCCTCAACTAGAATACTGCAGCATGGAAGAGAAGGACATCTATGGTTATGGTAAGATTTTACACAACTGTTCTTTAAATAGATTACAGATTGGATTTCTTATGTTTATTCTACAAAAGGTGTCACACCTCCTGGACTTGTGAAAGCACACACATTCTACTAGATCAATGTCCACTTCAACGGCTAGAGTATCTTTTGGTGATATTTGTGCAGCCACCTCCTGGCCAAATACTCGTTCTTTTGTTACACATTTCAAGTTGGATATTGTATTCAGAAATAGAGCATCCTTTGGCTCTGTGGTGCTCTGGAATATCCTTCCATGAAGGCAACTCAAGAGATATTTAGCTGGGGACTCTGTCCCACAGGTTGAGGAATGAATAAAAATGACAACATCAGATAAAGAAGTTTTATATACTCACCATAACTTTCCATCTGTGTTATCCATTTTCATTCTTCAGCCTTTCCCCCCCCCTCCACCCCCTGTCCCTTTTGGAAAGACTTAGAGGTGTTTCTGGAACCACTGTTACTTTTGAGCTCCTGATTTTATCTTCTTCCTTTCTTATGATAATTTTATATGCTTACTTCTATGTATTGCGCATATCCAGCTGCAACAAGCTCTATCTGAGGTAATCTGGAGGACAGGGGCATTATGGGTAAGGGAGGAGTTCGAGAGTTGGATCCTAAGCTATAGAAGTGGACAATCTCTTCCGAGGTTCGGATCCGAACCCACAGGTTGAGGAAGAATGAAAATGGACAACACAGATGGAACATTATAGTGAGTACATAATTTGCTCCTGATGCGGGAAAGAGCAGGGACATTATTTCCTAGCATTCCCAGAGATTAATCAGTGGAAAGCCTGAAAATTGCTTCTTGGGAGCCAGTGCTGCTGCTTTGTTCGTGGTGAGAGAAGGAGCAGAGGGATAGTGGTTCCTGCTGATCTCTGTAGGGTAGTGTATGTGGGACTTTAGTGGGTGGCCTGATTGCAGTTTTGTTGAAGGCCTCTTCAGGGCTTTTGTGCAGCTTGGCTTTCTGTTGTGTCCAACTGCTATAAGTTCTAGCCAGGGTATCTGTTAAGAGAAGAAAATAGCATGTGTAGTGAACCCATATTAAATCATTTTAGAGCACTGCTGTTTTGCCACTGCATTTAAATTGTTGAATTCTGCATTCCTGCCTATTTTAAGTGTTTGCTGCTCATGTTACTGTACAAGTTCATTATTTCCTTCACTTTCAGCTTGGATCACTGTTTAGGTTGATTGTTTACTGCACTTCTTGGCTCTTTTAGTGATTTAGAGTTAGAAGGGTTAGGTCTGCACAGTAGTAGCAATGGAGAATAGCCTTAACCTTGTCTCATTCTGTGAAAAATCACTGTTTTAAACCTTAGTGTGTGCTTATTGTGATTGGCCAGAGGGTAGTTTTGATTGCGTACTATTTCTTCATAGCCTGTTGAGTATAGACTACAGTCAAGATTATCTTACAGCATCCAAGCTAGCCAGCTGAAAACTCCTCTTGTGCCATCCCCTTGTAAATCACGCAATAAGATCTGTAACCGTGAATATGCAGTTTTCCATGTTTGGTGGATATGGGCACCCTGAAGTAACGTAACAATGGTCTAATGTTTACTGACAGCCACCTGATTCTTAAACATACTGATAACAGAATGTGAGAGATGTAGTTACGCAGTGTCACTGGAGGCAAGGCTGGTTACTTTTAAGCATCTGTAATACCAAACAGTTTGGCAGAAATGCATACATTGCACCAACTATACATAGTATGGACCAGACACACAGACTCTTGTATCCTGAGGCTCTTAAATGGAATCTTCTAAACCCCAAAGATCTTCCAGATGTTGCAATTACAATAAGTATCCTCAGCAAACTCAGAAGCACTCTGCCTAAACAAAGCAACACCCACCATGACATACAGAGCCACATCTCGCAGCGTTTCAACTTCTAAGCCCATAAGACAAACCACCACACAAACCAATATTTTTGCCTTAGAAAACTCCATTGTGAGACACACAGATGGTCCCATTCACCAGTCTGAGCAAGGAGAGAGAGAGACCGCCGGTTGTCTATCAGGGGCCAATATCCACCTGATCAGGCACACACTCTGGTTGTTGAACCACAAGTACCAGTATGACTGTTATGGTCCATATGGATGTAAACAACCTGAGACATGCCTCCCTGGATTATATGAAGAGGAACATGATGGAGCTCTTGGGCCATGTGTCCCAGACTGGTATGAGCATAGATAGCATTGAGCAGCATTCTACCTTCTCCAAGGATGATGCCACAATTTGAACAGAAGGTAAATTGACTTTAGTAACTGCCGTAGTTTTTGATGTCATGTGGAGATTTGTCAACATGGGAGGATATAGTTGATGGATCACATTGCTTTACCAGGGATTGTCTGCTCCTGTCCCCACTAGGCTTTTGAATATTGACTAAAATCTTGTCCACCCCTGAGACTTCTGGTGACGGTGCTACTGAGTTCCCCAGTTTGAAT
Source organism: Protopterus annectens (assembly GCF_019279795.1). Lineage (NCBI taxonomy): Eukaryota > Metazoa > Chordata > Ceratodontiformes > Protopteridae > Protopterus > Protopterus annectens. The sequence goes on from NC_056748.1 coordinate 363,886,429, forward strand.
GAAGTTGTAGTTTAGATGTTTTTCACCCTTGAATGACTCATCAAAAGGTGAACATTTTCTAATTGCATGTAATGAAAAGGAGGAGATATCAATAAAGCTAAAAAATGCAGAAGTTACCCTGGAGTATTTATTAAGAACATCATGGATAAAGTAAAGTTCAAGAGAAGGGACGGTGTTTACCATAGCTTGTTAACTATTGACCTCAACTTATTGGAAGGAAGGGACAACATGACTGAACCTGGGTTTGGAAGAGTGATGGTATTACCATACAATACCGACTTCTATGACATTATTTATAGGCACTAGAATATTTTTAGTCTGGACCCAGGGGCGGCTACTACCTTCGGTATGACACCAAAGATGGTCTACAAGAAAGAGGAGTCTTTTAAGGGATTATTGGAAAGGACAAACTCCCTGAATGAGACTGGCGGTAGTTACAAATGTGATAGATGCCCCCAATGCAGACACATGTTGGACACAGAAGGTGTCACTATTAGGAACTCTGGAAAAATTAGACCAACGAAAAAATATTATTGTTGCTCTAAAGGAGTAGTATATCTTGGGTTGTACCAGGCCTGTGATGCTTCTATGTCGGGAAAACCAAGAGGGCCATCAAACAGAGAATTTACCAACATTGTTAACGACATAGCCAACAAAAACGTAAATAATGCTTTATATAGGCATATACAAGAATTTCCTGACCATTTTTTCAAGTTTTTTGTAATAGATCATGTCGATCTGGGACAAAGAGAGAGGGTCCAATAGATGAATACTTAGAATTCATTAAGATGAAATGGCAGGTCAGGTTAAATTCTACAATTTTTCCTGGTTTGAATGATAAAATAACACTTTTCCCCCTTTTTAAAACTTAAATCCATGCATTTAATATAATGGTCATGTAACTGTTTTATTTTTATGTAAGGTTACTGTGCTTTTTATTGCCAGTAGGTTAATAGTTAACCTAGTTTTAAAACTTTATAGCAGGGATGGGGACTACTGGGTGTTAACCAGTGTATTTGTATGATGATACCAAGTTTTTAATTCATTCTGAAGAAGTCTGTGTACAAGAAAGACGAAAGCGCTAAATAAATTATTTTACTTGGATCATTGCTGCTGTCTTGGAGTTGGTTCACTCATTGTTGCTGTATCCTTCAGGTATAAAAAGACAAGGGCATGTCACCTCTGGGTCAAGTAAAAGCACATTCTACCAGATACATGGCTACCTCGGCATCTTTTTGGTCCAGGTGGTCTCTGGAGGATATTTGTTCTGCGGCTACTTGATCTTCGTCTCATACCTTCATTTCTCACTATAAACTGGATATGATATCCAGAGTGAGAGCATCCTTTGGCTCTGCGGTGCTCCGAAATATCCTTCCATGAGGGGCCCCCCAAGTGTTTAGTAGTTGGGACTCTGTCCCACAGGTTGAAGAACAAATGAAGTAAACTACTTCAGATAAAAAGTTATGTACTCACCATAACATTCCATCTGAGTAGTTGTACTTCATTTGTCTTCAGCCGTCCCTCCCTCCTTCCCCATGACCTTATCATTGTTTATTACTCTGGTAAGTGGGAAAGAGCACCTATCTGGCTCTCCTGTTCGTACTTGTTAGGTTTGTATATAACCTGTTGTGGTAAGGTCTAATTGGGTCGGGCTTAGGTTGATAGTGATGCAAACTCAATCTGAGGGAAGGAAGGAGATGGAGGGGTATTATGGATAAGGGGAGGAGCTTGGAGCTCAAATTAGATGCTGGTGAAGCTGCCATCTCTGATCCGAACCAAATCTGAATACTCAAAGGTTGAAGACAAATGAAGTACAACTACTCAGATGGAACGTTATGATGAGTACATAACTTTTTTTTATTTAGAAGTCAGATAAATAAATAAGTAGTGACTGGATTACATTAAGCAAAATAACAGATGTATGGATGAAGTTGAACAAACACTCTCTTTACAGTCTGATGATTTATAAATGCTAAAGAAAAAAAGAGGGAGAGCATAGCAGAAATGGAGGCCTTCCAAGAAGTGAGGGAAGAGCTTTGAGATGGAAGACCATGAGAGGAGGGAGAATCCAATTTACAGATATACCTGAAAGTGCAGAAAGTAGTGACTATCTTGGCTTTGATTCCTCAACTAAGTCAATGTAGTAGCTTGCAGATGGAGGATGTTTTGTTGGATACAGAGCATAAAATCTTTATCACACAAGACAAAGCATCCATATTCTGCAAAACTATCAACTGAAAGAGCAAATCTGAGGTGAACTCTGGGGAAAAGGACAAAATATCAATAATACAGGAGAAAAGGGTCTTTGTCAATCAGAACTTTTCCCAAAGAATGCAGCTAAAAAGGAATACATTTTTGCCCTTATCAAAATGTGTAGAATGCTACAACTGCCCTTCAGATTAAACTATCCAGCAATTTTTTAAATATATTTTTCAGACTTTGGTTAAAAAACTTTAGAATGTGATCAGGCGATACCAGTCAAACCGATTCCCAATCACCTGGTGATCCAAGAGAAACATGATTGGGAAACAGCAGTAGACATGCAAAACCATTTCCTGTTTTTTAGAAGAAGCATTGAGACGTGCTGCAGCAATCTAAGCGGCTGAGAGAAGCCCTTGAAAATATTGAACAAGAATTTGAATAATGACATAATAGAGACATTTGGTTAAAGTGCTGTGAATGCTTATGGACTAGAGGTTTACTAAATGTGTTCAGAGCCCTATTAAAGACTTGATAGCCTGCAAGTTTGAAATGGGTACTGTGTGTTATTTACATTTAGTCTGGTGGTAGTGGGCACCCACGACTGGTTTTGATATACAAATAAGAGGTATTCTTTTTTTAGTTCATGCTTTAGCTATAAGCAGCTACAGGATGCTGATTTAAAACAAATACTACATGTATCTCCAGCACTGAGTAAGAGGTTAATGTGGTACTCTGAGGTTTGAAAAGTGGATTAAACTTTTGAAGTACCTAACAGGCAGGGGAGAGTTTTGCATAACAGATCAGTGTTAACATTTAAAGTTGTTGAAACTCTGAATTAACTGAGTTTTAGAAAATGGGAGGTGGAAGTGAAAGTCATGTGCTTGTGAGACTTTGGTAGTCGTCTCAACAGAGGTAGTTTCGTCTCTTTAGGCACTACAAACTGAAGAACTGCGCTATCCAACAACTCTACTTTTCTTTCTTCTGATAAAGTACTCCATTCCAGAAAATATATATGATTAGATGTATGTGGGTAAGAATTGAATCCCAAAATTGATTGAGAGTGGTGAAGACTGCCCAAGTGAAACATCAAAGATCATAAGGTGGGGTGGGAAGACTTAAGGAAAAATGTCACAAGATGAGCTTGTTTCAGCATCAATTAAAGCATTACTTTATATACCTAAAAGGAAGAAGAAAGGGTTGGATGAGGGGTTGTACATCATTCCTCTAATTAATAGTTTTTGGCTGTGTCAGTTGTTTAAATATTTCCTAGTAGTGATGTTTTCTTCACTCTGCAAGGCAAGAGAAGTTGTGCTTGAATTTCATCTTCAGAACACAAAAGAAAAGGTGAAAAAGGAAGAACCTTATGGACTTGTAGTTTTAATTTTGGTTTACGAGTTCCTTAAAAGCTAGAGTGAATGAAATTTTGATTGTATAAAGGCAGTAAAGAACTGACTGTTTAACTCTTAACGATATTGACATGGAACATGAATGGACTTGAGGATGACTGTAAGAGGGAGCACATGTTTGAAAGCATAAAGCAACTGGGTAGCAATATAATGCTACAAGAAACTTGTATACACCAGATAGAACAGGAATATCTTAATTTGAAGTTGTTGTCTTCTTTTGATCTTCAACCTGTGTGTTCCCGGATCCGGCACAGATCCGACTTGGCCGCATATCCAGCATCTGAGCTGAGCTCAAAGTTCCACCCCTACCCATAATGCCCCTGTCTCCTTCCTCCCCCAGATCTCCTTTGCCATGCTGTTGTCTACATCGCGATTCATGCCCTCTGCTTAGAAAGTTCGGGTAAGTGTCTTTATTACTGTTTATTTTCCGCCTTTTCTCATTTTTTCCACTTCTCTATCCTTAATACCTCCCCTCGCTCTCTCTGCGTCAGTTTAAAAAAAAAAAAAAAAAAAAAAAAACTTCCTATCTTGCTCGTGTGTGTAGTTCGTGTTTGGGTGTGTGTGTTAAGCCTCAGATTAGAAGTATGTCCAATGCACCTAAACCAGGCCTCCGAAAATGCTCTCCCCAGCTGATGGATACACTGTGTGTTTGTCATGGGGCAGCCCATTTAGATACCTCCTGTTCCATCTGTGCCGGGTTTAATCCCTGGGCACTGATGGACAGGAGGAATAAGTCAATTTTGAAGGGTCTGCTTCCCTCTCTTTCCACCGGGGCACATGCTTCTTCTGCCCTGGCTTCTACTTCGGTATCCACCCCGGCCTCTGGGACTCAGACTTGCATCAAAAGGCCCAGGGACGGAGACACGTCAGACAAATCTGCCAAGGACAGGGCCAGGAAGCATTCCCTGGATCGCTCGGCTTCAGCAGGTCCTCCAACAAAAGTTACGTCAGCTCCGAGGTCAGAGTCCCCTTGGCTCCATTCCCTTCAGTTCTCTCTGGAGCTGAAGGAGCTTTGGACCAGGTCACCGGTGCAGGCTTCCCCTCACTGCCACTCCAGGCCGGTGTCTGTGGCCTCCTCCTTGTCGCTCCACGTGCAGCCTTTGCGAAGCAGAGATGGATAGGATGATGCGGAAGTTTATCCCCACTTAGATTCAGTGGGAGTCCTTCCTGCTCCCTCTGGAGCAGGGGGCATGCAATCGGCGTTCATCCCTATTGCTCCTTCTCTGATCTGACCTCCAATTTCAGAGCCCTTGGATCCAAGGGCACTCTGAGTTGAGGGGTCTGCTCCAATGGTACCTTCTACCTCGACGCCGGCTGTGGCCTTGAGCAGGTCGAATCTGACTGGCTCTCATCCATCCGGCTCTCGGACCCAGATCAGAGGGGATGGCGTCGGCTCCGAGCCTTTTGGAGTAGAGCCTTCCCTTTGAGATCTCAGCACCTAGAGGTTTGGCTCCAGCTCCCCCATTGGGTCAGAGAGTTACAGCTCTGACCATTGTGCCTTCTCAGGAGATTCGTTCCTCTTTGGCTTTCGATGTTGTGTAGAGGGTCCTCTCGATGCCATCGAGACCCTTGACAGTCTCATCTTTGGAGTCTGTCATGGCTTCTTCTGTTTCTGGTGTGGACCCGGCCTTTCTACCATCTCAGGGACAGCCTGCTGCACTTAGCCCCAAGCAATCCCTCTTGGGAGCAGCGAGACGTTGGCAAGTCCTCCACTGAGGAGACCCCCGCAAACCTGCATGCAAAAGGAGGCACTTGGACCCCCCCTCCAGAGTCCCTCACAGAAGACACCGATTTGGAGGAAGGGAAAGGTCCGCCCCCCCCCCCCGATCACCCCCCCCAATGGTGTCTCCTTTGGAGACATCATGGAAATCCTACGTCAGCATGGTGGGTGGTCTGTCCAAAAACCTAACTCAGACGAATCTGTGTTCTTGGAGGCATTTGGCACAGGACCCTCTACTTCCTGGGTGTCCTCACCCACAGATCCTTTGGTGGCTCTTATCACATCTTGGGCGTGGAAGGACCCAGACACAGTGGTGCCCATTCCCAAATGCCCTGACAAAGTTTTGAACCCCCTTTGGACAGGACCCATTGGACTAAAGGATCCCCAGTTGATGCCATGGTGGTGCCGGCCACCACTAAAAAGGAGCTCGCTCAGGAGAGCTCCACAGTTCACCCTCCTGACTGCGAGTCCAGGACAATGGATCGTTTTAGGAAGTGGATGTATGCTTCAGTGACCTTCTCTTTGCAGGTGCTGAATTATACGGCACAAGTGATTAGGCTGCAGCGAGACCTGGTCAAGGAGGTCGCTGAGTCTACCTCTGGGTCCATGTCAGCAAAGTGCTCTCTCGAATGGTCACCCTGACTTATATCGCCAACACCTCTATGCATCTCCTTTCCCATGCTACCCTGGGTGCTGCTAGAGCTGCCAGTATAGGTGTTGCCATCAGGCGCCACACTTGTCTCTGGCTCTGTGCCTTAAATGCCCCATGCGACGGTTCCTCCCTTTTTGGGAAGTTGGTATGTGACATCTTAGTCCAGAGTGAAAAGGACAGGAAGACTCTGTTTACTGTTGAGATCCGCTTTTCGGCCCTTCAACAATCCTTCTTGAGGAATCAGAGGGGGGCCAATATGATGTGCTTCTGAAAATCTCAGAACTATTCCCAGGACACTCAGGACTCTCCTTCCCCCAGAGGCAGAGGGGGATTTAATAGACGCCACCCTAGAGGCAGAGGGGCTCTGAGGAATCAAGGGTCTCGTGAGCCTTTCTCTGAGAGACCTGCACAACAAACCTGAAAGGTTGCCCAGTTGCTCATCTCTGGAGGCAGTTGGGGGTTGCCTTTTGCTAAACCTAACAGCGTGGGAGTCCATCACAGAAGATCGTTGGGTGTCGCAAATTATATCCAGAGGTTATTTAATTCCCTTTCTCTTGTTACCTCATCCACCTATACACCTCCCGGACGTTCCACCCGCGCAAAGGGAGGATACAGGACTGGAGATGGCGAGGCCGCTAGAAAAGCGAGTCATCCAACCCATTCCCCCAGACCAGTCAGGATTAGGCATTTATTCCAGGTTCTTTTTGGTGCCAAACAAGACTGGGGACTTAAGACCCCATTCTGGATCTTTCCGCCTTGAACCTGTTTGTAGCCAAGACAAAATTTCAGATCACCCTTTTGTCTATCCTGCCCTTTCTGCAGGAGAACAATTGGATGTGCTCTATCGACTTCCAGAATGCGTACTATTATATCAAAATGGACTGGCGCCCTCGGAGGTTCCTCTTCCGGCTGGGGGCCAATCATTATCAGTTCAGAGTACTCCCCTTTGGTCTCACCACAGCCCCCAGGGTGTTCACCAAAGTGATGGCAGTGGTAGTGGCTCACCTAAAACTCCAGGGCATACAGATCTTTCCCTGCCTGGACGATTGGCTCCTCGCCACCCCTTCCAGGCATCAAGTCAATCAATTGAGGGATTCCCTACTTCCTTTAGCCCAGTGGTTGGGTGTTACCATCAGTCTCAACAAATCATCTCTGGCCCTGGTTCAAGTGTTAGATTTCATTTGGGCTCGATTGGACACAAATCAAACCAAAGTTTTCCTTACTTTGGACTGGATCCAATCTGAAGATACACATCCTTTGCATCCTCCAAGCTCAGTCTCTGACAGCGGACATGGTACTAAGTGTGTTTGGGTGCATGGCGTCCACGATCAATCTTTTGCCCATGGCATGCTTTCACATGCAGGTTCTTCAATGGACCCTCGCGGTCCAATGGTCCATGCTAGATCTCCCTTTGTTTCATCTCAAATCTCTCGTGTGCAGGGACACTCTTCTACGGTGGATTCATTCCCTGGATCTGGCCTGGGGTTGCTTCTTTCTTCTACCCTTCCCCTCAACCACAGTGACTATGGATGCCTCCCTACTAGGGTGGGGGGGGCACTGCTCGGGAAGGATAGTCCAAGGCACATGGTCCCCCTATGAGACCAGATTGCATATCAACTTCCTGGAGATGAGGGCGTTAATTCTAGTGTTGCAGGCTCTCCATGCCCATCTTTCCTGTAACTTATCTAGTCCAGCTAAGACTTGCTGTATCCAGGACTATTTGTAAGCTCCTGAGGCCCCCAAACCTTTCTGTGTTGGAGGGAAGCCTTCTAGCTTATCAGTGGGAGTGGTAAGCACTAGGTAGCCTATCTACCACATGAGGAGAGGTTTCTGGCCCAGAAATTATAGTTTATTGGCGTTTTGGAAGTTCTTCCATCTCTTTCAACCGTCTGATTCAAAAACCTGTTTGTGTGCTTGTTTTCTGCCTTTCCTGTTACTAGTCTAGTCCAGGTACAGGTTTGCTGTATGCAGGACTCTTTGTAAACTTCTGAGCCCCCCCCCCCCCCAAGCGTTTCTGTGTTGGAGGGAAGCCTTCTAGCTTATCAGTGGGAGTGGTAAGCATTAGGTAGCCTATCTACCACAAGAGGAGTGGTTCCTGGCCCAGAAATTGTAGCTACTGGCCATTTGAGCATTTTATTTTCCCATCTCTCTCAACTTTCTGGTTTTAAAGCCTGTGTTTGCGCTTGATCCCCACCTTTCCCGTAACTAGTCTTGTCCAGGTACATATTTGCTTTATCCAGGACTGTTTGTAAGCTTCTGAGCCTCCCAAGCCTTTGTGTTGGAGTGCAGCCTTCTAACGTATCAGTGGGAGTGGTAAGTACTAGGTAGCCTGTCTACCACAAGAGTGGTTTTTGGCCCAGGAATTGTAGTTTATTGATCATTCGGGAAGTTGTTCTCTTTCAACTTTCTGACAACATTTGCGCTTGTTTCCCATCTTTCCTGTAGCTAACCTACTGGAAAGCACTAGAAAACCTTAAACTGATGCATGCCTTCTAGCTTAAAAGAGAGACTTTGGAGTGATTAACAGTTTTCTGTATTTTCTTGCTGTACTTAACTGTTTTCCGCCTAAACGCTGATTTTTCCAGCTTTTTTTTTCACATATTGTACTTATTTGTCTGCCTGCACTTTTAAAACTTTTTTTGTTTAAATAAATTGTTTAACTGTTGTAGGCTACACACTAAAGTGTGATAGCCTTTTCTGATCACTTGTAGTCTTTTAAAGCTTTTTAAGTGTACTTTTACTGTTTTTGCCTTATCTTTTCAAAAAAAAAAATTTCTTGTTTCCCTCCTTTCTAACCTAGTCTAGTTCAGTTTTCAGGCTAGTGCTGAATTCAGGGCTGTGTTTCAAGTTTCTGAGTTACCCATACATTACTTGGATAGAGGGAAGTTTCTCTGTTCACCTGTGAGAGAGGGGAACATTGAGCAGCCATCTGTTCCTGGAGGAGTGGTTCCATTCCAGAAGTTAGTAGTTTAAAATCCACATTTGCACGGTTATGTGCGCCGGGCAGCACCGGTTAGCTAGGGTTAAATTATTCCCGGCTCCACTAAGTCTCTTCTTCAGTTTTTCACTTGAAACTAACCTAACTCTCAACCTAAGCACTCAAAAAGCATCCTACAGCCAGGGTTGCCAGACATCCCTATTTGGGCGGGACTGTCCCGAGATCAGCAGCCTGATCCCAAGTCCTGCCCTGCCGGTTTAAATCCCGGCCAACCTCCGCTTTGTTTTTTTTTTTTTTTTTGATTGGCCCGTATACCTGGCATACGGGCCAATCAAAAATCGCTAAACACAGAGCTTCTTGTGTTCCGCATTAAACAGAAGTAGCTCTGTGTTTAACGATTTTTAATTGGTCCGAGTGCCGGTATACGGGCTAATCAAAAATCGCTAAACACGGAGCTACTTGTGTTGAATGCGGAACTGCAATACATTAAACACGAGAAGCTCCGTGCTTAGTGCAGAACTACTGTTCTTTAACGTTTGTCCCTACCTGGCTGGTTGGAAATCTGGCAACCCTGCCTATAGCCCAGCACTTGCTCAGACCTAATAGCAAGCACTAATATACCCCGACACTTGACTGCCCAGCAGGGCAAGGCTCTTTATCCACCCCCTCACCAACCAAGCGACTAAGCAGCTCACCCTACTATTCAGGCATGACCAAAGGGCAACTTCAGGTGTACTCTCCAGTCCAGCTGGTGAATCTGGGTATCCTGAGGCAATGTTACAACTGCCTCATGTACACAGACAGCCCTCTCCTCGTACCACAAAACACTAACATATGCGAGAGATGCAATTATACAGCCAAACTGGAGGCTAAGGTCTCTCCACCAAAGACTGGAACAGACAGTCATGAGGAGAAGGTTCACTTGCACCACGCCTCCAGCCTCACATAGACCTACTAAACCAGCACTGGCAAAAAATACACATAAATACACAAAATCATACTCGGAGGCTCTAAATAAAAACCTGCAAAAGCATCAGAGAGCTCCAAAGCAGACACCCACAAAACCTGCACCTCCCGTCACAAACCAGACAGCACATAAAACACAAAATCAATGTGCCGCACAATCACAGCCCTCAAGGCGAAATAACATACCTAACACACTAGTAATAGGTGACTCAATAGTCAGGCACACTGACGCCCCACTCACTAGGCTGGACAAGGAAAAGGTTACTGTTAGCTGCCTGTCGGGAGCCAGAATCCGCCACATAACACAAGCACTCCGGTCACTCCAGAACAAGTACAAATATGACTCTGTCATTGTTCATGTTGGTGTGAATGACCTGAGACGTACCTCCCTGGACTACATGAAAAGAGATATGGAAGAGCTCTCTGATCGTGTAGCCCAGGCGGGTATGACCCTGACCCAGAGTAGCATCCTGGCCTCACCAAGAATGATACCTCAGTATAAAGAAAAAATGTTCAATTTCAACAGTTGGCTAAGCTTCTGGTGTCATTCAAAGGGGATCCAGTGTCTGTCAGCTTGGGATGACCTGGTCAACAAGCCGCGTTGCTTCACAAGAGACTGCTTGCAGCTGTCATCCCTTGGCTTTCGAATACTGGCCAAGGCTCTTGCTGCCCCCATAGTGCCTTTTTTAGGCAAGGCTCAAAATTCAAACCCACCTCCGTAAACAGCACAAGTAAAAAAATGAGGGTTATACTACTCAACGCCAGGAGTTTAAATCTCAAAATGCATGTGCTTGAAGCACTCCTAAGTATGGAGAACATCGACATCTGTGCAGTAACTGAAACCTGGTTTAAGTCTCCAGAGAGCACTCTAGCACTACTGGGCTATAACTCATACCACACATTTCGGCCACAGAACATGGATCGAAACACAAAAGGAGGGGGTGTATCCATATTCATCAATGATACCCACACCTCCAGGTTAGTGGCGAAGCATGATACCTCTAACATTATCCATGTGCAGCTAATATCGGGTAAATCTGCAATGCAAATTGTGGCCTGCTAAAGATCACCCTCCATGACCCAGGACCACCACTCCGCCTTTCTGGAGACACTGGAAAACATGAAGGTCCTACCGAACACCCTAATATTGGGCAATTTCAATTACCCTACCATTAACTGGGAAAACTACTTGAGAACAAACTCCCAGGCTCAGCGCTTCCTGGAATTTATCAACACCAAATGCCCTGGATCAGCTGGTAAACTCCCCTACCAGAGGCCACAACATATTGGACCTGGTCCTCACCAACATGGGCGACAGGTGTTCCGTACTGGAAGTCACCCTGGATGTCCACACCCCACCACTACCCCCAACCAAGGAAACCACAGTGAAAAACTTTTCTAAAGCAAACTTCATCTTACTTAAGGTAGAGGTGGTAAGTTTCACAGCCCCCACGCTAAAGGATAACACTGCCCAAGATGCAGAATCCTTTACAATTGCACTCTTTGAGCACCTACAAGGATGCATGGATCGTGCCATCCCTAAGACTCACTCCCCTAAGAGAAGGAAACCAGTCTGGTTGGACCCCTGCCCATAAACAGGTTATACAACAAAGGAGGAAACTAGTTCAGAAAAATAGCAAATCCCAAGAAGGAAAGACATCCCTGATCAGTATCAGTAAGAAACTAACTTCCCTCATAAAATCATCCAAGGCTAACTTTGAAAAAAAAAATAGCCAAGGAGTCGGAAGATAACCACAAAGCCTTTTTTAGCTATGTCAAGCATCTAAGTGGCAACTCGCAGATATGCTCTGAGCTAGTGCAAAATATACTTAACTTACTGATATTGCCAACATCCTGGCAGATAGATTCAGTGCAAACTTCACCACCCTCTCATCTTCAAAAGGGCCCACAATACCAGAAAACTGTAGTGTCCCGGAAATCACAGAAGCACAGGTGAAAACGGCCCTTTCAAAAGCCAAAAACACAGCATCAATGGGGCCAGATGGTGTCCCAAGCTGCGTCTTGCACGAACTGCAGAACGAACTAACCTCCCGCCTAAACACGCTGTTCAACCTCAGCCTCTCAACAAGCTATGTGCCCATAGAATGGCGTACAGCAACGTTTATTCCGCTCCACAAAGGAGGGGCCACAACTGACCCTGGTGTAACTATCACCCCATAAGCCTGACTAGCCTGGTCTGCAAGGCTATGGAGCGCATCATCATGGAACTCCTTAACAAAGACATTGGGAACCTCCAAACACTTGACCCGACCCAGTTCAGCTTTGTTAAGGGCAGATCATGCCTACTAAATCTGGTTGACTTCTTCGAGACAGTCACCAAGGCCGTGGACGAGGGAAAAGTGGTTCCCACAGCCTACCTTTAGGCGTTGGACACCATTCCTCACTCGGGTTATAGAAAAACTCACCAGCCTGAACATAAACCCTACGTCACAAGATGGGTTGCCAACTGGCTTACAGACAGAACTCACACGGTAAGAATAGCGGGCTCCAGGTCCGACTCTAAACCAGTCACAAGTGGCATCCCACAAGGCACGGTTATGGGACCTCCACTGTTCTGCATATATTTCTCAGAATTACAGGCAAACATAGGAGGACTATGGCTAACCATGTTCGCTGATGACTGCATACTGGGAGCCATAATTAACTCTCCGGCTGACACGGACATCCTTCAAAAAGGCCTTACTGAGACAGACACCTGGTGTCAAAGTCATGGCCTCAAGCTAAATGCCAAAAAATGCATAGTCATCCCAGTTGGGAAAAACAAAACACCCACGAATTACCACATAGGTGGCAGCCCCCTTAATACAGGAGAGGTAACGAGATCTGGGGACCCAGGTAGATAGTAATCTCTCCTTTGACAATCATATTGTCAAAGTAGTTAGGAAATCCTTCTATATGGCCCATCTAATTACTAAGGGGTTTGCATCTAGAAATAAAGAGGTTATAGTGCCCCTCTACACGTCACTCATCACACCCATCATAGAGTACAATGCCCCATTTGGGATGTGCCTCACAAAACACTTCCAACAGCTGGAAAGACCACAAAAGCACCTCACCAAGAGGATTACTGGCCTCAAACATATGTCCTATACAGCCCGACTGAAAAAACTCCGGCTGTACTCTGTGACATATCGCTTACTCGGAGTTGATCTCTGCCTGACTTACAAAGTCATGTCCAACTCAGAATTGATGGACATGCTCCACCTAAAGAAATCCAAGTCACTGCGAGCCATGCGCTCTAGTGAGCTAAACTGCGCCACAACAATAAATAGAACATGCTGGAGTGATAGATTCCTGTCACAGAGACTCCCCATGCTTTGGAACAAAATTCTAACTACATTAGGTAGAGCCTCTCACTAACACTCTTCAAAGGAATCCTTGACGAGTGGATGGGTAATGGAAAATACACCCCTGGGATCACTTCATTGGCTCTGCCTGACAGAGGCTCAGTTAATTAATCAATGAGGTGGCAAAAGCCGACACACTGTGGCTAGGCTTGTGGATGGCCTCGGGCAGATAGCCTAGTACCTACCTATGAACCTATGACCAAAGGTGTACCTGTAGAAACCATGGTGGTGGCAGCAGCCACAAAGAAGGAACTGGAAGAGACTTCCTCATCTGTCAGCCCACCAAGAATCTCGAATGATGGACAGATATGGGAAGCATATTTTTTCTTCAGCGGCTTTTACACTCAGATCGTTGAAGTACCTCACCCACTTCACTAGGCTTCAAAGAGATCTCCTAAAAGAGCTGGGAGATGCACTCCAAGGTACTTTAACTGAAGGAGTCCCTGAGAAGGTTACTGCTCAGTTGTCCACTTTAAACTCTATTGTTAACTCTTCCATGAGGCTGATATCTTACGCAGCAAATGGAGCGAACAGGGCAGCCGGTTCAGGAGTTTCCCTTAGGAGGCACTACTGGATGTGCTTGTGTAACTTTGGGAGCCCTTCAAATCTACATTTACCAATGCCCCCTTTGACAGTTCTTCTCTGTTTGAACCAAAGGTAAAAGACACACTCACCAGATGCGAGCAGGAAGGGAAGACTCTCTCTGTCGTAGGAGTACGTTTTTCTATCCCTTCTAGACCATACCCTAAAGGTTGGAGAGGGGGGAAAATGTGGTTCAAGAAATCTCAGAGATTTTTCCCAGACACACAAGGTGATTCCTTCTCCAGAAAAAGAGGAAATAGTGGTAGACGTCTCCCTAGAGGCGGGGGGGGGGTCCGCAAAACAAGGGTGACTGTAATTCCTTTCATGAACATCCCTTTATATCCCTTTACATCTTTATACCCAGAAGTCTGGCACATCACACAAGACAAGTGGGTACAAAGAATAATTTCCAGAGGATACTCCATACCCTTCTCTTTTCCACCTCATCTAACCAGGAGAATCTCAGATGTTCCACCCAATCACAGGGATCAAGCAACTATAGAAGTTCAAAGGTTGCTTCAAAAGAGAGTCATCCAAACCGTCCCCGCAGACCAGATAAGATTCGGAACTTACTACAGATTCTTTTTAGTGCCAAAACGAACAGAGGACTGGAGGCCCATCTTGGATCTCAGCAAGTTAAACGAATCAGTGAAGAAGTCCAAGTTCCGAATAGTAGCACTACAGTATATACTCCCCCTGTTAGGGAAAGACAATTGGATGTGCTTCATAGACCTCCAAGATGCGTACTACCATATATAAATGGACAGAGCATCAAGGAGTCATTTACACTTCTGGCTGGGAGCCAGTCATTACCAATTTCGTGCTCTGCCCTTTGGTCTCACCACAGCCCCCAGGGTGTTAACCAAATGCATGGTGGTAGTAGCGGCTCACTTGAGACGTCTTAGATTCCAAGTGTTTCCATACCTGGCCGACTGGCTCCTGACTGCCACCACCATGCACCTACTTCTACAAGCCAGGGATTCAACCATCAAAGTCTGTACTCAGCTAGGTATCATTATAAATTGTGAAAAGTTTGTCTTGTCGCCCTTTCGATATGTGACTTTTATAGGCACAGAAATGGACACAGTCGCAGTGATCGCTCGCCTTTCTTCAGAGTGCAAAATCTCAGACAACAAATATACAGTCTGCTTCCCCCAACACAAGGTCAAAGCGAAGACAGTGCTCAAACTACTGGGAACCATGGCTTCTACCATAACTCTAGTTCCATTAGCCATACTACATATGAGAATTGTACAGTGGCTACTCTATTCCCATTTGGTCTTTTCGGCAACTGCCTCTGTCTCATTCCATTTTAATAACGGAATCTTGCAAAAAGGACCTCCGTTGGTGGATCCAGTACAATCAACTAACGGCAGGGAGACCATTCATTTCTCACCAACCTGTTACTGCTGTGACCACAGATGCCTCCCAGATAGGGTTGGGGGGGCAACCACAGATGCCTCCCAGATAGGGTTGGGGGGGCATTATCTAGGAAGGACAGTCCAAGGCACATGGCAAGAACACGAGGCTCACTTGCATATCAGTGTTCTAGAGAGGAGAGCAGTGCTACTAGTGTTGGAAGCACTTCACGACTTTCTCCCTCTAGGAACAATACCAATCCAATCAAACAATATGTCAGTGGCATGGTATATAAACAAACGAGGGGGAACCAGATCCTACCCCCTTTGTCGAGAGGCTCTACGTGTTTGGCAGTGGGCGACATCTTCCCAACGCTTTCTAGTTGCAACATATATCCTGGGGAGATCCAATGTGATGGCCGACAAGCTCAGCAGGGCAATCTTGATGCCTCACGAGTTGTCTCTGAATCAGAAAGTCACGGAACAGATTTTCCACAAATGGGGATGGCCTTGCTGCAATCTGTTTGCCACCCCAATGAACACCAAATGCAGCAGCTGCTTCACCCTTAACCCCCCCCCCCGGGGGGGGGGGGGAGACACTGAGAGACTTGTCCACAATCGGCCCTCTGAACTTCTTTATGCTTTTCCTCCCTTTCCGCTAATATCGAAAGTTATCCTGAAAGCAAAGTCTTTGGGAAGCAGAATAATCCTCATCGCTCCTTATTGGCCTCGTCAGATTTGGTTCCCCTTCCTCGGGCCTCATGTCCTGGACGATCCATGGACTCTGGACCCAGTACCAGACCTTCTGACACGTCAGGCACGTTCCATCTCTGTTTCCACACCTTCAACTTGACAGCATGGCTGCTCCACTTCCATCCCTAGTCAGGCTTCATGATTTCTTCCCTGCGGTTACACATATCCTGATGTCATCTCACAAGAAAATTGTATGCTAGCAAATGGAAAAGATTTTCCCTTTGGATACAAGCTAGGAACATAGCTCCATACACAGCCTCCATTCCCTTAGTATTAGATTTTCTAACCAAACTTTTTCATCAGGGATCAGCTGCTGCGACAATCAAAGTTCAGTTAGCAGCTATCTCCAATTTTCATTTGGGGCAACATGAACCTAATCTTCTGGCTCATAGATTATGTAAATTATTTTTAAAAGACACTAGCTTACTAAGACCTCTTTTTCAAGAACCTGCATCTCCCTGGGATTTAAATTTTGTTCTCTCAAAACTTACCTCGCCGCCTTTTGAACCTTCACATAGATGTGATTTAAAGTTTCTTTCATGGAAGACCATTTTTCTGGTAGCCATTACGTCCGCCAGAAGAGTGTTAGAGCTGCAAGCACTCTGTCAAACATCCTTACTTGATATTCCATAGAGAGTTTCCCTTCATACTAACCCTTCCTTTGTCCCCAAGATTTGTTCACAATCGAATATTAATAAAACTATTGAATTTGCCAGTATTTTTTCCAAATCATACAAACAAAGCGAAATATAAGTTTCATCAACTTGAATGTACACAGACAGATAAGGTTCTGTCTTCATAGAACCAAGAAGTTTAGGAGATCAGATTAAATTGTATATTTTTCGGAGATGAGGTAAGGTATGGCAGTCTCTAAGACAGTTATCAAACTGGATTTCAAATTGCATATCTTTTATATACTCATCTAATGGCAAAGCACTCCCATTTAAAATTAAAGCTCATTCCACCAGATCTGTATCCACATCTGCCGCTTTTCAAGCCAGAATTCCAGTGGACAGTATATGTGCAGCAGCAACTTGGGCTACCCCTCAAACTTTTATTACTCATTACAAATTGGACTTGGCTTCCAGGGGTAAAGCCTCCTTTGGTTCCACGGTTCTTAAGAATATATTCCCATGAGCCACCCGAGAAAAAGGTGCTAGGGACACTGTCCCATATGTAAGCATGAAGGCGAGATAGGACTACAGAACATAAAGAAGTTATGTACTCACCATAACGTTCCATGTTTGTAGTCCATCTCGCCCTTCATTCTTACGAACCCATCCACCTAACCCCGTGCATGTATCCTTGGAGGATCTGGAGATGACATAATGTCTATCTTCCTTAGAGTTGGAGACCTTTCATCTGTTTTTCCTTCTGGAAATACTTTTCTTTCACTATTATAGAAGCAGCAAACAAGATCTGGGGATTGTTAGTATGCATTATGGGATACCTACCTTGCCATGAGCCAACTGAGCGACTTCAAGCTTTATAATCGGCCGAGACGGAGCAGAGGATCCGCTCCAAACTCATATGTAAGAATGAAGGGTGAGATGGACTACAAACCTAGAACGTTATGGTGAGTACATAACTTCTTTTTTCTCAAGTGGGGTCAGCCTTGCTGCGATCTCTTCACCTCTCCTTCCAATGCGAAATTCAGTGAGTTCTTCATTCTGAATCCCACCGGGGGAAGCGCCCAGAGATGCTGTGATTCATGCTTGCCCTTCCAGTCTCCTGTATGCTTATCCTAATCTTCCCTTGATTCCAAAATTCCTTCAAAAAGCTGGCAGGCTGAGGAGCTTGGTTATCCTCATTGCCCCATTCTGGTCTCGTCAGGTCTGGTTCCCCTGTCTGTGGTCTCATTTGGTGGCTCCACCATGGATGTGGGATCCAGTTCCGGATCTGATGGTGTCTCCACCATGGATGTTGGATCCACTTCCGGATCTGATTTCCTCATCCATCAGGGATTCCCCATCCAGTCCTGGGCAGTCTAAAGCTCACTGCTTAGCTGCTCTAGTTCCCATGATAGTCAGGACTTCTGTTTATCTTCACCTGTCAAAAGGATCCTGTTGGCGGCTCATAAGTCTCCCACCAGAAAGGAATACTCCAGCAAATAGAAATGGGCCTCGCAGCGTGCCCTAGATCCCTTCACTGCCCCGGTTACTGCGGCCATGGAATTTTTGGCAGGGATTTTTAGCAAGGTGCCAGTTTTTCTACAGTCCGTGTCCAACTTGCAGTGATTTCTTACTTTCATGTTGGCAATAATATGGCTTCTTTACCATCCCCTAAGCTTTGTAAAGCCTTCTTAAAAGGCACCTTTCTTCTTCGACCCCCGATGAAGGACCCACCACTGCCATGGGATCCTGTTAGTTTTGCAAGCTCTTGTTTCTTCCCCTTTTCAGCCTACAGCCTCTGTAGATTTGCAGTTTCTCTCCTGGAAGACGGCCTTCTTGTTTGCTATTAACATCTGCCAAGAGGGTCTCTGAGTTTCAAGCACTGTTGGTGAAGCCCCCTTATATGATTTTTCATAAGGACAGGGTATCACTGTGTACTAACCTATCATGTTAAGTTGTCAAACTCGCCTTCATTCTTGCTGGATGGGTTCGGAGCCGATCCTCGGCTCCAACTCGGCACTTGCTTACCAGCTCGAGGCAACCCTATATCCCATGATGCAAGGCGTGACTACCCAGATCTCGTTTGCCGCTTCGCGAAGAGGTCTTCTTTTACCAGCTCAGGTAGTGTTTTTGTGATTTAACTTTCTACAGTTAAAAATCTTCCCTTTTTCCAGCCTTTTTTTTCTCAGTATTAGAGTTGGTCTTTCTATAGCTATCTCCTTAACCCTATACTCCCTCAACCTAATAGGTTTAGTTATTTTCCCCTTCAGGCCTTAAGCCTCCCTTTCCTTAATTCCTGTCAGGGTGTTTGAGTGTTGTACTTAGTCCCCCCCCCCCCTTCTTCTTAAGTTAACTGTGTGGGTGAACTTTGTGTGTGTTTGTGCACTGAGCATAATTATGTCCAAAGAATCGAAGGTCTCAGGCTTCAAGAAGTGTGACTTGTGCTGTCAGAAGATGTCTCTGACAGACGGTCAAACTTCTTGCGTTTACTGCCTGGGACCTCTACACCTGCAGGACTCCTGTGCCATTTGTCATTCTTTTAGCCACAGAGTCCTGCAGGAACGTAGGAATAAATTAATCCTACGAGGCTTATTGAAGCCGGAGAGCTCCCCTACCAAGACCGGGTCGGAGAAGCCCTCTAAGCCACCTAAACCCCAGGCTTTGAGTTCGAAGCTTTCGGCTGTGGCTCCGACTCCTTCGGAGTCTAGGTCGGCTCCGGCCGGAGCCGATCTTTCTCTCTGAGGCGGTGGTATCGGTGCCGGCCGGCTCCGATACACCTGCATCGAAGTCGATGTCGGCTCTGGCTGGAGCCGCCATTTCCATGTCCCAGACTGGAGCCGATAAGTTATCGGCTCCGACTGGAACCAAGGGGTCTTCGGCTCTGATGGCTCCGTCTAGGAAGAGATCTCGGTCTCCTTCCCTGGAGTCGATTCGCTCGGCTCCAGGATCTCTGCATTCGGAACGGAGCCATCGGAGCCGATCTTCTAGGTCTTCCAGGCTCTCTGACCACGACTTTGAGAGAGTGGTAAGCAGATTGCTGAAATCACAGGCACTGGCCCAGATGCTCCATAGCATCGTCTCAGCAGACGACCGCTATCACTCATCCCCCTGTATTTCCTCCTTCGACTCTCCTCCAGAGTTCGGAGCCGGAGCTTCTCGAAACCTTGACTGTTGGTGCGTCGGAGCCGATGCCACCCCTTTCAGCTCCTTCGTCTTCGACTCTGATTTTCTCCATGACACCTTCCATGGAGGGATCCGGTCGTCGTGACTCCCGTGTCTGCTCCGAGGGGGTGAGTGGCATCGGACCCTTGTCTGGCCCCGTTCTCCCTCTCGGAGCTTCGGCGTTGGTGAGTTCGGCACCGACATCTGCCTCGGAGCCTTCTCTTTCGGCGGGGCTGGGAGTTCCTGTTTTTTCGGAGCAGGAGCTCTCTAGCCTCCCTGAAAGGGGAGCCTTTGAGGTGATGAGTGTTCTAGCCCCTCAGCTGAGTCAACAGTCAGTTCCATTAGCTCCCCCTCCTCGGTGCCTGCTGATATCTCTTCCCACTCTCTTGCTCCCGGACCCAGAGATCCATCGCCCCAGGTTTCCCCACTGGGAAGAACTTCCTCTTCCGAGGTTTCTCCTGATCCTTCGGGGGAACCCCCGCGTAAGAGGACGTGCAAGAGGAAGCACATAGACTCCCCTGAGTCTACAACATCAGATACTGACTTAGATGAGTCGGAGGGATCCCCAAGGTCCCCCTCTGAGAATGTCTCCTTTTCAGACATCTTGGAACTCCTTAAACAGAGGGGGAACTGGCCTTCCATTAACCCCTCCGAGGATGAGTCAGTATACCTGGAGGCTTTTGGATCTCGACCTTCCACCTCCTGGGTGTCTCCGCCTTTCGACCCTCTCATGGAAGTGGTGGCTCGCAGGGTGTGGGCGGCCCCAGATTCTGTGGAACCAGTCCCTAGGAGGCCATCTAAATTTATCACGGCCTCGGTAGACAAGCAGTTTCTCACCAAGGGTGTCCCTGTTGATGCCATGATGGTGGCAGCTGCCACCAAGAAGGAACTTGCCGATCCTTCTGTACCTGTCCATTCTCCTAACAAGGAGTCTAGGACCATGGATAGGTACGGTAAGCGGATTTTTTCCTCAGCGACCTTCACTATGCGCTTGCTGAATTATCTCTGTCACTTTACCCGGCTTCAGAGAGGAGAGATATTCTCAAGGAACTAGGTGAGGTAGTACAGGATCCGTCAGCTGCCGGGGCTCAAGAAAAAATTACCTCGCAGCTGGGAATCCTAAATTCCTTAAACTCCTCCATGCGGCTCATTTCTTATGCGGCCGATGGAGCGAGTTAGAGCCGCAGGCACAGGAGTGGCCCTTAGGCGTCAGTCCTGGATGCGGCTTTGCAACTTCGCAGATCCCTTTAAGGCGTCCTTCACAAATACTCCCTTCGACGGTTCGGCTTTGTTTGGACCTCAGGTGAAGGAAACATTGGCCAAATGCGAGCAGGACGGCAAGACTCTTTCTGCCGTAGGAGTCCGTTTCTCCACCCCTTCAAGACCTTATCCTAAAGGCCAGAAGGGAGGGAAGATGTGGTTCCGTAAATCTCAGGGAGTCACGCCGGACGCACGTGGTCAGTTTACCCCCAGAGGCAGAGGGGGTAATAACAATAGACGCCGCCCTAGGGGCAGAGGGGATCCGCAGAATCAGGGTAGCAGAGAGCCTCTCCCTGACAAACCCTTCCAGCATCCCTGAGGTGTTGCCCGACTGTCCACCCTTGGAGGCAGTCGGGGGAAGATTGTCGCTGTACCCAACAGCCTGGCTTTCCCTTTCTCAAGACATTTGGGTACAGTCGATCATATCCGAGGGTTACAAGATTCCCTTCGAAAACTGTCCTGTTCCTCAGAAGGTATCCCTCCCAGACGTTGCACCCGGTCTAAGGGAGTTCTCAAAGCTGGAGGTATCAAAACTTCTAGCAAAAAGAGCCATCTAGCCAGTTCCAGCAGACCAAATAGGATCCGGGATCTACTCAAGATTTTTTTTGGTCCCCAAAAAAACGGGAGATTGGAGACCAATTCTAGACCTCAGCAGACTAAACAAGTTGGTCAAGAAGGCAAGATTCCGGATGGTCACGCTTCAGTCCATTTTACCCTTTTTGGGCAAGGACAACTGGATGTGCTCGGTAGACCTTCAGGATGCGTACTATCACATAAAAATTCACAGGCGCTCCAGAAGGTTTCTCCGCTTTCGGCTGGGGACCAGTCATTTTCAATTCAGAGCCCTGCTCTTTGGTCTCACTACAGCCCCCAGAGTGTTCACCAAATGCATGGCAGCGGTCACGGCTCACCTGAGACGTCAAGGATTCCAGGTGTTTTCCGTATCTAGACGACTGGCTCCTCACGACCACCACCAGGCATCAACTTCTCCAGGCCAGGGACTACACTCTTCATATGTGCAGCCAGTTAGGAATTTCCATAAACTTCGAAAAGTCCTCCTTGTTACCTTGCCAGTCTATTACCTTTATAGACGCAGAACTAGACACTGTTGGGATGTCCGCAAGACTCACAGATCAAAGACTTCTGGACATCCAAAAATATGTTCAGATCATCCTACTCAGCAAAAAGATCAGGGCCAGGTTTGTCCTGAAGGTGCTAGGACTTATGGCGGCTGCCATCGTACTTCTTCCTTTGGCTCGCTTCCATATGCGGCTACTGCAATGGATGTTATTCACCCAGTGGTCCTTCCAGCAGCTTCCCATGCGCCACGAGATCATCGTGACACAATCTTGCAAGAGTCACCTGACCTGGTGGATTTCTTCCCCTCAAGTCCTCCAGGGCTGACAGTTTGTTCCCCCGTCCCCGATTGCCACAGTCACATCGGATGCCTCCCTGATCAGGTGGGGGGGGGGCATTATCAGGGCAGGATGGTCCATGGCACTTGGCAACCCTTCGAATACCATCTGCACATAAATGTCCTAGAGATGAGAGCAGTGCTTTTAACGTTGCAAGCCCTCAACGACTTTCTTCCTTTAGGAACTATTGCAGTTCAGACGGACAACATGTCCGTAGTATGGTACATCAACAAACAGGGCGGGACCAAGTCCTATCCACTGTGTCGAGAAGCTCTCAGACTTTGGCAGTGGGCAATCTCCTCTCATCGGTTTCTGATAGCAACGCACATCCCCGGGAAATCCAACTTCATTGCGGACAGATTGAGCAGAGCTATTCTCATGCCTCACGAGTGGTCTCTCAAACAATCAGTAGTAGAGGAGATTTTTCAGAAGTGGGGCTTCCCTTGCTGCGACCTTTTTGCTACACCCCAAAACAGCAAATGCCCAGACTTCTTCTCCCTCTTTCCACTCCCAGGCCAACCCCCCAGAGCCTCTCTAACCCAGGTTTGGCCCCGGGGGCTTCTTTATGCTTTTCCTCCATTCCCTTGATACCTCAAGTCATTCAGAAAGCTACCGTTTTGAGAGCCAAGTTGATTCTCATTGCCCCTTACTGGCCTCGACAAATTTGGTTCCGTTCCTTCATCGCCATCTATTGGTACAGCCTTGGCGTCTGGACCCAGTTCCAGATCTTTTGACCCACCAGTCAGGTCATCTGCACCAGGCCATTCGCTCTCTCAACCTCACCGCTTGGTTGCTCCACTTCCTTCATTAGCCAGGCTTCCTATGATTTCTAATCCTGTACGGGATATCATAGTAGCTTCTCTAAAGTCCTCTACCAGAAAGATTTATGCTAGTAAGTGGCAGCGTTTTTCCTTCTGGGCAAAGTCCAGGGACATAGACCCCTTTACTGCCCCAGTTCAGTCAGTTTTGGACTTCTTAGCTGAGATTTTTCAGTCGAGTTCTTCTTCTTCGACAGTCAAAGTCCAGCTGGCAGCAATCTCAAATTTTCATGTTGGCTTAGCGGACCAGAACATAATGCCTTTCTCAGGGGTATCTTTCTACTAAAGCCCCCAATTAAAGATCCTCCTCCGCAATGGGACCTGAATTTAGTGCGGACATCCCTAATTCTTCCCCCCTTCGAACCGGCTGCTACATGCTCTTTAAAATTTCTCTCTTGGAAGACCATTTTTCTGGTGGCTATTACTTCAGCTAGGAGAGTGTCTGAACTTCATGCTCTCTGTGTTCGACCTCCCTACTTGGTTTTCCACAAGGATAGAGTATCTCTAAGAACAAATCCATCCTTTTTGCCCAAGGTGGCCTCCCAGACGAATCTTAACCAGTCTATTGATCTTCCAGTATTTTTCCCGAATTATTCGGACAGAGCAGAACAGAAACTGCATTATTTGGATGTTCATCGCCAGCTCAGATACTACTTGGATAGAACTAAACAATTCAGAAAATCTGATCAGCTTTTTCTTTCTTATGCAGAAAACAGAAAAGGTCTCCTGGTCTCCAAGGTGACCTTATCGAAATGGCTGTCTTCCACTATTTCCCATGTTTATCTCCTTAGGGGCAAAGAATTGCCCTCTAAACCTAAGGCACATTCTACTAGAGGCCTAGCCACATCTACAGCCTTTCAGGCTAGGCTACCTATTGACACCATTTGTGGAGCAGCCACTTGGGCCACGCCTCATACCTTTGTCTCGCATTACAAATTGGACTTGGCCTCCAGAGACAGAGCTAGGTTTGGTTCCACAGTTCTCAAGAGTCTGTTCCATTGAGCCTCCCAGGATCGAGGTGCTAGGGACGCGGTCCCATCCAGCAAAAATGAAGGCGAGTTTGACAACTTAACATTAAGAAGTTGTGTACCTACCATAACGTTCCATGTTAGTTGTCTTCTCTCGCCTTCTTTCTTGCATCCCTCCCTCCTTTCCCCCTAGCCTGGACAGACCTTGACGTTGTACTCTTCTCTGGGGACGAGTTTATTCTTCCTATGTACTCCAGTTGTGAGTGGTCACTAGTTTTACTAGTTCCCCTGTGTTGTGTTTACACATTTGGTTACTTTCTTCTCCTTCTGTTGGAAGACGATAATGGGCATATTTCTATAGCTACCAAACGAGATCTGGGTAGTCATGCCTTGCATCATGGGATATAGGGTTGCCTCGAGCTGGTAAAATTAGCTCTCAAGCTTAGCAAGTGCCGAGTCGGAGCCGAGGATCGGCTCCGAACCCATCCAGCAAGAAAGAAGGCGAGAGAAGAAACTAACATGGAACGTTATGGTAGGTACATAACTTCTTATTTTCTTCCTAAGGTAGCTTCAGAGTCCAATATTAATCAGGTGATTAATCTCCTTGTCTTTTCCCCAAACTTTAAAAACAAGGGAGAATATAAATTGCACTTGTTGGATGTGCATAAACAGTTAAGTTTTTACCTGCACAGGACGAAATCCTTTCCAAAAGTCTGACCAGCTTTTCATTTCCTACTCTGAACTCTTTTTTTGGGGAAACCAATATCAAAGGTCACCATCACCCATTGGATTTCCCAGTGTATTTTCCTAGCGTACTCTGTTAGGGGATTATCCCCGCTAAGTCGTGTGAAGGCATATTCCACTAGATCTATGGCTACTTCAGCAGCCTTCTGATCCAGAGTTTTGTTAGACAATATCTGCGCTGCAGCCACTTGGGCTTCATCTCGTACCTTCATTTCGCATTACAAGTTGGACATCATATCCAGGAACAGGCTATCCTTTGGCTCTGCTGTGCTTCGCAACATCCTTCCATGAGGACCTCCCAGGTGTTTAATAGCTGGGGACTGTGTCCCACAGGTTGAAGATCAAATGAAGACAACTTCAGATAAAGAAGTTGTGTACTCACTGTAACATTCCATCTGAGTTGTTCATTTGTCTTCCACCGTCCCTCCCTCCCTCTCCCTGTCTTTCATAGACTGCATTGCGGTTTGACGAATAGAGGATGTGGTCACCTCCTGCATGCCTCTTACTGTCTTCTTTTTGCTTAATGCAGGTGCCTAGTTTGAGATAGTGTTTGGTTGGGTGAAGAAGTTAGTTGGGCAGCAAACTGAATTTGAAGGGAGGAAGGAGACTGGGACATTATGGGGAGGAGCTTTGAGCTTGGATCCGATGCTGGATATGCGGCAGAGTCTGATCCGTGCCAGATCTGGGAACCCACAGGTTGAAGACAAATAAACAACTCCTCAGATGGAATGTTATGGTGAGTACATAGCTTCTTTTTTCATGAGAGCTACTTCACAAATGCAATTAAAGGCAGAAAAAGTGTGGTTGTTTTGTTAAAAGCTAAAGTGAGACTCTAGATGGAAGAAAAAGAAAAAAAAAACAAGCAATGAAGATGTGTTGCAGGGCATTTGGAAATAGTTGAAAATTGCAGTGCAGAATTTTTATTTGTCCTTCAAGTCTACAGTAACAGAAATTAAGAACCTTTTCTGGGAGACAGTAGCATTTACGCAGAGGATGGGTATATATTCAGGAGACTGGAATTTGGTGACATCAAGGAAAGATGTTGACAGTGGTCCCAGAAAAATGATTATCACAGGAGAGGGAAATGCTTTTAGAGATTTACTAAACTATATGGTTGGAAAGATATAGAGTTATTTAGGGGACAGAACTTTATACTTGTGGGCAGTATTGTAGCAAAGCTAGAGTAGATTGCATATACAAAGTGGGGGAACAGGAACATTTGATTAACTCAATGTACTTTTACCATAGCATTATTAGATATCACTACTGAGTAAGAGTACAGGTAACCCCATGAATTTTGATTAACAGCCAGAAACATTGAAGGGTGTTGCCTTGATGGAGACATACATTCCATGAAAAGGCGAAGAGATGGTGCTCAGTTAAGAAGAATTATGGAAGTGACTCAAGATTATGGCATAGTTTCAGATGCCTTAAAGGGCCAACATTCTAGAAATAAAGATCCATCAGGGTAATGTTGATAAAAATGGAATTATAAATTAAAAATTGGACAGAATTAAAAGTTTGCAACAGACTATCTCCCTCCTAACAGAGAAGGCGAGACAGGAAATTAAAAGATTAGAGTTGGAATGCTTACACTAGATGAACAAATGCAAAGAAAGGAGATGTCACTCACTCTTATTTTGAGAACACTCCTAAACATCAAAGGAAGTTAGCAGTTTACTTGAGGCAGCACAAGGTGAAAAGGTAGATGTTAAAGTTGAGACTCCCAAGTATGTGTTTGTTAAGAATGGATCCTGGGGGGTATCCAGAGGATATTAGTTGACTATTGTAGAACACTTTATCGACACCAGAAGGTCAAAAGAGACTGGGAAGAATCATTGTTGGCATTTTAGCAGATCTACACCCAGGGGCAGTTAGGCAAATGTAAGGATTTGGCTTGATTATTCCCATTACCGTACAAAAAATCAAGGAACAGATGGAAAGACAAGCATCATTAAAAAAAAAAAAAAAAAAAAAAAACAGGGTGGGGTCTACTGCCAGTGGAAGTTTGGAAAAGCAGTTGATAAGGAACTGTTACCAATATGGCAACTTTTATTTAATGAAGTACTTAAACATAGGAGGGTTCCTAAGTTCTGGAAAAAGGCAATCATATCATTTATACACAAGGAAAGAAAAGACCCAAGTTATCCCAGATGTTCATCGTGTTTCACTGTTGCAGTCATTACACTTGGGTTATCCTGCTGGCAGGCTACCCGCAGTAGGCCTGAATTCCAAAGTCCTGGTCCGGCGTTGGTTGCTGTCGCCTCTTCCTTGACGTCAGTGCGCCAGGGGTATATAAGATGCAGCCAACGCCATTTTCTTCAGTCTTTCTTGCCGCGCTGTGCCCGAAGCAAAAGCAGTTCTCAAGTGCCGGTCGGCCGACTCCTGAGATTTTTGAAATTGAATTTCAGATCTGAAGTCTTCAATAAAGCTAAGTACCCCATTGGGGAAGCTTTTTCTTGCTCCAGACCGATGTCAGTAAAAGTTAACAACTGTATTTCTTGTGGAAGCCAATACCTCATAAGGATTTTCACTCTTACTGTATTCCTTGCCTAGGCCCTGACCACGATGTTGCTAGTTGTCAGTTTTGTGCTAGATTCAACCAACGCACTATTAAGCATCGGTTTGATTTTGCTTTACATTACTTTGGCCGAAGCTTTAACTACATAATGCCGTCAGAACAACCGACGACAGGAATTCATAAAAAAAAACGCAAAGACAAAGAAAAGGACAGGCATCCGAGGTCCAAAACCAACGGCGAAGCCTCTTCTAGGCCAGTCGCCGGTTCTCAGTGAGGCGCTTTCGCAGACCCTGACACCCGCTACCTCAGAGCCACAGGCCGCCTCCGACTCCCACGTGGAGACAACTAGGCCTCTGGAAACTCAAGGTACTGGGCCTACAGAAACTATTCCCTCAGATGGGTCTGGAGCCGCTGAACAGGCATTGGCTTCTGAGGGTGTTTTCAGACCTACACAGCTTACTATCAAGTCCACTTCAGCAGCCAAGGCAAAGTCTAAAACACCATTAAAGACAAAGAAACAAGTACAGCATTCTCCTGGACAGTTATCCATTCCAAAGAAATAGATGCTTAAAATGGAAGAGGACCTAATTACTTTGATCAGGAGTTCCCATCCCCCTCTTTATAAAAGGCCTAGGCAAGACACTGACTATGACTCTTCTGTCCAGGTCTCTATTTCCTCTGATTCCTCTTCAGAACAGGGATATTCTCTTCCTCCCTATGAGGACTCTGATGCTGAAGGAATATCACCCTTCAGCCTCTCCTCCTGAGGATTACTCTTTTGGGGAAACCTTGCACACCATGAGGGAGCATTTCCATTGGGAGAGCCAGGATTATTCAGAATCCAAGAAAAGGCTCAGAGACTTTCTTTTACTGCCTCAGCACAGGCCCCTTGCTATCCCCCCTGTACTAGGTATTGTTGATGATGTTTTTTCAGAATCCAGTGTGACGCCTGATTCTTTACCCCCTGTGCAAGTCAAGCCAGATAGGTACTACAGGGTCCCAGACTCTCATAAATTTCTTTATAAAAACCCTACTGCTGACCCAGAAACAATTTCTCAGGGTCCCAAAGGGGACAAGGCTTCCACTGCAAAAAACCCTGTTCCCTCTGACAGGGATTCTAGAGCACTGGATAGGTGGGGGAAAAAAGTTTACAGTTCTGCTACTTTAGCTGTAAGGGCTTTAAATTGCCAGCTTCACATGCTTAAATATCAACAATACCTAATGTCTTTGCTAAAACAGAAAATGCTTACAAGCTCAGAATGTCCTGACAATAAAGAAATGCAGGATTTATTGCATGCAGCTGAACAAGTGGGAAAGCATACTCTGCAGTGTGGTTTTGATTCATTAGAGGCTTCTTGCAGAGCCGCAGTTACAGGTTCTGTCATCCGAAGGCATGCTTGGTTTCATAGTTTCATAGTATAGTACTAGGCTATCTGCCCTGGGGCATTTGTAAGCCTAGCCATAGTGATGTGGCTTTTGCCACCCCATGAAATGGTACAAAAATGTACAGAATAAATCTAGAATACTGTGCCTCTGTCTAGTAGTGACACAATGAAGGTCCCCTTATATAATAGAATTAGTTTACTCTACCCCTGTCTAGCAGTGACACAGATGTGACCCCTGGGGTAAACTTACGATCTCCCATCCACTCATCAAGATTTCTCTTGAAGAGAGTCAGTGAGGGGCTCTGCCTAATACGAACTGGTTTCCTGTTCCAAAGCATGGGAAGCCTCTGGGTTATGAATCTATCCCTCCAGCATGTCCTATTCATAGTTGTGCCGAGGTTCAAGTCCTTAGCTCCCGTGGTCCTGATGGATTTGGATTTTTTGAGGTAGAGCATGTCCATCAGATCCTGATTGGACATGGCCTTGTACGTCAGGCAGAGATCACCTCTGAGCAGGCGGTATGCTAATGAATAGAGCTGAAGTTTCTTTAGTCTGGCAGAATAAGACATATGTTGGAGACCCTTGATCCTTTTAGTGAGGTACTTTTGTGGTCTCTCCAGCTGTTGCAAATGCCGGGTGAGGTACATACCAAATGGGGCATTGTACTCAATCATGGGTCTGATGAGGGAGGAATATAGGGGTACAATGACATCCTTGGATCTGGATGTGAATCCCTTCATGATGAGGTGTGCACGGTAGAATGTTTTTCTAACCACTTTGGCAACGTGGGTGTCAAATGAGAGGTCGCTGTCTACTTGGGTCCCCAGGTCTCTGATTACTTTTTCCGTACTCAGTGGGTTGCTGTCTATGTGATAATTTGTGGGTACTTTGTTTTTTCCAAAAGGGATTACTATACATTTTTTGGCATTTAATTTAAGGCAGTGACTACAGCACCAGTTGTCCGTTTCAGTGAGGCCTTTTTGTAGGATGTGTGTGTCTGCTGGTGTATCTACTTTGGCGCCTAGTTTGCAGTCATCTGCGAACTTTGTCAGCCACAGCCCTCCCATGTTTGCTTTAACATCTGAGAAATAAATGCCGAACAAGAGGGGTCCCAGGACAGATCCCTGTGGGACACCACTTGTGACTGGCTTTGAGTCTGACATTGCTCCAGCGATTTTAACTTTATGGGTTTTGTCCTTTAGCCAGTTTGCAACCCATCTAGTGACATAAGGGTTTACTTTTAAGCTGTTTAGCTTATCTATGATGCCTGAGTGGGGTATTGTGTCGAAGGCCTTAGCCAAGTCCAGGTATGCTGTATGGACTGCTTTGCCCTCATCAGTGGCTCTAGTGACTGTTTGAAAAAGTCAACCAGGTTTAAAAGGCAGGATCTGCCCTTTACAAAGCCGAACTGGGTGGGGTCAAGTGTCTGTAGGTCCCCTATGTCTCTGTTTGAGTTCCATAATGATTCTTTCCATAGCTTTGCAGACCAGGCTAGTTAAGCTTATGGGCGTAGTTTCAGGGTATGTAGAGGCACCCCTTGTGGAGTGGGACCACTGTTGCTGCACGCCAGTGTTCAGGTACATATCCCGAAGTAAGGCTAAGGTTAAATAGCATTTTTATGTGTGGGTTTAGCTCCTCTTGGAGTTCACGTAACACGCACCCCGGGATACCGTCAGGTCCCATTGATGCTGTGTTTTTGCTTTGTTTAGGGCGGTTCTCACTTGGACATCTGAGATGACAGGGAGATTACATTCAGCTGGGATAAGTATTTCTTCTTTTGGGGGTGAAGGAGGGGAGAAATTTGCACTGAACCTGTCAGCCAAAATGTTAGCAGTATCTGTGGGTTCAGTGTATTTTTTGTTGTTGTGAACCAACTCTGAGCATATCTGAGGGTTTCTGCCCAGGTTTCTAACATAGCTGAAGAAGGCTTTGTGGTTATCTTTAGTGTCCTTAGCGATTTTTCTCTCAGTTTGCCTTGGATGTTTTTATGAGAGAACGTAGTTTTCTGCTAATGTTGATCAGAGATGTCTTCCCTTCATGGGATTTTGCTCTGATGTGCAGTAGCTTCCTTTTTTTGTTATACAATTTGTTTATGGCTGAGGTCCACCAGACAGGACGCTTACCTTTGGTGGAGAGGGACTTGGATTTGTTTGGGATTGCATGATCCATGCATTTTTGGAGATGTCCATAGAAAGCATTTGTGAAGGATTCGGCATTGTGGGATGTGGTATCCATTGGCACAGTGGGCTTAAAGGATACCATCTCAGTCTTAAGAAGATTGAAGTCTGCTTTTGAGAAGTTTTTCATTGTGGTCTTTTGTGCTGGGGGTGGAGGTGGGATATGTATATCCAGGGTGATTAGTTTGTGGTCAGATCTCGCTAGTGAGGGGTATACTTCCAGTGTGGAGCATTTTGTCCCCATGTTTGTGATGTTCAGGTCTAGTATATTATCTCCCCTAGTGGGAGAGGCGACTAGTTGTTCCAGTGAATTTGAATTTATGAATTCCAGGAACCTTTGGGCTAGGGTATTAGGGCTAGAATAATGTACCCAATCTATGTTTGGGTAGTTGAAGTCTCCCAGTATGATGGTATTTTGTGATACATTCATATCCTCCAATGTCTTCAGGAAGGCTGAGTGGGGTTCTTGAGATTGGGAGGGTGGTCTGTAACATGCTACCAGTTGTATAGCAGTTTTGCCTATGGTTAGTTGCATCTGTATGGTCTCTGATGCTTCATGTGTTACTACTAACCTGGAGGTGTGGGTGTCCTTTATGAATATGGACACTCCCCCTCCCTTTGTGGTTCGGCCCGGGTTTTGGGGCGAAAAGCATGGTACGAGGTATAGCCTGGTAGCGCTGGGGTGCTCTCAGGAGCCTTGAACCAGGTTTCAGTTACTGCACAGACGTCGATGTTCTCCATGCTGAGGAGTGCATCAAGTGCCTGCATCTTGAGATTTAGACTTCTGGCGTTGAGCAGCATTACCCTTAGTTTTTTCCCATTTTTGTTTTCTAAGGAGGTGGGTTTGTCTTTTGAGCCTTGCCTAAAAAAGGCACTATGGGGCTGGCAAGAGCCTTAGCCAATATCCGGAAGCCCAGTGGTGACAGGTGTAAGCCATCCCTTGCGAAGCAGCGTGGCTTGTCCAACATATCATCCCAGGCAGACAGACATTGGATCCCCTTAGAATGACACCAGTACTTGAGCCAATTGTTAAAGCTGATCATCTTGTCTTTGTATTGTGGTATCATTCTTGGTGAGGGTAAGATGCTGCTCAGGGTCAGGGTCATACCAGCCTGGGCTACATAATCGGAGAGCTCCTCTGTCTCTTTTCATGTAGTCCAGGGAGGTACGTCTCGGGTCATTCACACCAGCATGGACAATGATGGAGTCATATTTGTACTTGCTTTGGAGTGACCTGAGTGCGTGTGTTATGTGGCGGATCCTAGCTCCCGATAGACAGCTCACAGTCACCTTCTCCTTGTTCAGCCTGGTCAGTGGGACATCAGTGTGTCTGACTATGGAGTCACCTATTACTAGTGTATCAGGCAAGGTGTTTGGCCTTAAGGGCTGCGATTGGTCGACACACTGATTTATTGAAGTATGTGTTGCATGTGTTTTGTTTTGAGGTGGTGGATTTTTGTATGTCTGCTTTGGGAGCCTCTGTTGTTTTGGTAAGTTTTTTATTATAGCCTCCGAGTATGTCTTTGTGTTATGTGTTTGGTTTGCAGTTGTGGTAGGTCTATGTGGGACTAGGATTGTTGTGTGTGTGGTTGCCATCTCCTCCTGTCTGGTCATGCCAGCCCTGAGTTGAGAGAGTTCAGCCTCCAGTTTGGCTATATAGTTGCATCTCTCACACGTATTGTGTTTGTTGGGAGGAGGAGAGGGTTGTCTGTGTACATGAGACAAGTGTAGCATTGTCTCAAGATGCCCAGATTGACCAGCTGAACTGGAGACGACGCCAGTAATCTACTACTCGATATGCTAGAACAGTATAAGGGAGTGGTATACCTTTAAGGGAAGTGGATATTCATAGGGGTGGTAAGTAGATGTAGTGCTTTACTTAGTACGAGAGTGCTTACTTAGTAGAGAAGTATTGAGAACAAGTGCTAGGCTTATAATACAGTGAGTAGTCTGGTTATATTAAGAGTAGAGCTTCCTTAAGGGAAAATTTGAACAGCAGACTTGGCGGAGCCAGAAAAAGTTTAACCTTGTTTAACTGGTGCTGCGCTATGCGCACAACCGCGCAAAGCCGTGCAAACGCGGATTTTAAACAGTGAACTACAAAAGAGCTAGAAATGGTCCCAAACAACCAATTACTACAGCTTCTTGTGCTGAGGTCACTTCCCCCAAGGACAGGTAGGCTGCTCAAGGCTCCCCACTCCCACTGGTGAGCAAAGAAACTTCCTTCTATCCAAGTAAGGTAATGGACAACACAGGAACTACACCACAGCCCAGAATACAGCAATGCCTGTAAACTGGTCTAAACTAGTCGAGGAAGGCGGGAAAACAAGGAATATTTTTTTGTTTTTTTGGTAGAAACACACAGAAAATGCAGAAACAGTGATAAATTAGTTACACAGGCTAGCACACTTTAGTGGGCAGCCTCCACAGTTAAATTAAACAAACAAGCAAGCTTTCGATCAAATTCGACTAAATGTAACTTTAAGTGCAGATTTTAAAATAATGCAGCAATCAGTTAAAAAACAGTTCAGGCTAGTTCAAGGTAAGCTACAGAAGCTATTTCAAGTGAAAAAAAAACAAAGATACTTAAATCCAGAAGGTAGTCGCTTTTCTGAGTTCCCTGCTGCTAGGACCACTCTGTAAACCCACGTGGAGCTTGTCTGAGCAGTATAGCCAGAAAAAAGCGCCCAGAGGCGGATTTTAAACAGTGAACTACAAAAGAGCTAGAAATGGTCCCAAACAACCAATTACTACAGCTTCTTGTGCTGAGGTTACTTCCCCCAAGGACAGGTAGGCTGCTCAAAGCTCCCCACTCCCACTGGTGTGCAAAGAAACTTCCTTCTATCCAAGTAAGGTAATGGACAACACAGGAACTACACCACAGCACAGAATACAGCAATGCCTGTAAACTGGTCTAAACTAGTCGAGGAAGGCGGGAAAACAAGGATTATTTTTTGTTTTTTTGGTAGAAACACACAGAAAATGCAGAAACAGTGATAAATTAGTTACACAGGCTAGCACACTTTAGTGGGCAGCCCCCACAGTTAAATTTAACAAAGTTTACCTTATCATGTTAAAGCAAAATTATTGGATGTTCCATTACAGCATGATACTTTGTTTGGTGTTAAGGCAGAAGAGGTGTTAAAGAAAATGGTGAATAAAGCAAAATCAATGCAGACAGTAAAGGATTTCTTACAGGTTCAGCCACCTAGATTTAGCAGGAACTGGCCTTCTAAAAAATGGCTCTTTCCAGTGTCAGACAGGCCACAAAGAGGCAGAAATAGATGCCCAAGAGGCAGATCTCAGCCCCAAGGCTCATGCAGACCTAAACAATGGGGTGCTTCAGCCCCCAAAAGCGGAGAAGGCAAATCACAGCCTTTTAGGAAACAGCTCCAATGATTTCTCTCTACAAATGCCAAGCACTTACCTTTTGGCAGCTCCCTTAGGGGGAGAACTAGCACTTTTCTCACAAAATTGGCACAGGATCACCCAGGACAAATGGTTACTGAATATTGTTTCTCAGGGTTAGAAGTTCCACTTTCACACCCTACCAAGGCCAAAAGGTATGCCAGACCTGCCACAAAATCAATGGGCAGAGGCACAAAAACAAATTTCTGCTCTCAAGGACATGAGAGCTATTCAAAAAGTACCACAGCAAGAACATGGGCAAGGATTTTATTCAAGACTTTTCTTGGTACCCAGAAAGGACAAAGCCTGGAGACCAATACTGGACCTGTCAATTCCTAAATACTTTCCTGGATGTTCCAAAATTTAAAATGTTGACACTGCAGCAACTTCTACCCATGCTGGCCAAGAAAACTTGGCTAGTTACTTTGGACCTCAAAGAGGCATACCTGCATGTCCCAATCAGGCAATCTTGCAGAAGATACCTCAGATTCATTGCTGGCTCAATGCATTACCAATTCTCTGCACTGCCCTTTGGCTTATCTACTGCGCCCAGGGTCTTCACAAAATGCCTGGCACCAGTAATTGCATTTTGCAGACAAAAAGGAATAAAAATATATCCCTACTTGGATGACTGCCTTATTCAAGCAGAGAGCAAGGACATTCTATTAAAGCATCTGGCGTTTGTAAAAAGATTACTAATTTGCCTAGGGTGCACAGTAAACGAAAATAAATCAAAACTAGTGCCCTCTCAAGAGATAATATTCCTGGGTGCAAGCTTAAATACAACTGCCCAGATGGCTTATTTCACGCCAGACAAGCAAAGGCAACTGACTCATTACTTTAAAATGATGGCAACAAAGACCCAGCTACCTGCAAGAAAAATTCTGCATGCTTTGGGCTTCATGGCATCCTGCTAACTCCATATGCAAGACTGCATGTGAGGAAGCTACAATTGTATCTAAAAAGTGTTTGGATTCAACATTGCCACAGCCTGGAAACAATAACTCTTATTCCCTGCCTGCAACAGGAGTTTCGATGGTGGGCACTGGCCTGTCACCACAACAAGGGACAGCCTTTCACTTTACCCACAGCCAGGCAGACACTAACAGATGCATCGGATTATGCCTGGGGGGGCACACATGGCAGGAAAGTGTATTCAGGGCATGTGGCCCGGGGACCAAATGCATCTTCACATCAATCAAAAAGAGATGCTAGCTGTACAGAATGTTCTGGCAGCCTTCAAGGATCTACTACATCCAGGACAACTATTACTAAAGACGGACAATACTACAGTTATGTGATGCATAAACAAACAAGGGGGCACACATTCCTACCCCCTCTGCAGGCAAGCCATGACTTTGTGGAACACAGCACTGACCTACTAAGTACATCTACAGGCACAATTCCTGCCAGGAAAGAAAAATACTCTGGCAGATGAACTAAGCAGAAACCTCATGGACTCTCACGAGTGGAAAGTAAATCCGCAGGTCTTCAGCATGATAACAAGGAAATGGGGATGCCCAGACATCTTTTTGCCTCCCCTCACAACTGCCAACTACAGAGATTCTGCACAAGGACTTATCACTCACAAGCATGGAAAGTGGATGCTCTGTCATTCAACTGGAAAACCCTAACAGTTTATGCTTTTCCACCACTGCCTCTCCTTCCCAAGGTGCTCCTAAAAGTCAGACAAAAGAAGCCAAAAATGATTCCGGTTGCCCCAGACTGGCCACGCCAGCACTGGTACCCAATACTAAAGAGTTTGTCTCAAGGCCCAGCCTGGACTTTACCTCAAATTCCTCATCTTCTGACTCAAAACAATCGGATCCTGCACAGCCAACTCAGAACCTTAAATCTGGCTGCATGGCGGATAATATAGCCACTCAGAACACATCTCTCTCTAAAGCTGTTATGGATGTCATTTTGGAAGCCAGGAGGCCCAGCACCAGGAAATCTTATGCAGAAAAATGGAAGAGATTCTGTGCTTGGAACCAGGCACAAGGACTTGAACCACTTGATGTTCATCGTGTTACACTGCAGCAGTCATTACACTTGGGTTATCCTGCTTTCAGGCGGTTCCCCAGTCGGCCTGAGTTCCAAAGTCTTGGTCCGGCATCGGTTGCTGTCGCCTCCTCCCTGACGTCAGTGCGACAGGGGTGTATAAGATGCAGCCGACCGCCATTTTCTTCAGTCTTTCTTGCCATGTGGTGCCCGAAGCAAAAGCAGTTCGCAAGTGCCAGTCGGCCGTCTCCTGAGATTTTTATTCCGAATCCATAACCAAAGTCTTCTACAAAGCTAAGTACCCCGTTGCGGAAACTTTTTCTTGCCTCAGACCGATGTCAGTAAAAGTTAATAACTGTATTTCTTGTGGGAAGCAAATACCTCATAAGGATTTCCATTCTTATTGTATCCCATGCCTAGGCCCAGACCACAACGTCACTGGTTGTCGGTTTTGTGCTAGGTTTAACAAACGTACTATTAAATGTCAGTTTGATTTTGCCCGACATTATTTTGGTAAAAAATTTAATTATACCATGCCGTCGGAACTTCCGACACCGGAATACATAAAAAGCGCAAAGACGGGGATAGGCATCCGAGGCCCAAAACTGACGAGGCCTCTTCTAGGCCAGTCGCCGGTTCTCCGATTTTCAACGAGGTGCCTTCGCAGTCCCTGACTACCGCTTCTGTAGAGCCACAGGCCGCCTCTGACTCCCATGTGGAGATGTCTGGGCCTTTGGATGCACAAGTTATTCAGCCTACCGAAACTAACCCTTCAGAGGGATCCGGAGTAGCTGAGCTTGCCCGTAGCTTCAGAGGTTGTTTTCAGACCTACTCAATTAAGCATTAAACCCTCTGCTAAGTCTAAACCAGCTTTAAAATCAAAGAAACAAATACAGCATTCTCCAGCACAGGCCTCCATGCCTAAGAAACAAATGCTTAAAATGGCCAAAGACCTAATCACTCTGATCAGGGGTTCCCATCCCCCTCCTGATAAAAGGCCTAGACAGGATGCAGACTATGACTCATCCGACCAGGTGTCCATCTCTTCAGATTCATCCTCAGACCTATAATATTGTTTACCCACTTATGAGGATTTTGATACTGAGGAGTCAATTCCATGAGCCTCTCAGCCTGAGGGACTACTCCTTTGGGGAAACCTTGCATACCATGAGGGAGCATTTCCATTGGGAAGGCCAGGATTGCTCAGAATCTAAGAAAAGGCTCAGAGACTTCCTTTTATTACCTTAACACAGACCCCTTGCTATTCCGCCAGTGTTAAATATTGTGAATGATGTGTATACTGAATCCAGCTTAAATCCTGATTCCTTACCTCCAGCCCCAGTTAAACCTGACAGATACTACAGAGTCCCTGACTCACACACATTTCTGTACAAAAGCCCTGTTGCTGACCCTGAAACTTTTTCTCAGGGACACAAAGGGGTTAAGGCCTCATCATCCAAGAATCCAGTTCCCTCTGACAGAGATTCCAGAGCATTAGATAGATGGGGAAAGAAAGTATATATGTCTGCAACTTTAGCAATGAGAGCCTTAAATTGCCAGTTTCATATGCAAAAATATCAGCAATTTTTACTGTCTCAGTTGAAACAAAAAATGCTTCCGGATTCAGATCCTCCTACTTTTAAAGAAATGCAGGATTTATTGCATGTAGCTGAACAGGTGGGAACACATACTTTGCAATGTGGTTTTGATTCTTTAGAGGCCTCCTGTAGAGCAGCAGTTACAGGCTCTGTTATTAGAAGACATGTTTGGTTAAAAGAACATACGTTGCCAGATCATGTTAAAGCAAAATTATTGGATGCACCTTTGCAGCAGGATGTGTTATTTGGAGTTAAGCCAGAAGAGGTATTAAAGAAAATGGAGGATAAGGCAAAATCTATGGAAACGGTGAAGGATTTCTTACAGGTTCAGCCTCCTAGATTTAGCAGAAATTGGCCAACTAAGATTTGGTCCTTTCCAGTTACAGACAGACCTCAAAGGGGCAGATACAGACATCCAAGAGGTAGAGGTCAACCACAAGGTCCTTATAGGCCTCAAAAATGGGTTGCATCAGGCCAGAAAGAAGGGGAAGACAGGCCCTAACCATTTAAAAAGCAGCTCCAATGACTTCCCACTACAGCTGCCAGACAGCTCTCTCTTGGCAGCCCCCTTGGGAGGAAAACTGGCACTTTTCTATCACAATTGGCATATGATCACCAAAGACAAATGGGTTCTCAACATTGTATCTCAAGGTTACAGGTTCCACTTACACACTCTGCCAAGGTTAAAAGGAATGCCAAATCTGCCACCAAATCAATGGGCAGAGGCTCAAAAACAAATTGCAGCACTCATGGATATGAGAGCTATTCAAAAGATACCACCACAGGAGCAAGGACAAGGATTTTACTCAAGACCCTTTCTGGTTCCCAGAAAGGACAAAGCCTGGAGGCCCATTCTGGATCTTTCTTCTCTAAACACTTACCTGGATGTTCTGAAATTCAAAATGTTGACACTACAGCAGCTTTTTCCCATGCTGGGCAAGAAAGCTTGGCTCGTGACATTGGACCTCAAGGAGGCATACCTGCATGTCCCTATCTGACAAAACTGCAGAAGATACCTCAGATTCATAGCTGGTTCTCTGCACTGCCCCTTGGCTTATCTACTGCGCCCATGGTCTTCACAAAGTGTCTGGCACCAGTAATTGCATTTTGCAGACAGAAAGGAATTCAAATTTATCCGTACCTGGACGACTGCCTGATTCAAGCAGAGAGCAAGGACATTCTTCTAAAGCATCTGGCATTTGTAAAAAAATTATTAAGTTGCCTGGGGTACACAATAAACGAAAAGAAATCAAAACTAGTGCCCTCACAAGAGATAATATTCCTCGGTGCCAGCTTGAACACAATGGCCCAGATGGCTTATCTCACACCAGACAAGCAAGGACAA
Source organism: Protopterus annectens (assembly GCF_019279795.1). Taxonomy (NCBI): domain Eukaryota; kingdom Metazoa; phylum Chordata; order Ceratodontiformes; family Protopteridae; genus Protopterus; species Protopterus annectens. The sequence continues at coordinate 363,925,787 of NC_056748.1, forward strand.
CTGACTCAATACTTTCAATTGATGGCAACAAAGACCCAACTCCCTGCAAGAAAAATTCTGCAGGCCTTGGGTTACATGGCATCTTGCATACTACTAATTCCATATGCCAGACTGCATATGAGGAAACTACAGTGGTACTTAAAGAATGTATGGTCTCAACACTGTCAAAGTTTGGAAACAGTTATACCGCTAATTCCTTGCCTTCAACAGAAGTTTCAGTGGTGGGCTCAAGCTGGTCACCTCAACAAGGGACCGTCTTTTACTCAACCCACAGCCAGGCAAACACTGACAACAGATGCATCGGTTTACGCCTGGGAAGCATACATGGCAGGCAACTGTATTCAGGGCAAGTGGCCCGCAGAACAAAGGCATCTTCACATCAATCAAAAAGAGATGCTAGTTGTACAAAATGCCCTTATAGCTTTCAAGGACCTGCTGCATCCAGGACAACTACTACTAAAGACGGACAACACTAAAGTTATGTGATACATAAGCAAGGGGGCACTCACTCCTACCCCCTCTGCAGGCAAGCCATGACCTTGTGGAACACAGCTATAAGCTATCAAGTTCATCTGCAAGCACAATTCCTGCCAGGAGAGAAAAACACACTGGCAGACGACTTAAGCACAAACATCATGGATCCCCACGAATGGGAATTGAATCCACAAATATTCAGAATGATAACACAGAAATGGTGGAGCCCCGGGCATAGATCTGTTTTTATCCCCAATGAATTGCCAGCTACAGAAATTCTGCACAAGGAGTTACCATCCACAAGCATGGAAAGTGGATGCTCTCTCATTCAGCTGGAAAAATCTACAAGTATACGCTTTCCCACCTCTACCTCTCCTGCTAAAGGTACTCATAAAAGCCAGGCAAGAAGAGCCAAAGATGATCCTGATTGCACCAGACTGGCCACGCCAGCACTGGTACCCAATCTTAAATAACTTGGCACAAGGACCACCCTGGATTTTGCCTCAAATCCCACATCTGCCGACTCAGCACAACAATCAGATACTACACAGCCAGCTAAAGACCTTAAACCTAGCTGCATGGAAGATTCCTTAGTCAAGCAAGCAATGCCGCTCTCCAAAGCTGTTATGGATGTCATTCTGGAGGCCAGAAGCCCTGGTACCAGGAAAGCCTATTCGGATAAATGGAAGAGATTATGTGCCTGGAACCAAGCTCACAGCCTTGACCCTCATGTCCCAAACATTCCTCAGATGCTACAATATTTAACTGAGATGCTGGACAAAGGCCTCTCCTTCTCATCCATCAAGATCCACACCTCTGCCATCTCTGCTCATTACAACACGGATCCACCAATTTTCTCTAATCCTTTGCTAAGACAGTACCTCAGAGGGGCTAGAAACAGAAGACCGCCCCGTAGAGCACCTACTCCAACTTGGGACCTCAACTTTGTTTTGGAAAAATTAACTTTACCCCCTTTTGAGCCAGCTAACACAGCAGAATTAAAATATACGTCTTGGAAAACTGCTCTACTCCTGGCAATAATTTTATTTATTTTACATTTGTTAACCGGGATGGTCCGACTGGATACATGTCCTTTTTCAGCGGAGGCCTGGGGAGAAAAGCTCCAACAGAGTTACATTGATAATTAGGTACAGTAAATGAGCTGAAAGAACTTGACAAAAACAGGCTATTTACATACAAGACTGCCATTACTATTTCTGAGATTACTACAAATGTAACATTAATAACATATTAGCAAGGACGGTAGGCAGTATAATGACATAGAGTTAGACAGGATACATATTTCTTTATCACAGTATACAAAGTACTTATCTTAGCTAGTTGTTTATGTTTTAGTTAATGGCACAGAGCTAGTCTGGGTTTGAGCAAGGACATAGCCAGTGTGACTTGAAGTGGAGTTTTAGACTATTTTTGAATTGACTTAGAGAAGTTGCAAGCGTGATGTTATTTGGGAGAGAGTTCCATATTTTACCAGTGGTGTTGGCAAATAGCGCGTCACCACCTAGGTTGAGAGATTTAGTTGTTTGGACAAGGAGTCTGTTTGCTGAGCGAAGGCAGTTTAGATTGGAGTAGGGAGTCATTAAGTTTTTTAGTGCTGGGGTATTCTCAGGTTGTTTAAGGATTTTGAAGGCCTCTATGAGTTGGGACTGGTGAAGAAGGTGTGGGAATTCTATCCATCCAAGCTTTTTCAGGTTAGTACAGTGGTGTGTTCTGTAGGGTAGGCCTGTAACGAACCTGGCAATGTGATTATAGCAGGAAGAGAGCTTGGCCAGATCAGATTTGTTAAGGTGAGTGAGGACAGGAGAGGCATATAGTAGGGTAGAGAAAAGGTGTGAACGGACTGTGGCTACCCTGGCATTCTGGGTAAGGAAGGCTTTAATTCTATATAGGGTCCCAAGTTTCTTGTTGACTGACTTAATGGCTTGGTTGATATGTATATCAAATCTGAGTTTATTGTCAATGTTTACTCCTAATAGCTTTGTATAGGTGTCGGGGGAGATGATGGTCCCATTGTTGGATTTTATAGTGAAGTTTTCAGTCTGAGATCTATTGGTTGGGTAGAAGAGAAGTAACTTGGTTTTGTTTGGATTTAAGATCAGGAGATGGTTGGCAAGCCAGTTTTCGACTTTGGTGAAGCTATGTTGGGTGGTAGTTAGTAGATTTGCAAGAGAGGCATTGGAACATATTATAGTAGAGTCATCTGCATATTGAATGCAGGTGGCTTCAGGGATGACTGTTTGGATGTCGTTTATGAAGACTGAAAAGAGGAGAGGTCCTAATATGGAACCTTGAGGAACTCCTATGGTATTTGGTAGTAGGCAGGAGAGCTTGTTTTGCCACATTACTGCTTGTTGTCTCCCAGTGAGGTAAGCTTGAAACCAGTCAAGGGCTGGAGTATCTAGATACAGGGTTTTTAAAGTATATAGAAGTAACTGATGGTTTACCATATCGAAGGCTTTCGATAGGTCCAGCACGAACATCAGAATAACATCAGCACGAAGCATTTCAGAATTACAGGCACTAATGGCAGTGGAACCTTTCCTCATTTTCCACCAGGGCAGGGTGTCTTTAAGAACTAACCCTACATTTATGCCAAAGGTGGTATCCAGTGTGGCTCTAAACCAAACTGTTCATTTGCCAACTTTTTATCCAAAACCACAGAGTAAAGGAGAGAGTACTGCATTCCTTGGACATTCACAGGCAGTTACGCTTCTACTTGGACAAAACCAAAGCTTTCAGGAAATCTGAGCAATTATTGGTAGCATATGCTGCAGGAGCACAGGGAAAAGCCATTTCAAAACAGACTATTTCAAAATGGATAGGACATTGTATACGTTTCTGCTATACACGCCATGGGAAACCTGTACCTAGCAACATTAGATCTCACTCCACCAGGGAAACAGCCACTTCAGCTGCCTACCTCAGAGGAGTACCTACCACGGATATTTTGGAAGCAGCTACTTGGAGTTCTGTACATACCTTCGCCAAGCATTACCATCTGCCTCTATACTCTAAATCCAGAGATCGCTTCGCCGCTGCAGGGCCTTATAGCCACCCCTAATGCCTTATAGAACCAGCCACCCTACCTCAGCTTTGGGATTCTACCCAAGTGTAATGACTGCAGCAGTGTAGCACGATGAACACAGTACAGTTTTGTACCTACCATAAATGTAGATGTTCGAGTGTATACACTGCTGCAGTCCAGGTTACTCTCCCTCCTTCCCCTCTTACTTGCTGGTACGTACCTATGTCTTCTACCCTTTACTACCTATGGGGAGTATTTGCTAGTAGCTGAAAGTTGTTGTTTGCTTTTCTTATGTATGTTTTATTAGCAATTTGAATTGCCTACCTATTTGGAGGCACCTGACATCTGGGGCAAGAAAAACTGAAGAAAATGGCGTCGGCTGCATCTTATATACTCCTGGCGCACTGACGTCAGGGAAGAGGCGACAGCAACCAACGCCGGACCAGGACTTTGGAATTCAGGCCGACTGTGGGTAGCCTGCCAGCAGGATAACCCAAGTGTAATGACTGCAACAGTGAATACACTTGAACATCTACATTTATGGCAGGTACACAACTGTACTTTCTTGTAGTCCATTTCAATATCAAACCATTATTTTAATATTTTTATTGGAATTTTAGTGAACAGAGTGGCTAAAGTACTTCCAAAATTAGTAAATGCAAATCATTGTGGTTTTTATTAAAAGCGGACAAACTTTTGACAGCAAGTGAAGATGCACTTGACACATTTGTAGGTTTATCAAAAAGGGCAAGATTTAGCTCGGTCAAGTCTTGATGCCGAGAATGCATTTGATAGGGTTTACTGGGATTATGTTTGGGTTGTGAACTTTCACACAAAGAATTTATCCTGTTGTTGCAAGCGGCATGCAGTGAATTGACAGCAGTTATAAAAGTTAATGCTGGCTGCAGTCTCCCCTGAGAGAGAGAGAGAATTTGTATGGGCCCTCGAAGAGGGTACACTTTTTTTATCACTTAACTTTTTGTGCTAATAGTTCTATGTAAAGTTTGGCAGATATTACTGGGTGGACTCTGGGAAGAAATGCCAAAAAAAAAACAAATTAGCCCTGTTAACAGATGATGTGATATTGCTTTGTTTGAACCCAGCTGAGGATATTCCAAAGGTCAGTTAAGAGCGTTTGTAGTACTTGCGGACTATAAAATAAATGAAAGTAAAACCAAAGCATTGTGCATCAGTTATAGCCCAGTGCATCAGTTAATATGAGTATGTTTTTATTTATTTTTATTTATTTTTTATTTTACATTTGTTAACCGGGGTAGTCCAGCTGGATGCATGCCCATTTTCAGTGGTGGCCTGGGGAGAAAAGCTCCAGCAGTAACACAGAGATGTAGTAAAGAGAGAAAATTTATCATACCGTAAAATATTTGTGTGTGACAAAGAAGTAGAGATACTAAATCAGCTAATTCAGAGGAATGATTACATTACTTTCCAAAAATTGTACAAGAAAGATTGGTCACTTTACAGTAGGTTATCAATGGTGAGATGTACAGAACAACTGATAACATTCATGATATGACTTGTGTAAATTACTAGAGATTGTAACTACTTCAATAGGGCTGTAGTATAATAGATTAGTGAGAGGATACAGGCTGGTGATAGAAGTAGAGAAATCAGAGGATTAGTCAGGGTTGCTACAGGGGCATTAAACAGTGTGTCTTCAGGTATTTCTTAAGCCTTTGTTTAAAGAGCGGCAGTGAGGGAAGTAGTTATATTCTGTGGCAGCGTATTCCAGTTTTTTCCAGCAGTATTGGTGAACAAGGAGTCACCTGCCAGGCTATTAGACTTGCTTATGCTCGCAAGAAGTTTACCGTAAGATCATAAGGAGTTGAGATTCCTGTATGGGGTAATAAGGTTTGAAAGTATAGGGGTGTTGTTCGGTTGGTAAAATATCTTATGAACAATGGTTAGTTGGGAATGTCAAAATGTTTTTTAGTTCTATCCATTCTAGTTGTATGTTTTGACAATGGTGAGTTCTAAAAGGGTTCCCAGTGGCAAATCTGGCTATATTATTATAGGAGTTGGCTAGTTTGACAAGATTAGTTTGTTTTAGGTTAGTATATATGGGTGAAGCATACAGAAGAGGTGAGATTAAATGGGAATGAGCAATTCTAATTCTGGATGATGGAGTTAAGAGGGTTTTATACTATATAAGCAGCCTATTTTTTCTAGGGGATATAAGGGTGCCATTATTGGATTTAATTGAGAAATCTATGGAAGAGGACTTGGTGTTAAGTGTGAAGAGCAAGAGCTTGTTTTTTTTTAGCATTCAACAGGATGCAGCGTTTCAAGAATCAAGCCTCTACTGTGCTAAATACTTTCTGGGTTACAGCATGAAGTTCAGATGAAGTTTTGGCAGTACATATGAGTGTAGAATCGTCCGCATATTGCATACAGGTTGCTTGAGGGATTTCAACATGAAAGTTATTGAGCAAAGAGAAAAGGAGAGGTCCTAGAATGGAGCCCTGTGGGATTCCAAGGGAGATGGGCAGGTTGGAAGATGGTTTATTAGCCTTGTCTAGAAAGAGGGATTCAAGGGTCTTTATGAGTAGGGAATGGTTTATCATATCGAGCGCTTTAGATAAATCAGTCAAGAGTGCTGAAGAGAGGCTATCGTTATTACGGTTACAATTGATGGAGTCGGTGAAAGAGAGGAGAGCTGTAGTGGTACTATGGTAAGGCCTGAAACCATGTTGGCAGTTAGCTAAGATATTGTGTTGGGTTAAGTGGGCCATTAGCTGATGGTGAATACATTTTTCAATGACCTTAGCTAGGGGTGATAAGAGAGCTATAGGTCTGTAATTGGAATAATCATTAGAGTTACCACCTTTATGTAAAGGAACTGTGTGTGAGATTTTCCAGATTTCTGGGATGATTCCTTCGTTAATGGTTCTATTTGTAAGGATAGATATAGGGTAGGCAACTGAGTTAGCTGCTCTTTGCAGATATTCTGATGGTAACTGGTCTGCGGAGGGGGTACATGGCTTAAGCTTTTGGATGATTTTTTAGATGTAGGTAGTAGAGATAGGTTGAAGTTGGAAGGTAGGTAGAGTGTCCGGTAAAGAGGAGGGCTAGCACTGTCTCAAGATAGATGATGGGCTAAAGATTGTATAGTGTCTGTAAAAAAAAAAAAAAAAAAAAAAAAAAATAAGTTGTTAAAGGCATTGGCCATTTGTTGGGGGGGGTATTATTATCAGCTCCTAGTGGGGATGGTGTGGTAGTGTGCCCAGGATGTAGAAGTCTATTTATGCTAGACCAGAACTTCTGTGGATTAATGTGGCGAGTTTGCTGTAGTTTACAATAGTAGTTCTTTTTATCAGTAAGAATGGCTCTTTTTGTAATATTTCTCAGCTGTCTACAGGTTTGATTCTCAGAGATAGTTCTGGTAGTTCTCCATTTAGCCCAAGATTTGTTCCTTAGCAGTATCTTTTGCCTAGTATATTTTGACAGCCAGGGGGCTATTTTGGATTTCAGTGTAATAGTTTGCTTTGGTGCGTGTTCATCTAGAATTGTTAAGAATTTTTAATTGAAATATTTAACAGCCTCTTCAAGTGGGAGAGTTTTTAGAGGGTTCCAGTCAAAGGCGTTAAGTTCATTTTGGAAAGACATCTGGTTAAAATGCTTATTTGACCTTGAGATCCTGAATGTGGGGGAGTTGGGAATGTCATTCTTTTGTCTAACAATGCAAGTCTCAAAGTAAGATCACTTACATCATCAGGCAAGGTTCCAACTTTATAAGTTTGTTGTCTGTTAATGAGAATCCAATCGAAGATGCTCTCTTTTGTATTTGGTTTGTTAATTCTAGTAGTGATGATGATCGACTGAAACCATGTAGATTAATATGTGAGAAAGGGTTTTCATTGTTGATACACTTCCAGTCAATATTGAAGTCACCTAGTATAATTTTTTCTTGTGGAAAGGTAGTAGAAATCCAGTTGAGAATATCCTCTATTATAGTGTTGTTGTTACCAGGAGGAAGGTAGGTACAGATGATGTTTAGGGATTTGCTAGTTTTTAGTTTAAGTTTGGTGATAGGGACGTCTGCCTTACTATTTTGGGGGGGGGGGGTGTAGTGTATTGTGGAGATCTGTAAACCAGTTCTAAACAGAATGGCTGCTACTCCACCCTTCCGTTTAGTGTGGTCAAGTCTCAATATATTATAACCTGGGAGAATTATCTCATTGTCCTTTGTTCTTTGTTTTAACCAACTTTCTGTAAGACAGAAGATATAGGAATGAATGTCAAGAAGGGCATGGAGATGGACAACTTTGTTGTAGACGCAATGGATATTTAGATGTCCTATTAGAAAGGGGTTTGGGAGACTGGTTAAGGTAGTTAGGGTAGAGGAAGTGATGCTGTGAGTTTTGACTGTGGTAACATTGGTTGGGCCAGGGTTGGGGTGGATATCAACATATTTTAAGGTGGGAGGTTTTAGTCTTGACATAGGGTTATAAAAGTCACTAGATTGATTTTTTTAGTTTCCTTGTGGATGAGTTATGGACTTTAATGTGTGTGAGGCGATGGTATTTGGCTAGTACGTAGCAGGGGGTAGATGTATAATATATTTGAAAATGGGTAAGGGTACAAGTTTGTATAGCTGTTTGTTTTGGAGAGTAGTTGAACTAAACATGGTTCGTATTTTCAAAGGAGGTGAGGAGGTAGGCAGAAGTGAGGACTGGTATAAGAATGGCTATAAGTGCTAACTTAGTTGGGAGAGCTTTCTTTTTGTGAGCATCTTGCTAAGATTAGCTGTGGAAGTTCAAGAAGGTAACTTGTGCAACTACAAAAGAGGTTTAGGCAGGGATAAGGGAATTGAAGAAAATGAAGGAAGGCAGAGTTTTTTCGGAAGTATTGGAAAGGAAAAGGAAGTAGGGATAGTGCTCAGGGTAAGGGAGTTGTAGAAAGTGAGTAAGGAGATAGGTAAAAAATGAAGGGGAGTGGTTAGGTTGTCTAGACTGATTTGGGTATATGATAGGTAGGTGGAAGAGGGTGTGTCTAGGGAAGTATAAGGCTAGGGCTACTGGGGTGGGTAGGATTTGGGGATGGGGTAGGGGAGCAGAGTGAGCGCGCAGGGTGAACGGAGCGGGGCAGAGCCAAGAGGATCAGTGCAGAGGAGAAAAAAACAATCAGTGAGGTATGGAGGTGAGTTCCTAGTAAGGTATCTGGGATGGAAGAGTAGGTAGAGAGCAGCTAGAGATAACTGCAGAAATAAAGGAAAGGTATTGGAGTACAGAGGCAAAAATAGAGTTAAAACCTAGTGTAAATTCTACAGCGTAAAGCAGGTAAAGTAATGGGAGACAAAAGTGGCACTACTACCCTGTAGTGGTCACCCTAGGTACTGTGTAATAAGGCGTACCCCATGCAAATAGAGGAGCAAAAGAGTAGGGAATTAAGAAAATGAGAAAAGATAAAGTAAATAGGTAGATAATAGGAGAGAATACAATAAATAGGTAGATCCTAGGAGGAGGGGTGTTTCTGCAAGGGGACTCGATAGGGAGTATAGGGGTATAGAATCGGAGACTGTCGCTGCTGGCTGCCATGACAGGGAGTGTTCACTGAAAATAAAATATGAGGTAGGTTATAACTCGATTAAGAAGTGAGCAGTATTAGACACATACTTCCGAAAGGTATGATTACTGCGTTTCAGATGCAGTACAGCATAGGAGGACAAGTCTCTTTTTACTATACTGGGATGAGGTATCAGATACTTTGCTGAGGAATTATCTTTGGGCCTCTGGTAGACAGCAGACACTGAAGCTAGGGGTTGGTACTAGCAGCAAGGATTCACGCTTGAAGGGAAATAGAAACAAAGACCATCTTTGAAGCTATTATAAAATAGCCAGAGCTGTTCACATCTTTGAAGCCATTATAAAATAATAATATACTTGGAAGTTTGGCTGGGAAAAAATCTGATGCAATCCCCTATAGAAACCTGGAAGGATGTTAAACTGAGGGTAGTAAGGAACTTAAACAAATGGAAAGGGATAATGTTGGACTTTGATGATAAAATACAGGCTAGGGAGGACTTAAGCAACATGCTCATAGCAGCTTTGATACTATATGCTGCACAATCTTTTGTTTATGACGCAGGGAAAGCATTTTGGAGTAAGCAGCAATGTGACATCATGGAGTAGATTTGCAATAATAAGGTACCTAGAGTGACCTGATACAAATTGATGTTGACTAAAGAAGCTACTAATTACTATAGCACGCTCTTCCTCATTACCTAGAGGAAAACCGTGTTTGTACTTACTTTTCTCACTTGCTTAGAGAAAAACAGCTCTTGTACTCACTTTCCTCACTTATCTAGAGGAAAATATTTTTTTATTCAGGTATGTCCAAGGGTCAGCTCCCACTGTTCTCTCCTGTCTGTCTGATGAGTCTGGGCATCTTGAGGCAGTGTAGAAATTGCCTCATGTACACTGACAACCCTCTCCTCCTACCACCCAACACTACAACTTGTGAGAGATGCACTTATCTAGCCAAACTGGAGGTAAAGAGCTCTCTAACCAAGACTGAACTTGATAGTCCTGAGGAGAAGGTAAACATTTGCACCACACCACACTCATCACATAGTCTCACTAAATTTACACCACCAAAATCCACACACAGTAACACAAAAACATTCGCGGAGGCTTTCAATAATAATCTGTCTAAGCAACAGAGACCTCCAAAGCAGAAACGCAAACAACCTCCATCCCCCAACACAACCCAAATGACACACAGCCCACAAACTCAGTGTGCCACTCAACCACAGCCAATAAGACAAAACAACGTACCCAACACACTAGTCATAGGTGACTCTATAGTCAGGCACATTGATGTCCCACTCACCAGGCTAGACCAGGAGAAGTTTACTGTCAGCTGCCAGGATCCGCCACATAACCCACGCACTCAGGTCACTCCACACCAAGTACAAATATGACTCTGTCATTGTCCATGTTTGTATGAATGACCTGAGACATACCTCCCTGGACTACATGAAAAGAGACATGGAAGAGCTGTCCGATCTTGTAGCCCAGGCAGGTATGACCCTAGCCCTGAGTAGCATTCTGCCATCGCCCAGAGTGATACCGCAGTACAAGGACAAAATAATTAACTTCAACAATTGGTTAGGCTTCTGTGTAATTCTAAGGGGATCCAGTATCTGTCTGCTTGGGATGACATGGTCGACAGATCATGATGCTTTGCCACAGATGGCCTGCACCTGTCGCCCCTGGGATTCCGGATACTGGCTAAGGCTCTTGCTGCCCCTATAGTGCCTTTTTTAGGCAGGGTGCAAATAACAAATCCACCACCATAACAGGAACAGGCAAACAAAAACTAAAGGTAATGCTACTCAATGCTAGAAGTCTAAATCTCAAAATGCACTCACTCGAGACACTCCTTAAAATGGAGAACATTGATATCTGTGCAGTGACTGAGACCTGGTTCAAGGCTCCAGAGAGCACCCCTGCACTACCAGGCTATAACTCGTACCACACTTTTTGGCCATGTAACCTGGGCCGAAACACCAAAGGCGGAGGTGTGTCCATATTCGTTAAGGATATCCACACCTCCAGGCTAGTTGCTGAGCATAATGCATCCGAGGTTATCCAAGTGCAACTAACTTTGGGCAAAACTGCAATCCAAATTGTAGCTTGCTACAGATCCCCCACCATGTCCCAGGATTCCCACTCCTCTTTTCTTGATGTACTGGAAAATATTCGGGTTCAACCAAACACCCTAATAATGGGTGACTTCAACTACCCCACCATTAACCTGGGAAAACTACTAGTTTACCAACTCCTTAGCTCAACACTTTCTGGAATTCATAAACTCCAATGCCCAAGATCAACTTATCTACACCCCCACCAGGGGCAACAATATCCTAGACCTAGCCATTACCAACATGAGTGACCGGTGTTCCACACCTGAAGTCAACTCCTCGTTGGTCCGATCCAACCATAAGCTTATCACCCTTGATATCCACATCCCACCCCCACCCCCACCCCCAATTAAGGAAACCACAGTAAAAAATTTCTCCAAAGCCAACTTCATGCTTTTAAGACAGAAGTGGTGAACTTCATGACACCCATGCAGATGGACAATACAGTTACAACTGCTGAATCCTACACAAATGCACTCTATAAGCACTTATACGAGTGCGTGGATCGTGCTATCCCAAACAGAACCAAGACGCTATCCTTCAAAAAAAGGAAGCCAATCTGGTGGTCCCCTGCCATAAAGAAACTGTACAACAGAAGGAAGAAACTGTTGCAAAAGAGAGTAAAATCCCATGAGTGGAGGAGCTCCCTGGTCAGCCTCAGTAAGAAGCTGAGATCCCTTATAAGATCCTCCAAAGCTAGCTACGAAAACAAAATCACCACTAAATCCAAGGACAACCACAAAGCATTCTATAGCTATGTCAAGAATCTAGATGGCAACACCCAGATCTGCTCTGAATTGCAGCACAAAGGCACGAAAATTACAGAACCAACTGATATTGCCAACATCCTGGCAGATCGATTCAGTGCTAACTTTACCCCCTTCTCACCCCCTAAAGGGCCCATATCTATACAGGAAGAATGCAGAGTCCCTGTAATCACAACTATGCAGGTAAAAGCTGCACTCTCTAAAGCCCAAAACACAGCATCCATGGGACCGGACAACATCCCAGTATGCGTTTTACACAAACTTCAGAACGAACAGGCTCCCCACTTAAGCACCATGTTCAATAATAGCCTCGCATCAGGCTTTGTGCCTACTGAATGGCGCTCAGCAACAGTTATCCCACTCCACAAAGGGGGAGCCACCACTGATCCTGGGAACTATCGACCTATTAGCTTGACGAGCCCGGTCTGCAAGGCCATGGAACGTATCATCATGGAACTCATAAACAAAGACATTGGTAACCTCCAAACTCTGTATCCCACCCAGTTCGGGTTTGTGAAAGGCAGATCATGCCTCCTGAACCTGATCGACTTATTTGAGGCAGTCACCAAAGCCGTGGATGAGGGTAAGGTGGTTCACACAGCCTATCTTGACCTCACCAAGGCTTTCTACACCATGTCCCATTCTGGAATTATAGCTTAACTCCCTAAACTAGGTATAAATCCCTACGTCACAAGATGGTTTGCCAACTGGCTCACTGACGGAACCCATACTGTAAAAGTTACAGACTCCAAATCTGACCTCAAGGCAGTGACAAGTGAAGTGCCACAGGGTTCTGTCCTGGGACCTCTCCTGTTTGGTATCTACTTCTCTGAAGTACAGGCTAACACAGAAGGCCTCTGGCTGACGAAGTTTGCAGATGACTGCAAACTAGGTGCCGTAGTCAAGTCCCCAAATGATGTGGACATCCTACAGAAGGGCTCTACTGAGACAGATGCTTGGTGTCAGAGCCATAGCCTCAGGCTCAGTGCCAAAAAGTGCAGTGTCATCCTCTTTGGTAAAAACTCTGTACCCATGAACTACCACATAGGCAACAATCTACTTAACACTGAATGCGTGATAAGAGACCTTGGGACCCAGGTGGACAATAGTCTCTCCTTTGATAGTCACATCGCCACAGTAGTCAGGAAGTCCTTCTACGTGGCACACCTCATCATAAAAGGGTTCTCATCCAGGAAAAAAGAGGTCATTGTTCCCCTCTACTCGTCACTCATTAGACCCATTATAGAGTACAACACCCCTTTTTGAATGTACCTCACAAGACATCTGCAGCAGCTGGAAAAGCCACAGAAGTACCTCACAAAGAGGATTACTGGCTTCAAAGAAATGCCCTACACTGGCCGCCTCAAAAAAAACTCCAGCTTTACTCCGTAGCATATCGCCTACTCCAAGGTGATCTCTGCCTAACATATTAAGCTATGTCAAACCCAGAGCTATTGGACATGCTACACCTAAAGAAATCCTAATTCCTCCAAGCTGCACGCTCTACGGACCTAAACCTTGTCACCACAATAAACAGGACATGCTGGAGGGATAGATTCCTGTCCCAGAGACTTCCTGTACTCGGGAACAAGCTACCCATCCATGTCAAGCAAAGTTCTTCATTAGCACTCTTCAAGAAAAATCTTGATGAATGGATAGGAAATAGGAAATACACCCAGGGGATCACTTCTGTCTCTCTGCTGGACGGTGGCGTAAGCTATGGTACCTTGCTAGCTAGGCTTACGTAGGCCCTTGGGCCAATAGCCTAGTACCTACCTATGAACCTATAAGGGAGACTAGTAGTTCCAAATCTGTACAAATATTTTAGGTCAGTGGAACCAGGCAGGGATGTCCCCTCTCCTTTTTATTTACATTATATTATAACCATTGGCAAATAAAATAAGGGACTTAGAAATTCAAGTATATAATTGATGTGGTAGTCAAGAGAAGATGGCTCTTTTTGCAGATGACATTATTTTATACCTGACATAACCAGCAAGGGACATTACAGTGCAGTCTAATATACTGAGACAGTTTTGAACCATTTTGGGATACAAAATGAAAGAAGGTAAAAACAAAGACAATAGCGGTAAATTATGTACCCACACACAAATTGGTTCAGTAATATCCATACTTAAGGGGACATGATAAAATGAAGTGTTTAGAAGTATGGATTAAAAATTATTCTGGTGTGGCAGCTAAGGATATGTGGGAAGAGACTAAACAAAAGGTAATGGAAAAACTGAGAAAATGGAAGCTGTGTTATATGGATATTGATAGTAAGATACAAGCATTTGAAATGTTTAGTCCCTTTAGTCTTATACACAGGCCAGGTATATTTTTATCAACTAGGGAAGAAGCTGTGGATAGCAATTAATAAAGAGTTGAAGGATTTTATCTGGGAGGGGAAGACTGCAAGAGTCAAGTGGCATAAACTTATTCTTCCAATAGAACAGGGTGGATTGGGATTACCCGATTTGAAGGGGCATTTCAGAGCAACACAGTTAAGGATCCTGTACATAGCACAAGCATTAAACTATAAATGTTAAGTTGTCAATCTCGCCTTCATTCTTGCTGGATGGGTTCGGACTCGGCCACTTACTAAAGCTCGAGAGCTTATTTTACTGGCTCGAGGCAACCCTATATCCCATGATGCTAGGCAACAACTCCCCAGATCTCGTTTGCCGCTTTCACTTGCGAGGTGCGTATTTTTACCGGCTCCTGGTAAGTCTTTCAAATATAGTGTTCAGTCACTCTTTAGTTATTTTTTTCACAAAAACCAGTTGATGTTATGTGATCCTATCTCGCCTACATTCTGAACTGATGGGTTCGGAGCCGATCCCTCGGCTCCGACTTGGCACGCTTATGCTATAGAGCGAGGCCTCTAATTGGCTGAGCTATCTTTATCCCAGGATGCACCACCACTAATCCCCCAGATCTCGTTTGCCGCTAACAAGCTTAGACGTGGTCTCAACATTGGCTGGGCTAAGTACTATTTATTAGGCTTTTCCTGTCACAAATTTCCTTACTTTGAACCCAAAAGCTGTTTTAACAGCTATTGTTGTTATATTAGTGTGTTTGGTGAATTTTTGTTAGTAAATTCGTGATTTTTTTAGTCAGGGAAGGTTTCCCGTTTTAGTTAGAGGGGCCTTCCCCTGTTACTTTGCTGCTTGTGTAATTTTCTTGGGTCAAGTACCCGTTTAAGTTAGAGGGTCATGACTCTCTCTCTATCTTTCACTCTTTTTTGTCTGTCTACTGCTGGTGTTTAAAAAAAAAAAAAAAAAAAAAAAATATTTATATAATTTTTGTTAAAGTTGTTGCATTGTACTGTCTTTAACCAAAGTTTAGTGTTGTTTTCATATATATTGGTTCTTTGGCAAAGCAGTTATGTCGAAAGAACACAAACCCTCCGGGTTTAAGAAATGCACGAGGTGTGGTTTTAAAATGTCCATAACGGACGACCACGCCTCCTGCGTCTATTGCTTAGGTGCTACGCGTTCTCTTCTAGAGTCCTCCAGGAGAGGAAAAACAAATTAATCCTCAAGGGATTAATCAAGCCTTCCTTCGAGGAGGCTTTATCTTCCTCTCCGTCTCCTTCTAAAAAGAAGAAAGCATCGTCTCCGACCAGTCAGTCGGAACCGACTGCTAAAAAATCTAAGCAGACTTCTCCATCGGCTCCACGGACTTCGGAGCCGAGGTCGGAACGGTCTGCCTCGATGCCTCCAGTCTCGATCCCTCTGGTTTCGGAGCCGAGGTCTGGGGCATCGAGAGGCGGGTCACCCTCATCGGCTCCACTGATATTGGAGCCGATCAGGGTTACCGGCTCAGACTCTTCCCCCTCGGAGCCGAAGTCCTTATCGGCACCGAGGGAAATTTCCTTGAAACCTTCCTCGGAGCCGATAGTTGTTGAGTCCTTTCGGAGCCGGTCCCCGAGCCCTTCGGAGCCGATGGAGAAATCGGTTCGGGCCCGATCGGTATCCTCTAGGTCATCCAAGATGTCTGATTCGGACATCGACAGGGTGCTCCTTCGACTCTTCCAGTCTCCAGTGTTCCAAAAGCTAGTATCGGCTCCAGCCCATTTGGCTTCGGAGCCGATGGTCCACTCCCCTACTGTGGTTCCTCCTCCAACAGCTTCGGCACCGTTGGAGCCGGTGCTGGTGGAACCTGTGGAGGTGTTAGGGTCGGGCCCGACCCTTGCTCCAACTCCGGCTCTTGGGTCGGAGTTCAGTACACGGACTTCTTCCTTCGGCCCTGGGGGAGAGGCTTCAGGATTGATGCTCTCGGTCCCAAGTCTCCCTCTTGGTGCGTCGGCGGCGGGAGTACCATCCACTGTTGTGGCCACGGAGGTGGGACCCTCCCAGGATTCTGGTGGTCCCGCCTTAAGGGCTATGAGGAGCGCTTTAGCCAAATCTTCCTTGGCTACCTCCACGGTTTCCCCAGCTACCTCCCTGCATATGGAGACTGGGTCGTTGGCAGTCCCCCTGTCTTTAGACAGCGGAGCCCCCGGGCCTCAGGTTACCCCCGCTGGGGTTTCTCCCCCTCCTGGAGGTCCTTCTGAAGCCTCTTCGGAAGAACCCCCCCAGGAAAAGGTCGTGCAAGAGGAAGCACGTTGACTCCCCTGATGAGTCTTTGACATCCGACACTGATCTCGATGATGAAGAGGGGTCCCCTAAGTCGTCCTCGGATGATGTCTCATTTGCAGACATCCTGGAAGCCCTAAAACAGCGAGGCGGCTGGCAGTCCAAACCTCCCTCTGCTGATGAGTCGGTGTTCCTGAAGGCCTTCGGGGCTCAGCCCTCCGCCTCCTGGGTGTCTCCGCCCTTCGACGAGCTCTTGGATTTGATCTGTCAAGGGCGGGAACACCCAGACTCTGTGGAACCGGTGCCTGCTCGTCCGAACAAATTTCTCTCGTCGCCCCCTGATAGAGAGTTCCTTACTAAAGGTGTGGCTGTAGATGCTTTGGTGGTGGCATCTGCTACCCAGCAAGATGTAGCAGAGGCTTCTACGTCCGTCCATCCTCCTAATAAGGAGTCTAGGAGCATGGATCTGTACGGAAAGCGCACCCTTAGTTCAGCGGCCTTTACACTGAGGTCCTTGAACTACCTGACGCACTTTACCAGATTTCAGAGGGATCTGATTAAGGAACTATCCGATACCCTCTTGGGTAACCTGCCTGAGGAGCTGGCCCAGACGGTTGGCTCTCAGCTGGCTACAATGTTGTCCATTTCGAACTCGTCCATGAGGCTCATTTCGTATGCGGCCGAAGGGGCGAGTAGAGCGGCGGGTACAGGCATTGCTCTACGGAGACAAGCCTGGCTCCGCCTGTGTCATTTCGCGGATGCCTTTAAGTCTTCATTTGCCGACGCCCCCTTTGATGGGTCCTCCCTTTTTGGACCCAAGGTAAAAGACACACTAACCCGCTGTGAACAGGAGGGTAAGACTCTGACTGTCAGGGGCACGATTTTCCACTCCCTTCGGCCTTATCCCAAGGCTAAAAGAGGAGGGAAAATGTGGTTCCGTAGATCTCAGAAGCCTTACCCTCTCAGCAGGAAGGTTCCCCTTCCAGAGGCAGAGGAGGGGAAATTCATCCGAAGACGCCGTCCCAGAGGCGGCAGAGGCCCTCGCAACACTGGAGACCATGAGTCCTTTCGTGGCTCTTCAGCCTTTCATAGTCCCTGAGGGATTGCCCGGCTGTGCTGCTCGAGCCAGTCGGGAGTCGTTCTTGAAGCACCTGAAGGCCTGGGAAGGGATCACTCAGGACCGATGGGTGCTTCGGATTATCGCCGGAGGTTACTCCATCCCATTCTCTCACCCCTCCCTCAGTCCAAAAATCCCGGACCCGCCACCCAGTCAACGGGATACCGCAGCCTCAGAAGTTTCAAAGCTGCTGCAAAAGGAGTCATCCAACCGGTCCCGTGAGACCAGATCGGATTATGGACTTACTCAAGATTCTTTTGGTGCCAAAAGACCGGGGACTTGAGGCCCATTTTGGACCTCAGCATCCTAAACCGCTCAGTCAGAAAGTCCAAGTTCAATGGTCACTCTACAAACCATTCTCCCATTGCTGGAGAAAGGTGTTTGGATGTGCTCCATAGATCTCAAGGACGCTTATTATCATATCATGGTACATCAAGCGTCCAGGAGACATCTGCGCTTCAGCCTAGGAGGCAGTCATTTTCAGTTCCGCGCGCTGCCCTTTGGTCTCACCACAGCCCCCAGGGTGTTCACCAAGTGCTTGGCAGTAGTGACTGCTCACCTGAGAAGTCTAGGATTCCAGGTGTTTCCATATCTAGACGACTGGCTCCTAACTGCCACCTCCAAGCATCTACTTCTGCGGAGCCTACAAGCCACTATATCACTTGGCAATTCCCTTGGAATCACCTTCAATTGGCCAAAGTCTGTGTTGCGGCCATCTCATCGAATAAGATTCATAGGGGTAGAGTTAGACTCAAACCAAATGCGGGTCTATGTACCTACAGACAGAATTCAAACCATACAAAATCAAGTTCGAGCCTTACTTCCCAGGTCCAAAGCCCCAGCCAGAATGGTCCTGCAGCTATTGGGATCCATGTCTGCCACGGTTCTTCTAGTCCCCTTGGCAAGGTTGCACATGAGAATCCTCCAGTGGCTTCTTTCAGCTCAGTGGTCCTTTCAGGAACTCCCTCTCAGTCACCTCATATGGATCACGGAATCTTGCAAACTGGACCTTCGCTGGTGGCTAGTGCCCTCCAATTTGGATCAGGGACGACCCTTTGTTCTTCCTCCTCCGGCGGCCACTTTGACCACGGACGCCTCCCAGATGGGGTGGGGGCATTCCCTGGGCAGGTCAGTCCAAGGCAAATGGCACCCGGAAGAGACTCTCCTTCATATCAACATCCTAGAAATGAGGGCAGTACTCCTGTCCCTTCAAGCCCTTCACAATTATCTCCCTCAGGGCGTAATTGCTGTTCACTCAGACAACATGTCAGTTGTCTGGTACCTGAACAAACAGGGAGGGACCAGATCCTATCCTCTTTGCAGAGAAGCCATGAGAGTTTGGGAATGGGCAGTCTCGACCAAACGCTTCCTAGTGGCTACTCA
Organism: Protopterus annectens; assembly: GCF_019279795.1. NCBI lineage: Eukaryota > Metazoa > Chordata > Ceratodontiformes > Protopteridae > Protopterus > Protopterus annectens. Next base: position 363,944,817 of record NC_056748.1, read on the forward strand.
CATACCGGGCAAGTCCAATGTCATAGCCGACAGATTGAGCAGAACCATCCTCTCTCCTCACGAATGGTCTCTGAATATGACAGTTGCAAGTCAGATTTTCAGCGAATGGGGAGTTCCGTGTTGCGACCTCTTCGCGACTCCTCTGAATGCGAAGTGCAAAGAATTCTTCTCCCTAACACCGGCTCCGGGGAAGAGCCCCATGGACGCATTAGTCCATCCTTGGCCTACCGGCTTGCTTTATGCCTTCCCTCCAGTTCCTCTCCTTCCCAGGGTGATTCAAAAGTCATCTCTCTTGGGGAGCAAAATGATCTTGATTGCTCCTTACTGGCCTCGTCAAGTGTGGTTCCCCTATCTTCGGAAACGTGCTCTGGAAGGTCCATGGTTCCTGGACCAGGTCCCAGACCTACTGGTTCATCAGTCGGGACTATTCCACCAGTCCCTACACACCTTAAAATTGACGGCTTGGCTCCTCCTCTTCCGACGATAGTCAGGAGTCATGCATTGGATCCAGATGTTGTGCACATATTATCTTCGGCCCATAAGTCTGCTACAAAGAAACTGTATTCTAGCAAATGGAAAAGGTTTGCTATTTGGGCTCAACTCCGGGGCCTGGACCCCATTTCTATTCCCGTGGCAGAAGTACTAAAATTTCTGACCTCTCTTTTCATTTGGTTCCACAGTGCTCAGGAGTGTTTTCCAATGAGCCACCCGGGATTTAGGTGCTAGGGACGCTGTCCCATCAGTTCAGAATGTAGGCGAGATGGATCCCAAACATCTGAAGTTATGGTGAGTACATAACTAAAAGTTTTTTTCAGTAGTTACCTACTACCTTAAATTCTATTCTTTTTTATACCTTCCCTTTTTATCCCTTGTATCCCTCCCCCTCCACTCTTAGGTTAGGCCTTAAGCCTGCCCCTTTCCTAATTTTTCTTGGGGATCCTGTGGAGTGTTTGGGTGTGTCAGTATACTAATTAATATTTTTATTGTTATATTATTGTTTTTGAGTGTTGTGTGTGTGTTTTCTCTTCCTTTTGTGATCTCTCGACACTGTTATGTCGAAGGAACCAAAGGAAACTAAGGTCTCAGGCTTTAAGAAGTGTGACTCGTGCTGTCAGAAAATGTCTCTGACAGACTGTCACACTTCTTGTGTTTACTGCCTGGGACCCCTGCACCTGCAGGACTCTTGTTCTGTGTGTCATGCATTCAATCCAAGAGTCCTGCAGGAGCGCAGGAACTAACTTATACTGAGGGTCTTGTTAAAGCCCGAGGGCTCCCCGACCAAGTCTGCGTTGGGGAGGCCTTCGAAACCAGCAAAACCGTCAGCTCCAAGTACTAAGCCTTTGGCTGCTGGCTCTGTGCCTAGATCGGCTCCGGCTGGAGCCGATCCCTCTGAGTCACAGGTTCCGGTCTCGGCACCACTCTGTGCCGATACCTCAGAGTCCATGCATTCACTGTCGGCTCTGGCTGGAGCCAACGTGTCCTCGGCTCCTTTGGCTCCATCCATATCTAAGAAGAGGTCAAGATCCCCTTCATTGGAGTCCATCCATTCGGCTCCGAGATCTCCCCTGCTCTCGGAGCGGAGCCATTGGAGCCGATCTTCTCGGTCGTCCAGACTTTTTGATCACGACCTTGAGAGAGTGGTAAGTAGGCTGTTAAAGTCTCAGGCATTGGCCCAGATGATTTGTAGCCCGTCTCATCAGACGGTAGCTATTACGACTCCACCTATTTTTCCTCCTTCGACTCTCCCTCAGAGTTCAGACCCAGAGCTCCTCGGAGCCGTGACTGTTGTGGTGTCGGAGCCGATACCTCCCCCTTCGGCTCCTTCGTCTTCCTCTCCGATCTCCTCCTTGATGCCTTGCTTGGACGGATCCGGGTGCCTGGTGTCTCTCGTCGGCTCCGAGGGGACGAGTGGCATCGGACCATTGTCCGACCCCATTCTCCCTCTCGGAGCATCAGCGCTGGTGAGCTCGGCCCCGACATCGGCCTCGAAGCCTTCCCTGTCGGTGCGCCCTGGGGTTCCTACCTCTTCGGAGCGGGGGCCCTCTGGCCTTTCTGATAGGGGAGCCTTCGAGGTGATGAGGAGTGTACTAGTCCCAGGGCATAGTCAACGGTCAGCTCCATCAGCTCCTCCCACTACAGTGCCTGCTGATGTCTCTTCCCACTCTCTTGCCCCCGGACCCAGAGATCCAACGCCTCAGGTTTCCCCACTGGGAATTTCTTCCTCTTCCGAGGTTTCTCCTGACCTGTCAGCGGAGCATCCGCGTAAGAGGAAACATGTGGACTCCCCTGAGTCCATTACATCTGACACCGACTTGGATGAGTCGGAGGGATCCCCAAAGTCTCCCTCTGAGGATGTCTCTATCTCAGACATCCTAGAAATCCTAAAGCAGAGGGGGAACTGGTCTTCCCTTAATCCTTCCAAGGACGAGTCGGTGTACCTGGAGGCGTTTGGTTCTCGACCCTCCACCTCCTGGGTGTCTCTGCCTTTCGACCCCCTTATGGAAGTAGTGGCTCGGAAGGCGTGGTCGCCCCCGGATTCGGTGGAACCCACCCCTCGGAGGCCATCTAAATTCATCACAGCACCAGTTGACAATTCCTAACAAAAGGTGTACCGGCAGATGCCATGGTGGTGGCTGCAGCCACCAAGAAGGAACTAGCTGATGTCCTTCAAGGATGCATCTGTAGTCATAACGTATGGGTTGTCCTGCCTCAGGCAGCCCTTCGGTCGGCCGGATTCCAAAGTCTGGGTCTGGCCTCGGCTGATGTCGCACTTTCCCCGACGTCAGAGCGTCTGGGGTATAAAAGCATCAGCCAACACCATTTTCTTCAGTCTTTCTTGCCGCGCAGTGCCTGAAGCAGAAGCAATTCGCAAGTGCCGGTCGGTCAGATCCTGTGATAAGAAGAAATTCACTACCGAAGACTTCGAAAAAGCTAAGTACCCCGTTGTAGACTCTTTCTTGCCTCAGCCGATGTCAGATAAAATAAATAATTGTTTAACTTGTGGGAAACAAATACCTCATAAGGATTTCCACTCTTACTGCCTTCCTTGCCTAGGCCCAGACCACGACGTCTCGGCCTGTTCAGCCTGTGCTTCCTTCAACCGACGAACTCTTAGACGTCGGTCGGAGTTTGCAGAGGAATTCTTTGGGGCTAATTTTGCATATAAGATGCCGTCGGAGACTCCGACTTCGCATTTGGTGAAAAAATGGAAGGACAAGGACCGACACTCGCGGCCCGCAGTTTCGGCTGAAACCACGGTAAGGCCTACCGCGAGTGTCTCGGTTTCGGCCGAAACAGAGTCCTCGGAGCTTCCTTTAACCGAATCCACTCAACCAACCACCGCGGCCCTGGAGGCCCCGGCTGAGTTGGCTACTGAGCTACCTACCGAACCCAGTGTCCAGGAAATGTCCGACACCATACCTTTGGACAAATCTACTCCTGCACGTGGGGCAGCTAGACCCCCTGCTTCCATGTCCATTAAGGCTTTTTCCAGGACTAAAGCTGCCAAACTTACTAAAGCTTTGCCTCCCAAAACTACCTCCCCAGAGGCCTTCTTCTAGTTCTCAGATCCTCAGCCTTGCAGAGGATCTTATTTCTTTAATTAGAGGTTCTCAGCCTCACCCGGACAGGGGCTCTCACCCACCACCAGACAAAAGGCCCAGGACTGAGCCCTCTGACCAACACTCCTCAGATGAGTCCACGGATGGATCTGAGTTAACAGACCAGCAGGAGGAGGCTTATTCGCCCTATGAGGATTCTGATGCTGAAGAATCTATTCCTTCGGCCTCCCCTCCTGAAGAGTTTTCTTTTGGTGAGACTGTACATTCCATGAGAGAGCATTTTCAATGGCAGGGTCAGGAATTCTCTGATTCTAGAAAGAGATCCTCCTAATAAGGATTCTAGGACCATGGATAGGTACGGTAAGCGGATGTTTTCTTCAGCGACCTTTGCCATGCGGTCGCTGAATTACTTGTCACTTCACCCGCCTTCAGAGAGATATTCTCAAAGAATTGGGAGAAGTCTTACAGGATCCATCAGCTGCTGGGTCCCAGGATAAAATAAACTCACAGCTTGGAACCCTAAACTCGATTAACTCCTCCATGTGTCTAATTTCATATGCAGCCGATGGAGCGAGTAGGGCCGCGGGCACAGGAGTGGCCTTAAGGCGTCACGCCTGGATGCGGCTGTGTAATTTCGCGGACCCTTTCAAGGCGTCCTTCACAAATTCTCCTTTTGATGGTTCGGCTTTGTTCGGACCTCAAGTGAAAGACACCTTGACCAGATGCGAACAAGATGGCAAGACTCTTTCTGCCATAGGAGTCCGTTTCTCCACCCCTTCAAGACCATACCCTAAGGGTCAGAAGGGTGGGGAAATGTGGTTCCGCAAATCTCAAGGAGTCACGCGTGATGCAGGAGGTCAGTTTACCCCCAGAGGCAGAGGGGGTAACAACAACAGACGCCACCCTAGGGGCAGAGGGGGTCCGCAGAACCAGGGTAGCAGGGATCCTCTCCCTGACAAACCCTTCCAGCATCCATGAGATGTTGCCCGATTGTCCACCTTCGGAGGCAGTCGGGGGAAGATTGTCGCTGTACCCAAAAGCCTGGCTTTCCCTTACTCAAGACAAATGGGTACAGTCGATCATATCTGAGGGTTACAAAATTCCCTTTATCCAAACCCCAATTCAGCAAAAGGGAACCCTTCCAGACGTTCCACCCGGTCTAAGGGAACTAGCAGTATCAGAAATATCAAAACTGCTAGCAAAAAGAGCCATCCAGCCAGTCCCAGCAGACCAACTAGGATCCGGAATCTACTCAAGGTTCTTTTTGGTACCGAAAAAGATGGGACTGGAGACCAATATTAGATCTCAGCAAACTAAACAAGTTTGTAAAGAGAACAAGATTCCGGATGGTCACGTTACAGTCCATTCTACCCTTTTTGGGCAAGGACAATTGGATGTGCTCCGTGGACCTTCAGGATGCATACTATCACATCAAAATTCACAGGCGCTCCAGAAGGTTTCTCCGCTTTCGGCTGGGGGCCAGTCACTACCAGTTCAGAGCCCTGCCCTTTGGTCTCACTACAGCCCCCAGGGTGTTCACCAAATGTATGGCAGCGTTTATGGCTCACCTGAGACGGCAAGGATTCCAGGTGTTTCCATATCTAGACGACTGGCTCCTCACTGCCTCCACCAGGCATCAACTTCTCCAAGCCAGAGCTTACACCATTCACATTTGCAGAGGGCTAGGAATCTCTCTAAATTTCGAAAAGTCTGCCTTGTCGCCTTGTCAGTCTATTACCTTTATAGGCGCCAACTTGAACACCGTACAACTTTCAGCAAAGTTAACAGATCAAAGGGTCTTAGATATTCAAAACCATGTCCATGTTCTTCTTCAGAGCGACAAAATTCAGGCCAGGTATGTCCTGAAAGTATTGGGTCTTATGGCGGCCACCATAACACTTCTTCCCCTTGCACATTTTTACATGCGTCTTCCACAGTGGATGCTTTTCACTCAATGGTCTTTTCAGCAACTCCCCATGCACCACAAGATCATGATAACTCCAACTTGCAAAAGTCATCTGTCCTGGTGGATATTGTCCCCTCAAGTCCATCAAGGCAGACCCTTTGTTCCTCCTCCCCCGGTCACCACGGTGACATCGGACGCCTCCCTGATTGGGTGGGGGGGGGCATTTTCAGGGCAGGATGGTCCATGGCACTTGGCAACCTTTCGAACGCCACCTGCACATAAATGTCCTAGAGATGAGAGCAGTGCTTTTAACATTGCAAGCCCTCCACGACTCTCTTCCCCTAGGAACTATTGCAATTCAAACGGACAATATGTCCGTAGTGTGGTATATCAACAAGCAAGGCGGAACCAAGTCCTAGCCCCTGTGTCGAGAGGCACTCGGACTTTGGCAATGGGCGATCTCCTCTCAGCGGTTTCTGATAGCAACGCATGTCCCCGGGAAGTCCAACATCATAGTGGACAGGTTGAGCAGAGCTATACTCATGCCACATGAGTGGTCTCTCAAACAATCTGTAGCGGAAGAGATTTTTCAGAAGTGGGGCCTTCCTTGCTCCGATCTTTTTGCTACACCCCAAAACAGCAAATGCCCCGACTTCTTCACCCTCTTCCCCCTTCCAGGCCATCCCCTCAGAGACGCTCTAGTCCAAGATTGGCCTCGGGGACTTCTCTATGCCTTTCCACCCTTTCCGCTAATCCCACAAGTAATTCAGAAAGCAACCACCTTGAGAGCCAAGTTGATTCTCATTGCCCCTTATTGGCCTCGACAGATATGGTTTCCATTCCTACATCATTATCTTTTGGTACAGCCTTGGCATCTGGACCCAGCTCCAGATCTGTTGACCCATCGGTCGGGGCAGCTGCACCCATCCCTACATTCTCTCAACCTCACTGCTTGGTTGCTCCACTTCCGTCCTTAGCCAGGCTTCCTATGATTTCTAATCCCGTCCGGGATATCATAGTAACTTCCCTTAAATCTTCCACCAGAAGGATTTACACTAGTAAATGGAAACATTTCTCCTTCTGGGCAAAGGCAAGGAATATAGATCCCTTTACTGCCCCAATTCATTCGGTCTTAGACTTCCTAGCCGAAATTTTTCATTCAGGGTCTTCTGCCTCTACAGTAAAGGTTCAGTTGGCAGCCATATCTAATTTTCATACAGGCTTATCGGACCACAACATCATGTCCAATAAGCTTTGCAAAGCTTTCCTTAAAGGTGTATATTTACTTAAGCCTCCGATCAAAGACCCTCCACCTCAGTGGGATCTTAATTTAGTCTTAACATCCTTGATTCTCCCCCCCCTTTGAACCTGCGGTCTCCTGTTCATTGAAATTTCTTTCCTGGAAGACACTCTTCCTAGTCGCCATTACTTCTGCTAGGAGAGTATCTGAGCTTCACGCCCTCAGCATTCGTCCTCCCTACTTAATCTTCCATAAAGGCAGAGTTTCTCTAAGGACTAATCCATCCTTCTTACCCAAGGTGGCTTCGCAGACAAATTTAAATCAATCAATTGATCTCCCAGTTTTTTCCCCAAACTATACTAATAGAGCGGAGTAAAAGCTACATTATCTAGATGTTCACCGCCAGCTCCGATACTATTTGGATAGAACCAAACAAATAAGGAAGTCTGATCAAGTGTTCTTATCGTACGCAGAAAATAAGAAAGGCCTTCCTGTTTCTAAGGTAACCCTATCTAGGTGGCTGTCTTCTGTGATTACATCTATTTATCAACTCAGAGGCAGGGAATTAACTTCTAAGCCAAAAGCCCATTCAACTAGAGCACTAGCTACATCTACAGCTTTTCAAGCTAGACTACCAGTAGACACTATCTGTGCAGCAGCCACATGGGCCTCTCCTCATACCTTTGTTTCGCATTACAAATTGGACATGGCCTCCAGGGACAGAGCAACATTTGGTTCCACCATTCATAAGAGTCTGTTCCAATGAGCCACCCAGGATGAAGGTGCTAGGGACGCGGTCCCATCCAGCAAGAATGAAGGCGAGATTGACAACTTAACATTGAGAAGTTATATACCTACCAATAACGTTCCATGTTAGTTGTCTTCTCTCGCCTTCTTTCTTGCGTCCCACCCACCATCCCCCTAGCCTGGACAGACCGAGAAGATCTTCCCTTCCTTGAAGGGTCCTTTTATTCCCTTGTTCACCATCTCGGTGTCCTAGGATATATATATAGTGTAGGTAATGATCTTTGGGGGTTTTTTTATCCCTCTTCCTCCTCTTTCCAGGTGGAGAATTTTGTTTTATTGGCCTAGGTTTTTCAGCTTCCAAACGAGATCTGGGGAGTTATTGCCTAGCATCATGGGATATAGGGTTGCCTCGAGCCAGTAAAATAAGCTCTCGAGCTTTAGTAAGTGGCCGAGTCGGAGCCGAGGATCGGCTCCGAACCCATCCAGCAAGAAAGAAGGCGAGAGAAGACAACTAACATGGAACGTTATGGTAGGTATATAACTTCTCATTTTACATTTTTCTGTTTTTGATAGCGTCTGTTAACTTGTTTTCAGACTACTTGGGTTTCTTCACAGTTTGACGGAAAAACCCACAGGTTTTAAATAGTGCATGTTTTGTGGACATAAAATTTCGAATTCATATGCCCACAAGGTGTGTGTATTGTCTAGGGGCTGATCACTTAGAAATGGCATGCAAAATATGCTTCGTGTTCAACCCTAGTGCTTTAGCGGATCTAAGGAATAAACTGATCTTAAGAGGTCTTCTGTCTTCTACTGCTACTTTAGAGGCTCAACCTCCTCCAGACACAGCAAGTCCGCTCCTTTGAAACATAGGAAGTGCTCCCGTCTGAAGTCCCACCGGTGTTCCTCAGAGCTTTCGACAAAGAAATCGTTGGATCCTTATACTCGGCATTTGGATCCAAAGACCAGTAGATGTGTGTTTATGGATAAATTTCAGCAACTAGCAAGCAAGTGTACTGCCTGGATGTCAGGGGAAAAAAAGAAATACAGAGGACGTGGAAAAAAAATCATCCACAGAAACTGAGAAAGAAACACTGACTGGGGAAAGTTCTGCAGCTGTTCAGCAAAAGACAATGCAACCTCCAGACGTGAATTCCAGTAGCCTACAGGAGTATATAAGACAACTGCACACAGACCTGATGTAGTGCATCAACACAAACAAAAGGTTAAAAAGTAAACTAGTATAACTTCGTAAACAAAGGCTGCGAGTACACCTATAAGTGCTAAGGCTAAAAGCCGAAACAACAAACCTTGTGCGACAGCGTACAATAAAATCACAAATGTTTATTATAAACCCAAAAAACACTAGAGTTTAGCGCTTTCACCCTCAATAACAGGGCTTCCTCAGAACTCTCAAACCAATTTACATTGGATACTTAAATAACTTTTTTGGCGCCAAAACAGCTTTAAAATATTTAAAGTGACACTACAAAAAAAAATTTACTAATACTATGAACAATATACAGCAATCTTTACATAAATAAATAAAAAACAATACAGTCTACATATTATTAGCATGTCGTAATTTTCTAAATATAAAATCAAGGTTACTGTTAAATGACTTCAGATATTTATAATGGCTGAAATATAATATATACTAATAAATATAAAAAATAAATATAAAAAATTTTAAATATATATATATGATTATATATGCGTTTAAAATAGCAGAGTGAATGAAAAAAATGTATATTTGATTGTATAATACTAATAATAATACTATATACTATATATACTAATAAAAAATTATATATATAAAGCCTCCTAATCAATTTATTTTATAATATATGAATTAAAATCTATGATTTGTTCTTTATAGTACCCAATAATGATTTTATAGATATATAGTCATTAAGGCCCGGGGGTGTGGTGGCATCTAAATAAATCTGCCACCAAATTTCTTTATAACTTAACAAACCTTTCATGTCACCCCCTTTAGGGTCAAATTTGACTATTTCTAAAATAATGAATTTGAATACGTGGTCGTCCCCTTCGTGTAAAATGTGTCTGTACAGAGCATTATTTCTGTCCTTTGTTTTTATGCTGTACATGCAGTCATAAATTCTTTTTTTAAGATGTCTTTCAGTTTTGCCTACATAAAAACTATGACATATTTGTCAAATGCTTAAATAGACCACAAACTTACTGTTACAGTTACCTAACTTACTCCTAATACAGCTCAATTCATTATTTAAATAAATTATTGACTTCTCAAACATATACTTGCACTGATTACAGGCACCACATTTTAAACTCCTACCTATGGCAAAATTATGATCTGTATTTATATCTTTCTTATATTCTAATAACTGTTTAATATTATTTCCCATTTTAAAAATAAAATTAGGTTTGGTACCAATAATTTTTGTAATTTGGACATCATTAACAATGAACTGCCAAGAATCACTTATAATTTTTTTTAACATAACCAGCTGCCATGTTATATTGAATTACACAAGATTTTTGAAAATTAACAACTTTAGTAGGTTCCATATTCTTCATATCACATATAATGTTAGGTTCCTGTTCTAAGATTCTATTCCTACTACATAATAAGGGTTGATATCTAGTATTACGTAAATTTAAAATATATTGAATAGTGTTGTCCATCATGTTACTAGGATATCCCCTTTGTAAAAATAATTCCCTAATAAACCTTAATTCTGCTCTTAAAACATGGTCATCTGAGGTCATGCGTGCTATTCGTACGCATTGTCCTTTAAAAATGTTATTTTTTAATTTCTCAGGATGACAACTCATATAATGCAGATAACTATGATGTCTATAGTTCTTGACAACAATTTTATTTGATTTTATTTATTTCGAAGGGGAAATTTTCAAACAGACAAGAGGAGTAGCGATGGGTGCAGCATGCGCCCCCATTTACGCAAATATGGATGTTAAGTTGTCAATCTCGCCTTCATTCTTGCGGGATGGGTTCAGAGCCAATCCTCGGCTCCGACTCGGCACTTGCTTAGCTTGAGAACTCCTTTTACCAGCTCGAGGCCACCCTATATCCCATGATGCAAGGCGGGACTACCTCAGATCTCGTTTGCCGCTTTGCGAAGAGGTCTCTTTTTTGCCAGCTCAGGTAAGTTTGAATTTTCAAACAGTTTAGTCAGGGTTTTGTCACTCCCTTGTTCCATATCATAGTGTGTAGTGTTTCTACAGCCCACCCTATTTCCCGATATATTTAAAAACTTTCTAGTTTTTGTAAAGTTTAAATTTTTCAGTTAGGCCTAGGCCTCTTTTCTTAATCCCTATCTGTGTGTGTGTTTTGTTGGGATTAATAGTGTGACTGTTTGGGGTGTGTGAGTGTCGTTTTTTACTTGGACTATGTCTAAGGAAGGAAAGGTCTCAGGCTTCAAGAAGTGTGACTCGTGCTGTCAGAAAATGTCTCTGACAGACGGTCACACTTCTTATGTTTACTGCCTGGGGCCTTTACACCTGCAGGACTCCTGTGCCATATGTCACTCTTTTAGCCAGAGAGTCCTGCAGGAGAGGAGGAACAAGTTGATCCTCCTTGGCTTACTAAAGCCAGAAGGTTCACCCACTAAAACTGGGTCGAGTAAACCTTCAAAGCCACCTAAGGTTCAGGCTACAGTTGTTAAGCCTTCCCCGGTGGCTCCGACTCCTTCGGAGTCGAGATCGGCTCCGGCCGGAGCCGATCTTTCTTCTTCTGAGGTGGTAGTGTCTGTTCCGACCGGCTCCGACACTCAGTCTACTGTTGCCTTGTCGGCTCCGGCTGGAGCCGACATATCATCCAGTATCGGAGCCGAGAAGCCTTCGGCTCCATCTGGAACCCAGAGGACGTCGGCTCCGATGGCTTCGTCCAAGAAGAGATCTCGGTCCCCTTCTTTGGAATCTATCCACTCTGCTCCGGGGTCTCCTCTTTTGTCGGAGCGGAGTCATCGGAGCCGATCTTCGAGATCTTCCAGGCTGTCTGACCACGATTTAGAGAGGGTGGTAAGCAGGCTGTTGAAGTCCCAGGCACTAGCCCAAATGCTCCATAGCCCGTCTCAGCAGACTTCGGCTATTGCTCTCCCCCTTGAACTTCCTCCTCCGACTCCCCTCCAGAGTTCGGAGCCGGAGCTTCTCGGGACAGCGACCGTGTCGGCGCCGGAACCGATACATCCCCTTTCGGCTCCGTCGTCTTCGGCTCCGATCTCCTCCATGAGACCTTCCTTGGAGGGATCCGGTCGTCGAGTTTCCCTTGTCGGCTCCGAGGGGGCTAGTGGCATCGGACCCTTGTCCGACCCCGCTCTCCCTCTCGGGGCTTCGGCTTTGGTAAGCTCGGCACCGACATCGGCCTCGGAGCCTTCTCTCTCAGTGGAGCCGGGAATTCCTATTTCTTCGGAACGGGAATATTCCGGCCTCCCGGGGAGAGGAGCCTTTGAGGTGATGAGGAGTGTCCTGGCGCCTGAGCCAGGTCAACGGTCCATCCCTTTAGCTCCTCCCTCTTAGGTGCCTGTGGATGTCTCTTGCCAGCCTCTTGCTCTCAGGCCCAGGGATCCATCGCCCCAGGTTTCCCCATTGGGAATAACTTCCTCTTCCGAGGTTTCTCCTGATCCTGCAGGGGAACCCCTCGGAAGAGGACGTAAGAGGAAACACACAGACTCCCTGAGTCTACAACATCTGATACCGACTTAGATGAGTCGGAGGGTTCCCCACGGTCCCCTCTGAGGATGTCTCCTTTTCAGACATCCTTGAGCTCCTCAAACAGAGGGGAATTGGCCTCCATTGACCCCTCCGAGGATGAGTCGGTATACCTGGAGGCTTTGGATCCCGACCCTCCACCTCCTGGGTGTCTCCGCCTTTCGACCCACTTATGCAGGTAGTGGCTCGGAAGGCGTGGGCAGCTCCAGATTCTGTGGAACCAGTCCCCAGGAGACCATCCAAATTTATTACGGCCCCTTCAGACGAGCAGTTTCTTTCTAAGGGCGTCTCTGTGGATGCTATGGTGGTGGCGGCAGCCACCAAGAAGGAACTTGCGGATCCTTCAGTGCCTGTCCATCCTCCTAACAAAGATTCTAGGACCATGGACAGGTATGGCAAGCGGATGTTTTCTTCAGCGACCTTTGCTATGCGTTCGCTGAACTACCTTTGTCACTTCACCAGACTTCAAAGAGATATTCTCAAGGAACTAGGTGAAGTGGTTCAGGATCCTTCAGCTGCTGGGGCTCAAGACAAGATTGCCTCACAGCTAGCTATCCTAAATTCTTTAACCAACTCCTCCATGCGGCTCATATCCTATGCAGCCGATGGAGCGAGCAGAGCCGCAGGCACAGGAGTGGCTCTTAGACGTCAAGCCTGGATGCGGCTTTGTAATTTTGCGGACACCTTTAAGGCGTCCTTCACCAATACCCCCTTTGACGGTTCGGCTTTGTTCGGACCTCAGGTGAAGGAAACCTTGACCAGGTGTGAGCAAGACGGCAAAACTCTTTCTGCCATTGGAGTCCATTTTTCCACCCCTTCTAGACCCTATCCCAAGGGTCAGAAAGGAGGAAAGATGTGGTTCCGTAAAGCCCAAGGAGCAGCGCCGGACACGCGTTGTCAGTTTACCCCCAGAGGCAGAGGGGGTAACAATAATAGACGCCGCCCTAGAGGCAGAGGGGGTCCTCAGAACCAGGGCAATAGGGAGACTCTTCCTGAGAAGCCCTTTCAGCATCCCTGAGGTGTTGCCCGACTGTCCACCCTTGGAGGCAGTCGGGGGAAGGATTTCACTGTACCCAGTAGCCTGGCGTTCCCTTTCACAAGATATCTGGGTACAGTCGATCATATCCGAGGGTTACAAAATCCCCTTCGAAAGGTATCCCGTACCTCACCAATCCCTTCCAGACATCTCACCCGGTCAAAGGGATTTGGCAGAACAGGAGGTTTCAAAGCTCCTAGAAAAAGGAGCCGTCCAGACTGTTCCAGCAGACCAAGTAGGATCCGGCGTCTACTCGAGATTCTTTTTGGTCCCCAAAAGGACCGGAGATTGGAGACCAATTTTAGACCTGAGCAATCTAAACAGATTTGTCAATAAGGCAAGATTCCGGATGGTCACGCTTCAGTCCATTCTGCCCTTTCTGGGCAGGGACAACTGGATGTGCTCGATAGACCTTCAGGACGCGTACTATCACATAAAGATACACAGGCGCTCCAGGAGGTTTCTCCGCTTTCGGCTAGGGACCAGTCATTATCAATTCAGAGCCCTGCCCTTTGGCCTCACTTCAGCCCCCAGAGTGTTTACCAAATGCATGGCAGTGGTCACAGCTCATCTGAGACTTCAAGGATTCCAGGTGTTTCCTTATTTGGACGACTGGCTTCTCTCCGTCACCACCAAGCATCAGCTTCTTCAGAGCAGAGACTACACTCTTCAGCTTTGCAAAAGTTTGGGAATTTCAGTGAATTTCGAAAAATCTTCTCTGCTGCCTTGCCAATCTATCACCTTTATAGGCGCAGAATTAAACACCGTCAGTTTGTTAGCCAGACTAACAGATCAGAGAATTCTGGACATCCAAAAATACGTTTGGATTTTATTGCAGAGCAGCAAAGTAAAAGCCAGATTGATTCTGAAAGTTCTAGGTCTTATGGCTGCGGCCATTGTTCTTCTACCACTGGCTCGCTTCCACATGCGTCTTCTGCAGTGGATGTTATTCACTCAGTGGTCGTTCCAGACCCTTCCTATGAGACACGAAATCTTAGTTACACAGTCGTGCAGGACTCATCTAAACTGGTGGATATCTTCCCCTCTTCTTCATCAGGGCCGACCATTTGTTCCCCCTCCTCCGGTTGCCACAGTCACTATGGATGCCTCTCTGATCGGGTGGGGGGGGGCATTATCAGGGCAGAATGGTCCACGGGACGTGCCAACCCATAGAATACCATCTGCACATAAATGTCCTGGAGATGAGAGCGGTGCTTTTAACGTTGTAAGCCCTCAACGACTTTCTTCCCACGGGGACTATTGCAGTTCAAACGGACAACATGTCTGTGGTCTGGTACATCAACAAGCAGGGCGGGACCAGGTCCTATCCATTGTGTCGAGAAGCTCTCAGACTTTGGCAATGGGCAATCTCCTCTCATCGGTTTCTGATAGCAATGCACATCCCCGGCAGGTCCAACCTCTTAGCAGACAGGCTGAGCAGAGCCATCCTCATGCCTCACGAGTGGTCTCTCAATCAATCAATAGTGGACCAGATATTTCTGAAGTGGGGCACCCCTTGTTGCGATCTTTTTGCTACACCCCAAAACAACAAATGCCCCGACTTCTTCACCCTCTTTCCCCTACCAGGCCAACCCCTGAGAGACTCTCTAACCCAGGATTGGCCTCGGGGACTTCTGTACGCTTTTCCTCCCTTCCCCTTAATTCCACAAGTCATTCAGAAAGCTACCGTTTTGAGGGCCAAGATGATTCTCATTGCCCCTTACTGGCCTCGACAAATTTGGTTTCCGACTCTGCATCGTCATCTCCTGGTGCAGCCTTGGCATCTGGATCCAGTTCCGGATCTTTTGATCCACCAATCGGGTCAACAGCACCGGGCCATTCATTCTCTCAACCTCACTGCTTGGTTGCTCCACTTCTTTCCCTAGCCAGGCTTCCCATGATCTCTGATCCTGTCAGAGATATCTTGATAGCTTCTTTGAAGTCGTCCACCAGAATGGTTTATGCTAGCAAGTGGCGACGTTTTTCCCTTTGGGCAAACTCTCCAGGCACATTGATCCCTTTACTGCACCTGTACATTCTGTTTTAGATTTTCTGGCTGAAGTTTTTCAGTCAGGATCTTCTTCATCAACAGTCAAAGTTCAATTGGCGGCTATTTCCAAATATCATGTTGGCTTGCAAGATCGTAACATTATGTCACATAGACTATGCAAAGCCTTTCTGAGAGGAGTCTTTCTCCTTAAGCCTCCAATAAAACATCCTCCTCCACAATGGGATCTGAATGTATTGTTAGCATCCTTGATCTTACCACCCTTTGAACCGTCTGCTTCATGCTCCTTGAAGTTATTGACATGGAAAACTATATTCTTACTGGCTGTCACTTCGGCAAGAAGGGTATCCGAGATTCAAGCTCTCTGCATCCGTTCCCCTTACTTGGTTTTTCACAAGGACAGGGTATCCTTGAGAACAAATCCATCTTTCCTCCCCAAAGTTGTTTCTCAAACTAATATTAATCAATCCATCGATCTACCAGTTTTTTTCCCGAATTATTCTGACAAAGCTGAACAAAAGCTTCATTTTTTGGATGTCCATAGTCAGCTCAGGTATTATTTGCATAGAACCAAGCAATTCAGGAAATCAGACCAATTATTTGTCTCCTATGCAGAAAACAGGAAAGGTCTCCCTGTATCTAAAGTGACCTTATCCAGATGGTTATCGTCCACCATTTCTTATGTGTATTCGCTCAGAGGCAAGCAGCTACCCTCTAAACCGAAGGCACACTCAACCAGGAGCCTATCCACTTCCACAGCCTTTCAGGATAGGCTACCAATTGATACCATTTGTGCAGCAGCTACTTGGGCCACTCCTCGTACCTTTGTCTCTCATTACAAATTAGATTGGGCCTCCAGGGACAGAGCCAGTTTTGGTTCCACAGTTCTCAAGAGTCTGTTCCATTGAGCCACCCGGGATACAGGTGCTAGGACGGTCCCATCCAGCAAGAATGAAGGCGAGATTGACAACTTAACATTTAGAAGTTATGTACCTACCATAACGTTCCATGTTAGTTGTCTTCTCTCGCCTTCTTTCTTGCGTCCCTCCCTCCTTCCCCCTGGCCTGGACAGATCTTGAAGGGTTTCTCTTCTCAGGTTGTTCTCTCCTGAGTCTTCAATAGAAGAGTCTATTTGTTAAGAACTTGTCTTCCTATTTCTACTAGGTTAGTCCTTCTTTTAGCAGGGTATTTTAGCTACCAAACGAGATCTGAGGTAGTCCCGCCTTGCATCATGGGATATAGGGTTGCCTCGAGCTGGTAAAAGGAGTTCTCAAGCTAAGCAAGTGCCGAGTCGGAGCCGAGGATCGGCTCCGAACCCATCCAGCAAGAAAGAAGGCGAGAGAAGACAACTAACATGGAACGTTATGGTAGGTACATAACTTCTAATTATGCTACATTGCGAAGAGAATTTCCTATTTGAGTGAGTTTTATCGATATGCGAAACATTATTCGAGATTTTTAGATGATATATATATATTATGGGGGACAGATGAACAGACACTGGAGACCTTTATTCATTCTCCGAACTCCAGTAGTGAATATTTGAAATGTATGTTTGAAATTTGCTTTTTCTTATAATAAAGTAGGTGTACCTTATCTGGATACATTAATAACATATGAAACAAGTCAACTTTCTTCATCCATATATAGGAAGGACACATTTTCAAATAGTTATCTGCATTATATGAGTTGTCATCCTGAGAAATTAAAAAATAACATTTTTAAAGGACAATGCGTACGAATAGCACGCATGACCTCAGATGACCACGTTTTAAGAGCAGAATTAAGGTTTATTAGGGAATTATTTTTACAAAGGGGATATCCTAGTAACATGATGGACAACACTATTCAATATATTTTAAATTTACGTAATACTAGATATCAACCCTTATTATGTAGTAGGAATAGAATCTTAAAACAGGAACCTAACACTATATGTGATATGAAGAATATGGAACCTACTAATGTTAATTTTCAAAAATCTTGTGTAATTCAATATAACATGGCAGCTGGTTATGTTAAAAAAATTATAAGTGATTCTTGGCAGTTAATTCTTAATGATGTCCAAATTACAAAAATTATTGGTACCAAACCTAATTTTATTTTTAAAAAGGGAAATCATATTAAACAGTTATTAGAATATAAGAAAGATATAAATACAGATCATAATTTTGCCATAGGTAGGAGTTTAAAATGTGGTTCCTATAATCAGTGCAAGTATATGTCTGAAGTCAATAATTTATTTAAATAATGAATTGAGGAGCTGTATTAGAAGTAAGTTAGGTAACTGTAACAGTAAATTTGTGGTCTATTTAAGCGTTTGTCAAATATGTCATAGTTTTTATGTAGGCAAAACTGAAAGACATCTTAAAAAAAGAATTTATGACCACATGTACAGCATAAAAACAAAGGACAGAAATAATGCTCTGTACAGACACATTTTACACGAAGGGGACAACCACGTATTCAAATTCATTATTTTAGATAGTCAAATTTGACCCTAAAGGGGGGTGATATGAAAGGTTTGTTAAGTTATAAAGACATTTGGCGGCAGATTTATTTAGATGCCACCACACCCCCGGGCCTTAATGATTATATATCTATAAAATCATTATTGGGTACTATAAAGAACAAATCATAGATTTTAATTCATATATTATAAAATAAATTGATTAGGAGGCTTTATATATATATAATTTTTTATTAGTATATATAGTATATAGTATTATTATTAGTATTATACAATCAAATATACATTTTTTTCATTCACTCTGCTATTTTAAACGCATATATATATAATCATATATATATTTTAAATTTTTTATATTTATTTTTTATATTTATTAGTATATATTATATTTCAGCCATTATAAATATCTGAAGTCATTTAACAGTAACCTTGATTTTATATTTAGAAAATTACGACATGCTGATAATATGTAGACTGTATTGTTTTTTATTTATTTATGTAAAGATTGCTGTATATTGTTCATAGTATTAGTAAATTTTTTTTGTAGTGTCACTTTAAATATTTGAAAGCTGTTTTGGCGCCAAAAAAGTTATTTAAGTATCCAATGTAAATTGATTTGAGAGTTCTGGGGAAGCCCTGTTATTGAGGGTGAAAGCGCTAAACTCTAGTGTTTTTTGGGTTTATAATAAACATTTGTGATTTTATTTTACGCTGTTGCACAAGGTTTGTTGTTTCGGCTTTTAGCCTTAGCACTTATGGGTGTAATCGCAGCCTTTGTTAACAAACAAAAGGTTGGAAGAAGCTTTAAACAAATATTCAGATGAGGTGGTAAAGCTGAAAAAGTCAGAGGTTGAAAAGCTGAAAAAAATCAGAGGTCGAAATGAAGAAAAGGCTGGCAAAATGAGACTGCTCAGGAAGAGAGGTTTCAAAAAAATAGAATAAAGAGGACGGAGCACATGGGGAAAACCTGAGATTTTCAGCTATAACAGAGAAGGTGGAAGGAACAGACTGCATTAATTTTATGAAAGCACAATTAAGCAAATGGGACTGGTAATTCTACAGCAGGAGGAGTTAGTTGAAAGGGCACATTGTTTGTATGCCCCAAACCCGGCTATGAGAAAGCAACCTAGACCTGTAATAGTAAGGGTGCAATCCTACCAGCAGAAGGAGTTGATTTTGACAAATCTGTGGCGGAAGGGCAATGTACTAAAAGTGGGAGATAGCATAATGTTTGCGGAGAAGGACTACTCGTACACCAGGCAGAAGAGAAGCAAATGTATTCCACTATACAGCGGATGTCTTGATGCAGGTGTGAGATTCTGTTGTACCCAGCTGTCTTCAAATTATTCTTCCCTGGAGGGACAAAATAATTTTTTGATGAAGTGCATGTTAAGGAGGAAATACAAAAGTTTGCCTAACAAAAAGTGAGCTATGAAACAGAAAATGATTCTGCTTCTTGTTCTGGTAATAAAGACCACAGGGAAGACTGTACCTGTGAAACTTTTTCCAATGTTTCATTGGAAAATGTTGGAATGAAGGAAGGGAAATTGAGTTGACCAGAAGAATCAAGAGTGTTTGAATTGAAACAGAGGCAGGAACTGGGAGATGGAGAAGTACAGTAATAAAAACAGTAACTTTAATGTTGGATCACAGTGCATTGATTATATGTGTGAAATATGGCAGAACAAGAAAATCTGGAAATATTGGCCGTCTTCAGAATTTGTTGGACTTAATGGGGGACTCTAAAGCATATGGCCCTATTCATGTCATTAATGGTAAAAAAAAATGCTTTGTGGAGGGGAAGAGGAGGGAAAAAGTTAACTGTAAGTAATGAAAATCTTTTCTTAATACCACTATTTTTGTGGTGTATAGTTTTCTGTGCATGCTATAAAGTAAAGATGTGATGTTGTCCTGTCTCGCCTTCATTCTTACTAGGTTGGCTTCAGATCCGATCCTCGGGTCTGTCTCACCCTGTATTTCCAAGCTCAAGGCTGTCTGCCAGCTTGTAGCTAAATCCCTATCCCAGCATGTACTAGAACCCTCCCCAGATCTAGTTTGCTGCTAAACAAAATTGGATGTTCGTCTGTTAGCTCTGGCTACGCACTATTTTTTTCTTTACTTGTTTTTTGCTATTTCAAGGCTTGGATTTTTCCTCTGACATTTCTTTAATAGTGTGAATAAGTGGCTAGTTATTTCTTCCGCCTTTGTGTTGTGTTGTTGCATTGGCTGTCATCTTTCTTAAGCCTTTTTGTTCACTCTCCTGGATTTTATTGAGCACTAGATTAAGTAGCTTTTTTTATCTTGTTATTTCTGTTTGTTCTGGTCAAAGCCCGTTTAAGTTAGAGGGCTTTACTTCCCCTTCCCTTGTGTGTTCCCCTTTTTTCTCTGTAGTTTCCCCCATTTAAATTAAAGGGTGCAACTTAGCTAGATATCTATTAAAAAAAGTTTCTATTCTGTTTTTCTCTTTTGGCTTTTACATTGTGTAGTTATTCCTCAAAATGTCTGGCAAGGTATCAAATCCAATGGGATTTGATAAATGTGACAAGTGTGGAAAGAAAAATACCCCTGAGTGATAAACACGCATTGTGTTTATTGCCGTAGGGCCATCCATCACCAGGAGTCGTGCTGTATTTGTCATGATTTTAATCATAGAGCGCTCCTGGAGAGGAAAAACAAACTAATCCTGAAAGGACTTTTAAAATGCCCCTTCTCAGAGGCATTGGAAGAAAGTCTGGGTTCATCCAAATCTGACAAATCCCTCTCCAAGTCAGACAAGTCTGGGAAGAGATCTATTCCATGTTCTTGGAGCCGATGCAAAAAATTCAGAAATTATCCTCCTCGGATCCGAAGATTACCAGATCCGACAAAATTTCTTCAGCTCTGACACCTTCTATCTCTGTGCCAGTTGAGTTTGAATTAAAGAGCCAGTGTCCGACTTTGGAACTGATCTCCCACATTCTTTAATCTCCAATGTTACAAAGATCAAAATCCCCCACCTCCTCGACTCGGTCTTCTAGGAGTCTGTCAGACGATGTGGATCAGGTGGTGCAGAAGCTCTTAAGGACACTGGCGCTGGCCAAGTTACTGTTGCATCCGACCGCGAGGGCTTTGGATCCTATGACATCATCTTCTGCTCTGATTCTTCCTCCGATCCAACCCTTGGCTCCAGAGTCAGAAGATCTGGAGCTGGTCTTAGTGGAACCGTCAGAGCCGAGACCTAATACAGGTTCTATGGATAGGAACATGGCTCGGATGTCCTTGGCTCCATCAGAGCTGGAGGAGTCTAGGAGCCGTGAGGCAGAGCACCTCGCTGGCTCTGTTCAAGAGAAATCTTGACCTGTGGATGGGAGATCGTAGGTTTACCCCGGGAATCATCTCTGTGTCACTGCTGGACAGAGGCACAACAAACTAATGGGTACAGTATTTTTTCATATAAGGGGTGGTGTAAGCCACAAAAATTCGGGCTAGGCTTATAAATGCCTTGGGGCAGATAGCCTAGTATAAACCTATGAACCTATGACACTCTCCAGTCAGGTCCGGGGATGGGGTGAGTCAGAACCCATTTTGCCTCTTGGGGCCTTGGCTTGAATGAGTTTGGCTCCTACCTTGACCTCTGGTCCGTTGTCCTTGGTTCGGGATGGTCCCTGGGATCCAGGGATATCCTTGCATCAGGGACAGGAGGCTTTTGAGGTAATGAGGGTGCTGTCTCCACAGACAAGTCCACAATCATATCCTGATATTCCTTCCTCTAATGCATCTGTGTCTGCCTCTATACCCCAGCATCCTAGGCCTCAGGATGCCCCACAAGGCACATCCCACTCTTCCAAAACCTCCCCAGAGTACCCTTCTGAGGAGGTCCCTCGGAAGAGACTGTGTAAGAGGAAGCACTTAGACTCCCTAGAGGAGTCCATCACTTCTGATACGGACCTCGATGAAGCTGAAGGGTCCCCATGGTCACTTCCTGATCCTTTGGAGACATCCTGAAAATGTTAAAGCAGAGAGGCAGCTGGAAGTCCATGAACCCTTCCGTGGAGGAGTCCATATACCTGAAGGCTTTTGGATCTTGCCCTTCCACCTCTTGGGTGCCTCGCCTTTCGATGAACTTGTGGAACTAGGTTCTCAAAAGGTGTGGGAGTTCCCAGATGCAGTGGAGCCTGTTCCTAGGAGGCCAAACAAATTTATTACATCCCCCCTCTGACAAGGCTTTTCTAACCAAGGGAGTCCCAGTAGGTGCTATGGTTGTGGCAGTAGCAACCAAGAAGGAACTCTGAGACCTCTTCTGACCATCCGCCGAACAAAGCGTCTCGGACAATGGACAGGTATGGAAAGTGCATTTTCTTCTTTTTCTGTTGGGATCTCAGTATTCTCAACAAATCAGTAAAGAAGAGCAAGTTCCGGATGGTGACACTGCAGTCGATACTCCCATTCCTGGGAAAAGACTATTAGATGTGCTCTGTACATCTCCAGGATGCGTACTACTGGACAGGCGATCCAGGAAACGCCTGTGCTTTCGGCTGAGAGTACGTCAATACCAGTTTCGAGCTCCACCCTTTGGCCTCACTACAGTCCCCAGAATGTTTACCAAATGTATGGCAGTAGTCGCGGCTCACTTGAAACATCTAGGATTCAGAGTGCTTCCATATTTAAATGACTGGCTCTTAAAAGCCATGACCAGGCATCTTTCTGATAAAAACAAGGGACACAACCTTGCAACTCTTCTTCCAGCTAGGGATTACAGTAAACTACGAGAAATCTGCCTTAGTGCCCTCTCAGCATCTAGTATACATAGGAGCAGAATTAGACTCAACAAAAATGACAGCAAGACTTCCACCAGAGTGGATGCAAGTACTAAGACATCAGGTGACATACCTCTTGAGGAAGAAGAAAGCCCAAGCAAAGACGGTTCTAAAATCTCTGGGAACCATGGCAGCAGTGATGGTCGTGATCCCACTAGCACGCCTGCACATGAGAATTCTTCAGTGGCTGCTATCCACATAGTGGTCAATGCAAGAGCTACCAATGTCTCTCAAAATAATCACAGAAACCTGCAAGAAGGATCTTCGTTGGTGGCTTTACTCCACTCAACTGACTTTAGGTTGACCGTTTGTACTTCCCCAACCAGTATCCATAGTTTCCATAAATGCATCTCAGGGTGGGGGGACATTTTCTGGGAAAGACTGTTCAAGGCACCTAGCAGGATTACGAGTCCCACTTGCACATCAATGTCCTAGAGATGAGAGCAGTGCTTTTAGCATTGCAGAAATTCCAGGACTCTTCCTCTAGGAATTATTGCAATCCAGACAGACATGTCAGTTGTCTGGTACATAAACAAGGAGGAACCAGATCTTTACCCCCTTTGTCGAGAGGCCCTGAAAGTTTTGCAATGGGCAACCTTCTCCCAATGTTTTCTGGTAACGATGCATATCCCGGGGAAATCCAATTTAATAGCGGACAGACACAGCAGAGTGATTCTGATGCCTCATGAGTGGTCCCTAAATCAAGACGTAGCGGAAAAGACATTCCTTGCAACATCCATCAATGCCAATGCAGCAGCTACTTTGACCTTACCCCCCCCCCCCCTCTGGGGGAGTCACCAAGGGATGCAGTTGTCCATGATTAGCCCCTGGGCCTCCTCTGCGCTTTTCCCCCCTTCCCACTAATTCCAAAAGTTCTCTACAAAGCAAATAATTTGGGAAGGGATTTGATACCCATTGCTCCATATTGGCCTTGTCAAATTTGGGTCTCCTTCCTATGGGCCTCATCTTTGAGAGGAGCCTTGGATTCTGGACCCAGTTCCAGACCTTCTGACTCATGCATCAGGGATGCTGCATCCATCCCATCAGACCCTCAAATTGACAGCTTGGTTGCTCCAATTCCAATGATAGCCAGGTTTCCAAACCTCTCCTCTGAAGTTAAACACATTCTGATCTCTTCTCATAAAACTTCAACAAGGAAATACATAAAAGCAAATGGAAAAGAATTTCCTTATGGGCTACTCACAATAATATCAACCTTTTTTTGCTCCAATTAGTTTCATTCTGGATTTCCTAGCAAAACTGTTTAATGATGGAGCTGCTGCAGCTACAATTAGAGTTGAGCTAGCAGCGATATCCAATTTTCATTTCGGAGACTCTGGATCCAGGATAATGTCTCATAAACTATGTAAAGCTTTTCTTAAGGGTACCCTGTTGTTGAGACCACCTATCAGAGAACATCCAACACCACAGACTTCAATTTTATCCTTTCCCGCATATTTTTTCCTCCTTTTGAACCAGCATAGTCTTGCGAATTGAAATTCTTAACTTGGAAAACCATTTTCTTGATGGCAGTTATCTCTGCTAGAAGGGTGTCAGTTGCAAGCTTTGTCCATAAAGCCCCCATACTGGCTTTTCCATAGAGACAGGGTGCCCTTACGAACAAACCCCTCCTTTTTGCCCAAGGTAACTTCACAGACAAATATGAATGAAACTATAGAATTACCAGTTTTCCTTCCAAATTATGAAAACAAGGGAGAATACATGTTAGATCAACTGGATGCACATAGACAGTTATGGTTTTTACTTGCACAGAACTGCAGAATTCTGAAAATCTAATCAGTTAATTGTTTCTTTTTCAGATTCAAAGAAATGATCTTCTGTCTCAAAGGGTACACTTTCTAAATGGTTTTCAGACTATAACTTTTATCTATATGTCTCAAAATAAGCAACTTCCAGGAAGAGTTAAAGGCCATTCTTCAAGAGCAATTGCAACCTCCTCAGCTTTTTTAGCTAAATTACCAATTGACACAATTTGTGTTGCAGCAACATGTTCAAAACCACATACCTTTATGACTCGTGTGGTTTTGATCATGTTGCAGCAACATGATCAAAACCACATACCTTTATGACTCGTTACAAAGTTGATTTGGCCTCCAGAAACAGGGCCTCTTTTGGTTTCACGATTCTGAGGAATATTCTTCCTTGAGCCACCCGTGACTGAATGTGCTAGGGACGCTGTCCCAACCTCGTAAGAATGAAGGCACGATAGGACAACATCACATAAAGAAGTTATGTACTCACCATAATGTTCCATGTGTGTTTCCATCTTCGCCTTCATTCTTGCATCCCACCCTTCTTACCCCTTCCCTTCTTTACTCCTAGGAGACAGAGTCGTCACAATTGGATTGCCGTTGCCTTCTGTCCTTCATCAGCCTCTGTTTACTACATTGAAAATTCTTATAGCCTTATTAGGACAAGCAAGATCTGGAGAGGGTTCTAGTGCATGCTGGGATAGGGATTTAGCCACAAGCTGGCAAGACAGCCTTGAGTTTGGAAATAAAAGCTGAGACAGATCCCAGGAGTGGATCTGAACTCATCCTAGTAAGAATGAAGGCGAAGATGGACAACACACATGGAACGTTTTTGTGAGTGCATAACTTTTTTTCTCAGTTTAAGTGTAATGGGGATTGTAAACGGGTGCTTCTATTTTTTCTTTTCTTTCTCTTTTCAGTTTTTAAAAATGTAGACAAAGCAATGAAAAAAAAGCCTGGTTAAGAGAGCATGAGAAAAAAAATTAATGTCCTTTTTCCTCATTCTTGCATGGGAAATGACTGGATTTAAGGACCTTAGATTGATTTAGTAACACATTTTAAGAATAAGCAAGTAAATGAAAAAGAATATTAAATATTATAAGACTTTACTTTAGCAAATACATTTAAGCTCAGTAGCAATTCTGCAGCTGGTCTTCATGTTTCCATGGAAACAATCTGGTAGAGAAACTGGCTGCCTGGTTCTCGTGTCTCCATGGAGACAATCTGATAAAGGAGAAACTGGCTACAGGCTGGTGGAGAGTGATTGGCTGAAGACAAAACTGAAGAGAGAAATTCGTTGGGACATAATGTTCTCTGAAAACATTCAGGGGTTTTCCAAGCTGGGAGAGTTATAAAGAAAAGACAAAACCGATTAGCGTTTAGTAGAAGCACAGGCATCTTAGCATGTTTAACTTTTCTTTTAGATTAATTCAAGTCTGTGAGTGTGGGTGTCAGTTTAGGACTTTTGTTCCTATTAGGAGGGTAAAACTTCAGTATTTAAAGATGTACTTAGATTTGTGTGCTTGTACCAAGTCAATATGTTTTAGGGGGTGTTGGGGGGGGGGTGTTTTTGCTTTTTTTTTTTTTTTTTTTTTTTTTGAGGGCTTTCAATAAAACAAAGATGTTAAGTTGTCTATCTCGCCTTCATTCTTGCTGGATGGGTTCGGAGCCGACCTCGGCTCCGACTCTGCCACTCTAAAAGCTCGAGAGTTGGTTCCACCGGCTCGAGGCTCCCCTTATATCCCACAATGCTAGGCGAGAGTTACCTCCGATCTCGTTTGCCGCTACAGCTTCGAGGTTGGTTGCTTCTACCGGTTCCTGGTGAGTGTTAGCTTTTTATACTAAAAAGTTATTCTTTTTTCCCCTTTTAACCTTAATTCTTCACAAGTTAGTGTAGAATATAGTTTTTTATCCCCGACCCTATTTTTCCCCGTTTTCTCTTTAAAAGAACCGCTGGTTCTTCCCTTGGGCCTTTGGCCTTCCTTCCTTAGGGTGTGTTTGTGTAGTTTCTTTAACTTTTTTGTGCTTAATTTCTAGTATTTTTACTAAAATTGTTAATTATTTTTAGTATTAATAATTTTTCTGACAGGGTATAACTGTGTGTTTGGTGTGTGTTAGTGTACACCTGTCAGTTAGGATAATGTCAAAGGAAGCAAAGGTCTCTGGATTCAAGAAGTGTGATGCGTGCTGTCAGAAAATGTCTCTGACAGACGCTCACACTTCTTGTGTCTACTGTCTGGGGCCTTTGCACCTGCAGGACTCCTGTGCTGTGTGCCATGGCTTCAGCCCCAGGGTCCTGCAGGAGAGAAAGAACAAGTTAATTTTGAGAGGCTTGTTAAAACCAGAGGATTCCCTGTCAGTTTCAACAGGAAGCCCTCTAAGGCATCGAGGTCTTCAGCTCCGGCTTCTGAGCCGAGACCTCAGGTTGTTCAACCTTTGCCTTTATCGGCTCCGGCTGGAGCCGATAAGACTCAGTCCACAGTTTCTGTGGCTTCCTCGGCTCCGGCCGGAGCCGAGGTTATCGAGGTACCTGTGTCGGCTCCGACAAGATCTTCGGAGCCGACAACCAGAAAGAGGTCTAGGTCACCTTCTCTTGGCTCCGTTCATTCGGCTCCAGGATCTCCCCTGCTGTCTGAACGGAGCCAAAGGTCTCATTCCTCTAGGTCATCGAGGCTTTCCGATCATGACCTTCAGAGGGTGGTGAGTCGACTACTTAAGTCCGAGGCACTTGCCCAGATGCTTCAGAGCCCGACTCATCAGTCGGTGCCTGCCCCGGTCCATCAACTCTTTCCTCCTTCGACTCTTTTGAGTTCGGAGCCGGGTCGTGTCGGAACCGAGACTGTGGTCACTTCGGAGCCGAGACAATTGTCTTCGGCTCCGTCGTCGGCTCCGTTTTCTTCTGTGGAGGAATCTCGGCGCCGGACTTCCCTCGTCGGCTCCGAGGGGGTGAGTGGCATCGGACCCTTGTCCGACCCCTCTCCCTCTCGGTGCTTCGGCGCTGGTGAGTTCGGCTCCGACATCGGCCTCGGAGCCATCACTGTCGGTGCCGAGGGGGGTCCTTAGCTCCTCGGAGCGGGGACCTCTGGCTCTGCCTGACAGGGGTGCTTTCGAGGTCATGCGGAGTGTGTTAGAGCCTGGCTCTACTCCACAGTCGGCTCCGTCAGCCCCTCCCTCTATGCTGCCTCAGGGTAAGTCGACTCACTCCCTCATCCCGGACCGCAGAGAGCCAGCTCCTCAGGAGCCCCCTTTGGGGATTTCATCCTCTTCCGAGGCCTCTCCTGATTTGGCAGAAGAGCCCCCTCGGAAGAGGAAGTGCAAGAGGAAGCACATTGACTCACCTGAGTCTATCACGTCGGACACAGATCTGGATGATTCTGAGGGTTCCCCGTTCCCCTTCTGAAGATGTCTCATTTGCAGACATTCTGGAGATCCTTAAACAGAGGGGAAATTGGCCAGCCCTCAACCCTTCAGAGGACGAATCTGTGTATCTTGAGGGTTTCGCTCTCGTCCTTCCAGCTCCTGGGTGTCCCCCTTGACCCCCTCATGCAGGTGGTTGCTAAAAAGGCATGGACGGCTCCTGATTCAGTGGACCCCACTCCCAGGAGACCCTCCAAATTCATCACAGCTCCATCAGACAAGCAATTTTTATCAAAAGGAGTTTCTGTGGATGCTATGGTGGTAGCTGCCGCCACAAAGAAGGAACTGGCTGATCCTTCAGTGCCTGTCCATCCACCTAACAAGGAATCTAGGTCCATGGATAGGTGCGGAAGCGGATGTTCTCCTCAGCGACTTTTACCATGCGTCGCTGAATTACCTGTGCCATTTCACTCGTCTTCAAAGGGACTTGGTCAAGGAAGCGAGTGAGATGTTGAAGGACCCTACAGCTGCGGGGTTCCAAGAAAAAATGAACACGCAGCTGGCTATCCTTAATTCCATTTCCAACTCCTCCATGCGCCTCCTCTCTTATGCGGCCGATGGAGCGAGCAGATCCGCAGGAACAGGGGTAGCCTTACGTAGGCACGCCTGGATGCGGCTATGCAACTTTGCGGAACCTTTCAAGACGTCTTTCACGAACTCCCCTTTTGATGGATCATCTCTTTTTGGTCCTCAAGTGAAAGAAACCCTGACTAGGTGCGAGACAGATGGCAAGACCCTTTCTGCCGTCGGTGTCCGTTTTTCGACTCCTTCTAGGCCTTACCCCAAAGGCCAGAAGGGTGGAAAGATGTGGTTCCGTAAACAATCTCAAGGGACTTCGCCTGACGCACAGAGTCGTTTTCCTACCAGAGGCAGAGGTGGGAATAACAATGGTAGACGTCGCCCTAGGGGCAGGGGTCCGCAGAACCAGGGCAATCGGGAAGCCTTTCCTGACAAGCCCTTTCAGCATCCCTGAGGTGTTGCCCGACTGCCCATCTTCGGAGGCAGTCGGGGGAAGATTGTCACTGTACGCAGACGCCTGTCTTTCCTTGGCACAAGACACATCGGTACAGTCCATCATTTCGAAGGTTATTCCATCCACTTTCTTCGTTTTTCAAATCAGACAAAAAAATCCCTTGCAGATGTTCCACCCGCTCAAAGGGATATAGCAGCTTTGGAAATTTCAAAACTGCTTGCAAAAGAGCTATCCAGCCAGTGCCAGCAGACCAACAAGGATCCGGAATCTACTCAAGGTTCTTTTAGTTCCAAAGAAAACGGGGACTGGAGACCAATTTTGGATCTCAGTATCTTGAACAGATCGGTCAAGAAAACAAGATTTCGGATGGTCACGCTGCAATCCATTCTTCCCCTATTGGGAAAAGGAAACTGGATGTGCTCTATAGACCTTCAGGACGCGTACTATCACATAAAAATGAACAGACGCTCCAGAAGATTCCTCCGCTTCAGGCTGGGAACCAGTCATTTTCAATTCAGGGCCCTGCCCTTTGGTCTCACCACTGCCCCGGTGTTTACCAAATGCATGGCAGTGGTAACTTCTCACCTGAGACGACAAGGATTCCAGGTGTTTCCATATTTGGACGACTGGCTCCTCACAGCTCCCACCAAGCATCTCCTTCTGATGGCCAGAGATTACACTTTTCGCGTCTGTCAAAAACTGGGTATCTCAATAAATTGCGAAAAGTCTGTTTTGTCGCCTTGTCGTACTATTACCTACATAGGCGCAAATTTAGATACTGTAAACATGTCTGCAACACTAACGAACCAAAGGATATCAGACATTCAAAAATTGGTGTCACTTCTTCTCAACAACAACAGAGCCAAAGCCAGGTTAGTTCTAAAGGTGTTGGGAATCATGGCAGCGCCCATACCTCTCCTCCCATTGGCCAGATACCACATGCGGATCCTTCAGTGGATGCTCTTTTCTCAATGGTCATACCAGGAACTTCCAATGTCTCACACCATTATGATCACGCAAGCGTGCAAAAGCATCTCATGTGGTGGATGTCTTCCCCCCAGCTCCTGTTGGGGAGACCATTTGTTCCACCTCCTCCGGTTGCTACTCTGACAACGGATGCCTCCCTGATCGGGTGGGGGGGGGATTATCAGGGCAGGACAGTCCAGGGCACATGGCAACCAAACGAATGCCACTTGCACATAAATGTTCTGGAGATGAGAGCAGTGCTTTTAGCGTTGCAAGCCCTTCAAGACTCTCTTCCCTTGGGAACGATTGCAATCCAGACAGACAATATGTCTGTAGTGTGGTACATCAACAAACAAGGCGGAACCAGATCATACCCACTGTGACGAGAAGCACTCAGACTGTGGCAAGGGGCGATTTCTTCTCAGCGTTTTCGGATAGCAACGCACATCCCGGAAGTCCAATCACATTGCGGACAAGTTGAGCAGAGCTATTCTCATGCCTCACGAGTGGTCTCTGAAAGACTCTGTAGTGAGAGAGATATTTCTCAAGTGGGGTCAGCCTTGCTGCGATCTTTTGCTACTCCCCAAAACAGCAAGTGCAGAGAATACTTCACTCTATTCCCTTTACCAGGCCAACCCAGCAGGGACGCTAGTCCAAGTTTGGCCCGGGACTTCTGTATGCATTTCCTCCTTTCCCACTGATCTCTCAAGTAATACAGAAAGCTATCGCTCAGAAGGCCTCATTGATCCTCATTGCTCCTTACTGGCCTCGACAAGTGTGGTTCCCCTTTCTACATCGATTTCTTTTGAGCGACCGTGGAATCTGGACCTAGTTCCAGATCTTTTGATCCATCAGTCGGGTCAGTTTCATCGCTCCCTCCCTCTCTGAACCTCACTGCTTGGTTCCTCCACTTCCAACCGTAGCCAGGCTTCCTCAATTATCTCACTCTGTTAGAGATATTTTGATAGCTTCCCATAAATCTTCCACTCGAAAGATTTATTTGAGTAAGTGGAAACGCTTCTCATATTGGGCACAAGGAAAGGACATAGATCCTTTCACCGCTTCCATCCAACTAGTCCTTGATTTTCTTGCTGAACTCTTCCATGCAGGTTCATCTCCATCTACTCTTAAGGTTCAATTGGCAGCTATTTCTAATTTCCATGTGGGTATTTCTGAATCTGCCCTAATGTCCCACAAACTCTGCAAAGCCTTTTTGAAAGGAGTTTTTCTTCTCAGACCTCCTGTAAGAAATCCTCCTTCTCCTTGGGACCTAAATTTAGTTCTTGCTTCTTTGATTCTTTCCCCTTCGAACCTGCAGCTTCATGTTCCTTAAAGTTATTATCATGGAAAACTCTCTTTCTGGTGGCTATCACATCAGCTAGAAGAATTTCAGAACTTCAAGCACTCAGTTGTCGTTCTCCTTACCTTGTGTTCCATAAGGACAGAGTTTCCTTACGAACTAACCCGTCCTTTTTGCCTAAGGTGGTTTCAACATCAAATCTAAACCAATGCATTGACCTCCCTGTCTTTTTCCGGAGTATTCAAATAGGTCTGAACAAAAATTACACTACCTGGATGTTCATCGTCAATTAAGGTACTACTTGGACAGGACGAAACTATTCAGAAAATCTGATCAGCTGTTTGTCTCCTATGCGGAAAGCAGAAAGGGACTTCCAGTTTCAAAGGTATCTTTATCCAGATGGCTAACATCTCTGATTACCCTTGTTTATGAGATTAGACACCAAAAACTGCCTAATAAACCTAAAGCCCATTCCATCAGAGCTTTGGCTACTTCTCTAGCCTTCCAAGACAGACTGCCTATTGACACCATTTGTGCAGCGGCTACTTGGGCTACTCCTCACACTTTTATTTCCCATTATAAGTTGGATTTAGCTTCTAGGCATAGAGCTAATTTTGGTTCCACTGTTCTCAGGAGTCTGTTCCGTTAGGCCACCCGGGACAAGGTGCTAGGACGCGGTCCCATCCAGCAAGAATGAAGGCGAGATAGACAACTTAACATATAGAAGTTATGTTCTTACCATAACGTTCCATGTTAGTTGTCTTCTTCTCGCTTCTTCTTGGCCCCACCCTCCTTCCCCCTGGCCTGGACAGACCTAGAGGAGTTGTGATCGTGACCTCTCTTTCTACCACCTCTTTCTTAGTCATATGCTATTATGCATATTTTCTTGTTTCAGGATATAGGTCACCCCTTTTCTTCCTGCTGTTAGAGGTGGATTCTGTTTCACAGTTATACTGTTTTTGATATAAGCTGGGTTAGCTTACAAACGAGATCTGAGGTAACTCTCGCCTAGCATTGTGGGATATAAGGGGAGCCTCGAGCCGGTGGAACCAACTCTCGAGCTTTTAGAGTGGCCGAGTCGGAGCCGAGGTCGGCTCCGAACCCATCCAGCAAGAAGAAGGCGAGAAGAAGACAACTAACATGGAACGTTATGGTAAGAACATAACTTCTATTTTTGTAAGATGTGACTTAGGTTCAAATGGATATGACAGGAAACAACTGTATAAAAGTTCAACCAATCAAACAGTGTATGCATGTAACGCACAAAAGCTGGAACTAGACATTTAACAAAAAAGTGTTGTACATAAAAGGTGGGAATAATAACTTTTTAATGCACTGATGCTTTCTGTAATGTCTTTAAATGTCAATGGTCTCATAGTTAAATACAAAAAAGAAAGAGTAGTGAACTATATTAAAAATATAGAGTGCATATAGCTGTGTCACAGGAGACACACTTAGAACTGAACATGTGAATTTTGATAAAAGAAAGGGTTTAGGATGGTTATTCAGCTGAATACCTAGGACAAAGGAAAAAAGTAGTACTTTTATTAATTGGAAGAGGAGCTCCAATAGTGATAGAAGTGGATAAAGATAATATTGGCATATTTGTAGTGCTAAGAGGCTACTGACAAGGGAGGCATGTATTTATATTCCACCTAAAACAGCTATAATGGAGCTAAGAAAATTCTGGGAGAAGTAATCAGCTTTCAGCACGGTATATTACTTATAGTTGGGGCTGGAATGTGATTTATAACAGTAAAGCTGTGTCTTGGGGGCCCAGAAGAGAAAATTTAAATAAGGAGGGTGGATTTTGGAATGGAAGATGCGAATTCAGTAAAAGGAGTTTGAAGTAAATTTACACATCATTCCCCAAGATATAAAAACTGGGCTAGGCTAGACGGAATTTACATTTCACAGGAACAGGTTTATTTAATTGGAGGTCTTGATACGTACCTAATAACTATTTCAGATCATGCACAAATAATAAATAAAAATACAGGGTAATGAAAAATGAGACACTGGTGCTTTCCCACCTGTCTGCTGAAAAGAGAGGAATTTAAGGAATGGGTAGTGGAGGTTATTCAGGAGTTATTAGAGAGGATAGAAGTTTCTTCTGAAAATATAGCTAGGGAGCGGGTTAAAGTTAAGGTGGAGTTTAAAAATAGAGTGAAAATAAAAGAAAGGGAGCTATGGTTAAGAAGTAACAAAAATTATTTAGAGGGACTGACTAAATGTTAAAGTATTGTAGAATAGGGGGAATCTCACAAAACGAGGATCAACTGCAGGATGCTAAGCAGAAAATAAGGGATTACCTCAATAATATGCATGAGTTTAGAAAGATTTCTGATAAGCAACTGTTTTTTTGATAACAATAGAGCACAAAAATGTTTAGCACAACAACTCGGGCAACAGAAAGTAGAAAAGGGTGTCCCCAAGCTTAAGGAGCTTATAACAAAGAAGGTAGCGAGATCCTGTAGAGGTATTGGAAATATTTTGGAAATTCTATGAAAGTTTGTATGAAACTGAGAAATATGGAAATCAAGAAAAGATACAAATGGAAATGTTTATGACAAAATTAAATATGCCAAGGTTAGAGGTAGATGAGACTCATTTACTAACTGTTAGGATAGGAGGAGATGAGATAAAAATTGTGATGTATAACTAATATAAAGGAAGCCCCCAGGAATAGATGGTGTTCCTTTTGAAGTTTGGATGCTAGGCGGGAAATAACTGATAGAGATCTGGAAGGTTTTGTTTCACAGTATTTTAAGAGAAGTACCACCAGCATCCTGGAAGAAAGCAGTGCTAGCTGTAATACCTAAAGAGGGTAAAGATCCATCAGACCCAGCTTCATACAGGCTCCTTTCAATACTGAACCATGATTATGAACAGTCTATAATAGCTAACAGTATGACAAAGGTAATGCCAAAATTGATAGATATGGATCAATGTGGAGGGGAGGCAAACATTTGACAACATTAGTAGAACAGTGATGATTAAAAGGGAAGCAGAATATAAGAATATACCATTGTTGTTGGTGGGTCTTGAGGCAGAGAAAGCATTTGACAGAGTAAACTGGGACTTTGAGCAGAGCATTGGAAGCATTTCCATTTCCTGAGAAAATTATAAGGTGGATTAGGAAGATATATGAGGGATCGGAGGCAAACATTAAAGTGGCGGTGGTCCTCTCCGATAATTTCTGCTTGAGCAGAGGAACTAGGCAGGGTGTCCTCTTTCCCCTTTGTTATTTGCATTGTATTCAGAACAACTGGCAAAGAAATAAGGGGCTCTGAAATTCAAGGATATGAATGGTATGGTAGTTAAGAAAAGCTGGCAGTATTTGCAGATGATATTGTATAACTGTCAAAAACAAGAAAGAGATATTAGTGTTGTGGAACATTTTGAGACAGTTTCAAATCATTTTTCAATACTACAAAATTAATGAAGCTAGAACAAGGGAAATGATGGTAAATTATATATCCACACGCAAATTGGTTCAGCAATATCCGTATTTGTGTGGACATGATGAAATGAGTATTTAGGTGTTTGGATTAAAAATGATTCTGGTATGGCAGCTTAAGGCTATGTTGGAAGAGACTAAACAAAAGATAATTGAAAAACTGAGAAAATGGAAGTGTTATTTTGTGGATGGATATATATATATATATATATATCTATATATACATACATACATATATATATATATATATATATATACACACACACACACACACACACACACACATATATATATATATATATATATATATATATATATATATATATATATATATAAAATACAAGCAGTCAGAATGTTTTTAGTCCCTTTAGTCTTGTACATAGGTCAGGCATATTTTTATCAACCAGAGAAGTTGTGGATAGGAATTAATAAAGAGCTGAAGGACTCTATCTGGGAGGGGAAATGGCAAGAGTTAAGTGGGACAAGGTGATTCTTCCAGTAGAACAGGGCAGATTGGGATTGTCCAATTTGAAAGGGTTACACAGTTAAGGCTCTTGTACATAGCAGTAGCAGAAAACTATAATTCAACGTGGAAATGGATGATGATGAAAAATAAAGGATACTCGAGAAACAAGGAGAGACTGGGATTTTGGATGCAAGCCTTTAAGGAGAATAGCAATAATCATCCAGAATATTATATCCGTAAAGCAGCAGAAAGTATTCTAAGAACTAAGCCAATAATGGGAATGGAGAAAGGAGATTCCGCTGATAGGGATGGCTGCAATTTGCAATGTAAACAGTAGGCAAGAGGGAGCTGGAATTTGTTGGAGAAAACTGGCAAAGGAACCAAGGTATTGGGACCGAATAACTAGAGTGGGAAAGGTAATAGAATAGGAAGAGACCAAAAATGTATTTGGACTGCAGGTTAGAGATTGCCTTCTCTAACAAGGATTGATATCCGAGTATAGGCAAAGAGAAAGAAATAGAGGGGTCCAAAATGAAAGACCAGTACTGATATAGTTTTTAGTAGAATTTAGAACAGAAGCTGCCTTTAAAAAAGGAATAATTAGTAGATAATGTAAAATATTGCATGATAACTATAAGAATCAATAAAAGGAGGTTAGAAATGATTGGGAAGAGAGACTGGATAAGCAATTTGCAAAGAAACAATTGGAGGATATATGCATGTCTCCCAAATGTGTAACAAAGTCCAGAAGATTTAGGATTTTTGCTTGGAAATGTTTACAGGTATGTTTTTGTACCCCAGGTAGACAGTAAGTGTTGGAGGTGTGACAGGAAAGAAAGAGGTACTTGGAAACATATTTTCTGGGAGTGGGGTGGTTGGTGGACTTTAAGAATTCTCTGCGGGATGCACAGTTGGAGAGGCTGGGTGGGTGGGTGGATTGGTGGGACGAGAGAGATGATTTTTCTGAGCTTTGTTACAGAATCAGAATTTCCTAGACATGGTGAGGCCTTGCTTTGTCTAATTATGGTGGCTGCCAAAAAAGCAATTACTAGAAAATGGAAATCAAACTCTAAACCAACTGTATTAGTAGTAAATATAGTAGCAGAGATAAAACAACTGGAATCGAGATCTTTAGGAAAAGGTTAGGGGGAACTACATAAGAAAAAAAGTGAATTGTGGAACAATACATACAGAGGAGGAATGAGCTTTAAAAGAAGACGCGACTTAAATTAGCTATGTAATGTTTGACTGAAAATGACCGGGTAGATTACAAGTGATATATAATGGTTGCAAGTGGGAGTGTATCGGTATGGTTTGTGATGTAAAATGCTTGCAACTAGGATTGTGTTTGGTGTGGTTTGTTTTCATTTATATCAATGTATGATTGCTTATGTTGTAAGTGATGGTTTAATAAAGATGTTCTTTTAAAAGGGGGGACAGGAATTGAATAATTTATATGATGTTGCTTAGGTTATATGATATATAGCAATGTATGTGAAGTATGTTTGTTGATGCTAATTTGCTATTGCAGATTGATTACTTTTGTATAAATGTAAAATTGCCTATGTCACAAGTTATAATTCAGTAAAAGTGTGTTTAAAAAAGGAGCTCTCAGATACTCCATGTCTGCTGAGGATTTCAAATGAACATCCTCTCAACTGGTACTCTATTGTTCATATCCAATACTTCAATGAGTCTGATCTTTCACGCAGCTGAAGATACCTGTCCAACAGCTGGTTCAGGTACATGCCTGGATGCAGCTTTGTGGAATCCTTGACGTCTTTTATTAATGCCCCATTTGATGGCACTTCTTGTTTGGACCATCAGTAAAAGAGATGCTTACCTGCAGTGAACAAAATGGAAAGACTCTGTCTGCTGTAGGAGTCAAGTTTTCTACAACTCAATAAACCTTTTCTATGAATCAGAGAGGCAGCAAGACGATGTGGTTCTGGAAATCTGAAGGACCTTTTCAAGATCACACAGTGACAATTCCTCTAGAGGCAGAAGAGGAAATTCAATAGTAGACGTCTCCCTAGAGGCAAAGGAGGTACACAGAATCAGGGCTTTAGTGATTCTTTTTCGGCTAGGCCTTTTCAGTGCTCCTGAAGTGCTGCCCAGTTGTCCATCTCTGAAGGCAGTCAGTGGTCATTTCTCTTTGTACCCAGACATCTGGGCAAGTATAAAACAAGATAAACGTGCTAAGCATATAATATCCAGGGGTTATTGTATACCATTTTCCTTTTTTCCATCTCACAAAAGGAAGAAACTTCCTGAAGTTCCACCCTGTCAGAGGAAGGCAGCAACACACGAAATCCAAACGTTGCTAGACAAGTCATCCAAAATGTCCCTTCAAACCAGATAGGATTCAGAACTTTATTCACATTTCATTTTAGTGCCAAGAAAACAGGGGACCCGAGACCCATTTTGGATCTAAGCAACTTAAACCAGTATGTAAAAAAAAAAAGCAAAGTTGTGAATGGTCAATGTCCAGTCCTTTCTAAACAAGGATGATTGGATGTGTTGTATATATCTTCAGGATGTGTACTGTCATGTCAAAATAGACAGGAGATTCAGAGGGCAACTTTGCTTCCTGCTGGTTGCCAGTCACTACCAATCCAGGGCCCTACCCTTTGAACTTATCAGAGCCCCCCAGGGTGTTTACCAAATGCATAGCAGTAGTGGCAGCTTACTTGAGAGTAAATAGATTCCAGTTATTTCCATATCTAGACTACTGCCTCCTCACCACCCCCTCCAAGCATCTGCTTCTACATACCAGGGACTATTTGCTCCAGATTTGCAATTCTTTGGTGATAACTATAAATCATGCCAAGCCGAACCTAATCCCAGTCCAGATGCTTGAGTCCATTGGTACTCTTCTAGACACAAGAAAACAGCCTCTTTATGTCCTCAGCATGTCTCCACTAAGAGTCTGGTTAACTTTCTGCTCATTCTGCTCCTCCAGCAAGGTCAGTACTGCAGGCCATTAGGTTCCATGGCAACAACA
Organism: Protopterus annectens; assembly: GCF_019279795.1. Classification (NCBI taxonomy): domain Eukaryota; kingdom Metazoa; phylum Chordata; order Ceratodontiformes; family Protopteridae; genus Protopterus; species Protopterus annectens. The sequence goes on from NC_056748.1 coordinate 363,982,654, forward strand.
ACAATTGTTGTCCTTTCTTTGGCACGGTTCTTTATGCGGGTTCTACAGTGGACTTTAGCTGTGCACTGATCCATTCTATATCAACTCCTGTCCCTTTCGAGTCAGGCTCACCCCTGTTTGCAAACAGCACATCTGATGGTAGGCACATTCAGATGATTTACACCTAGGTAGACCCTTTGTTCTATCAACCCATATGGCCACAGTGACTACAGACATTTATCATTTAGGATGGGGGCATTTCTTGGGAATAATGGTTCAAGGTACATGGTCCCCCCCCCCCAAGAGACCGAGTTGCATATCAGTGTCCTAAAGATAAAGAGCGGTCCTATTAGCGGTGCAGGCATTTCAAGATGCTCTCGCATTGGGGGCTATTGCACTTCAGAATGACAACACATCTGTAGTCTGGTACATAAACAAGGAGTAACTGGATCTTATCCCCTTTGCAGAAAGGCCATGGCAGTATGGGAATGGGTGATCACATCAGACCGCTTTCTAAGTGCGATTCACATTCAGGGAAAAAACACTGTGCTAGTGGCAAACTAAACAGATCCATTTTGATGGCCCATGAGTGGTATCTCAGTCAATCTGTGACAGAGAAGGTCTTTGGATGTTGGGGCCCACCTTACTGCAACCTGTTTGCCAGTCCCCTCAAGTGCAGCAAGTACTTCACTCTGATCTACCCTCGAGGAGTCACCAAGAGATGCTGTAGTTCACACTTGACCCTCTGGTCTCCTTTATGCTTACCCTTCTCTTGCCGTGATTCCCATATTTTTACAGAAAGCAAGCTGGCTGAAGAGCTCAGTAGTCCTAATTGCCCCTTTCTGTCCTTTGCAAGTATGGTTCCCCTTCCTACAGTCTCATCTTCATTATCCTCCATGGATACTGGAGCCAACTCTGGATCTCCTGTCACACCCATGAAAGATTCAACATTAAAGCCCTAAGACTAGCTACATAGTTTCTCCACTTCCAGTAGTGGACAGTCCAGGCTTTCGTCTCTTGTTCATGATGTTATTCTGGCTTCTAAAAAAAAATCGACCAAAAAAGTTTACAAAAGCAAATGGAAAAAATTCTCCCTTTGGGCTTTGAATAATTTATTTTTTATTTTATTTTATTTATGTAACATTTGTTAACCTGGAAAGTCTGACTTGGAACAAAGCCAATTTTCAGCAGAAGCCCGGGGAGAAATGCTCCAGATGCATGTCTTTGTAAAGTGGGAGGAAACTGTAGCACCCAGAGAAAACCCACACAAACGCAGGAAGGACATGCAGACCCTGCATTGAAGGCACTCCTGCTAAGAATTGAACTGGGGAACCTCTTGCTGTGAGGTGACAACACTACTGCTGCACCACTGCTCCAATCCATTTTCTGCCCCAGTTTCTGCGATTCTCTAATTCCTGACAACTGTCTCTGAGGAAGGAACTAGTGGCTGTACAGTTAAATTTCAGTTGGCAGCAATTCCTAATTTTTACAAGGGGAAGAGACATATTTCTCTGGATTTGTGCAAACTATGTTAAGCTTTCATGAGAGGAAACTTTCTTCTAAGGCCTCCAATAAAAGATCCCTTACCGTTTTGGGATCTGACAGTTGTACTACAAAGCCTAAAGCAGAAACATTTTGAACTATCAGCTAAATCTGATTTGAAGTTTCTGTCATGGAAAACAGTTTTCTTGGTAGCCATGACATCTGCTAGGAGAATGTCTGAATTCCAGGCTCTCTCTTCAAAATCTCCTTACATCATTTTTTAAAGTATAGGGTTTCCTTTTTTCCTAAAGTAAACTCTGAGAATAACATTAACCATTCCATCCATTTAACATTTGTTTCCCCAAATTTCACCAATAAAGGAGAGTACATGCTACATCATCTTGATGCACAGAGACAATTACATTTTTATCTTCACAGGACAAGACAATTCAGAAAAGCAGACCAGCTTTGTTTCCTTTTCTCCAAAATGACTAGATTGTGTAGTAGCAAAAGTTACTCTGGTTAAAATGGATAACATATTATATTTCCTGGTTTTATTCTTAGAAAGGCATGACATTGTCTAAACCTCCCAAGGCTCATTCAGCCAGATCCATGGCCACATTGTCTACGTTTTGGTCAAGAAATCTGTTGACAATATTTTTGCTGCAGCTACATGGTCTACTGCTCATACTTTTGTTACTCATTAGAAATTGGATATTTATTTCCAGAAACAGAGCCGGACTATCCTTACATGAGGGCCACCCAAGATCAATGTAGCTGGGGGCTCTGTCCCATATGTTGAGGGAGAAGGAAAAGGACAACATCAGATTTAAGTTATGCTCGTACCAATAACTAGGAATCTGTGTTGTCCAGTTTCATTCTTCCTCAACTTCCTTCCCATCCATCCCCTATCCACTTTCCTGGAGAAGACATACTGGACTATATTGGAACCTACAGTTCCAGGTTTGAGCCGTGTTTTTCTATCAAACTTTCCTGCCGCTGTTTTACTATGGAGGATCGGGCAGCAAGGTCAATCTGAGGTTTTGGGGATGCAGTAGCGCATTGTGAGCAGAGGAAGAAGCTCAAGAGCTGGATCTTAAGCCTGAAATATGCGACCGAGTCAGATCTGAGGATCAGACCCGAACCCTTACATTGAGGAAAAATGGGAAATGGACAACACAGATGCCTAGTTATGGTAAGAACATAACTTTTAATTTTCAGATATGTGTGTGGCCAGTTTAGTATTAGCGCATGCTTAGGCAATGTAGCAATTGTCTCATGTTCACAGACAACCAATTAATCATTAATGAAAATAGCATGGAATGCAAGAGATGTAAATACACAACTTCCTTGGAGGCAAAAAATGTCATACTTCCGAAGCTGTCAGGAATACTTGCACTATGCCCCCCCCCCCCCCCCCCACCCACACACACATTCTTATGCAGAGGTGCTTAAACGTTGAAATAAATCTTCCCAAATCTCAGACTTCCAGAGCCATCTAATGACAACACTGCTCCTCAGCACTCAGTTAAACTCACTCCAAAAGCAACACCAAACATCTCACATAAGCCTTATCCCAAAGGTCCTTCAAACGCGAAGCCCATAAGGCAAGCATATACTTTACCTAATACTCTTGTCATTGGGTAATATGTTGCATGTCACACAGATACCTTACTCACCAGGTTAGACAAGGAGAAAACTGTCAGTTGCCTGTCTGGCTCCAGAATCCACAGTATTATCAAGCTGTCAAGTCACTGCACCCTAGGTAATAGTATAATTCTGTCATAATCCATGTGAGTGTTAATGACCTAAGGTGTACCTCACTGGACTATATGAAAACAGACTGAAATTCTCGAAATATGTGTCACAGATATTCGAGTCTTGCATTGAGCTACATTCTATCTGCACCAAGGATAATGTCACAGTATGAACATTAAATGATTGATTTTAATAATTGGCTTAATTTCTGGTGTCACTCCAGGGGAATCCAGTACCTGTGAGTATGGGTGGACAGCCCTGATGGATCTTTTGCACATGCACAAAACAAACAGCACTGGAAGCACTAGTTCCCAGGGGTCTGAACTTCACTTGTGACATAAACAGAAAGTGATGGAGACAGCTATATATTCCAAAGGATCTTCACACTATGGAATAATCCCCCATCCATGTAAAACAGAGTTCATCTCTAACCTTATTCAAGCAAAACTTTTGATAATTGAATGGATTCAATTATCAGTCCAGCCCCTCCATGTCCCTAATCGACAGAAGCAGTCAATAAGAAAAGTTTTATCCTACTAACACCCCCTTTACAAATCCTTAGTTACCTTCCTACTCTGTCTCCTAAAAACTGCTAATGGGCAATTTATGCCCGACCTAAAAAAAATCCTCTGTCCCCATTCTGGACCTGTTGTACATCAGCAAATAACATCTGAATTATCTGATCAAGGGACCTGAACCTTGTCTACAACATAGTTAAGACATATATTTGAGAGAGAGGTTTATGTCTCTGAGACTACCCCTTGTGTGGAACAGGCTTTCCATCCATTTGAAGCAGAGTTCTTCCCTAACCAAATTCAAGCATAGCTGTGATCAGTGAATGGGGAAATGTAAGTTTACTGCTGGTCTGGCAGCCATGTCTCTACTAGACAGTGGCAGCCTTTTAATACTTGATCACCCATCCCCAAGCCTACCTATACCTTTAAAATAACCCTACATTTGGTAAGCATAGCTAGGCTTAAAAATGCTACTCGAGGTTGTTAGTCTAGTAATTGCCTATAAACCTATGAGTTGCTTCTTTTTGCTTCTCACAGTTGTAGGCATCCACTTGAGACATCACAGCATACATTTACTAGGATGCAGAATAGTTCACAGTAACAGATGAATTAGCAGTGAGGGAAGAACCAGCATGGCTGTGGGCCTTTCCAGAATGGATGCCCTCGCAGAGTCCGAAATAATAGGCTAAATTAGAGAGTTTGGAGTTCCTTGTCTGGGAATAACAGAATCCATAAAGGCTTATCCAGCTGCACTTCAGACAGAGGTCATCTGTTTCTCCATTTTTCTGCATAGATAGTCCTCCTGCAGGACAGGTAGATTTGGTCCTTATTATCCAGAGGCTAGAAAATTCCATTCCAGTTCCCCCCACCACCAATTCACTGTCTTCTACTACCTGACGTACCAACCACCCCTCCAGCACCATTGGAGAACAGCAACAAGGGGAAGTCTTCAACCTTATCCAGGATGGGCCATAAGAAGGTCGCAGCAGACCAGAGAGGGCCCAGGGTAAGACCAGAAAAGACAAATGAGCTCAGACTGATAATGGAGCTTAACAGTCTCAATGAATGTATCCCCAGGCAGATGTTTAAAATGGTATTAATATAAACTATGCTTCCTTGCTTGTTTAAAATAAATAAGTAAATAAATAAATACTTGGATGTACTCTTTGGACAGCCAAGATACTTGCACATAGGTTTATTTATTTAAAATGTGTTGACTGGGAAAGTCCAACTAGGACAAAGCCTATTTTCAGCAGAGGCCCAGGGAGAAATGCTCCAGACGCGTCTTTGGAATGTGGGAGGAAACCCACATGAATGCAGGGAGAACATGCAGACTCCATACAGAAGACACCGCAACTGAGAATCAAGCCCAGTGACCCTCACGGTTCATAGGAGGTTACTAGGCTAACAGCCCTAGATCCCTTACAAGCCTAGCCATATTTATCTTGAGTTACCACAGTTGGTGGTTAGGTGAGTGAAGTTCGCAGAGGTAAGGGTCTATGGTAGTTAATACTGACTTCCTCTGTCCAGGAGTGACATGGACACCACATTAGGAGTGAATTTGTGGTCACCTGTCCATTGATCTAGGTTGCATTTGAAGAGGAGCTGGGTGGGGCTCTTTTTCACATGAATTGGAAGCTTGTTCCAGAGAAGTGTCAGTCTCTGGGAGATGTATCTATCTCTCCAGCATGACTTGTTTATGTCATAGGCTAGATTAAGATCCCTGGAGTGAGTAACCCTCCTGTAGTTTGATTTATGAATGTGTAGTATTTCCAACAGGGCTGGGTCAGAGATCGCCCTGTAAGCCAGGCACAAGTCCTCCCTTATCAACCTGTAGGAGACAGAATACAGTGACAGGGCTTTGTCTTTATGCATAAGACTTGTTTTGTGTACCCTGTAATTTCTTGGTGAGAAATCTTTGTGGCCTTTCTAGTTGTTGCAGGTATCTGGTGAGGTGCATGCAAAAGGGAACGTTGTACTCTTATTACTAATCTGAGGGCTGAGTATAATGGAATTATAATGCCCTTGGAGCTAGGTGTGATGCCTGTACTTATAAGATGTGCCACATAGAAGGATTTCCTTACAACTGTCAATATGTGGTGTGGTCAGTGTTCAGTTTGCTATCAACCTGAGTACCCAGATCACGCACCATTGGGTCTACACTAAGGGGAGTGCTGTTTATAATGTAATCATCAGGGATGTCAGCTTTCCCAAAAGGAATAATCTTTCGGCTTTTCCTGGTTAGGGGTCGCCACAGTGGAACTCCAGTCCGCTAATGATTGGCAGTAGATTTTTACGTGCTGGCTTGCCGGGCCTAATGCACAACCTTCAATGAAGGAACACCCATTCACACACGTCGACACACAGAATACGCTCTGGGAATCGAACGTGCAACGTCTAACTGTGAGGCGACAATGCAACCGCAGCACCACCGCTGCAGTCCCAAAAGGAATAATGGTGCTTTTTTTTTTTTTTTTTTTTTTTTCTTTTTTTGCATGTAGCTTTAAGCTTTGGCACCAATAGTTTGCAATTAACCCTGTTTGCAGTATATTAACATCATTGGGTGACTCAATAATTGCTCCCAATTTGCAGTCGTCTGCAAACTTGGTCAGCCACAGGCTGTCCATATTTTCCTGGACTTCTGACAAATTCCAAACAGTAAGGGGCCAGCACAGAACCCTGTGATACGCCACTGGTGACTGGTCTTTTGCTAGAGGTAAAGTCACCCACTTTGACAGTGTCTCCTGTCGGAGAGCCACTTAGCTGTCCATCTTGTAATGTAAGGGTTAATTCCCAATTGGGAGAGTTTCTCTAATACTTGAGTGTGGGGATTGTGTTGCATGCGTTGGCTAGGTTAAGATGGGCGTATGCACTGTCTTTCCCTCGTCCAGGGCCTTGGTGACTTTCTTTAAAAGTCAACTGTGTTTAACAGCCATGATCTACCTCTAATTAATCTGAACTGAGTTGGGTCCAGAGTTTGGAGTTCACCTATGTCTTTGTTAGTGAGGTCCATAATGATTCTTTCTTCCCTTTCCTTCTTTTCTTTCTCTTTCCTTCTGTCTTTCCTTCCTTCTCTATTTCTTTTTTCTTTTCTTTCTTTCCTTCTTTCTTTCCTTTCTTTCTCCTTTCTTTCTTCCTTCTTTCCTTCCTTCTTTCCTTTCCTTCCTCCTTTCTTTCTTTTCCTCCTTTCTCTTCCCTTTCCTTTTTCTTTCCTCCCTTCTTTCCTTTCTTTCTCTCTTTCTTTTCTTTCTTTCTCTTCTTCTTTCTTTCTCTTTTTCTTTCTCTTTTCTTTCCTTCTTTTTCTTTATTTCTCTTTTCTTTCTTTCTCTTCCCTTTCCTTTTTCTTTCCTCCTTTCTTTCTTTTCTTTCTTTTCTTTCTTTCTCTCCTTCTTTCTTTCTTTCTCTTTTCTTTCCTTCTTTCTTTTCTTTATTTCTCTTCTTTCTTTCCTTCTTTTTCTTTATTTCTCTTCTTTCTTTCCTTCTTTTCTTTATTTCTGTTTTCTTTCCTTTTCTTTATTTCTCTTTCCTTTCTTTTTCTTCCCTTTCCTTTTTCTTTCCTCTTTTCTTTCTTTTCTTTCTTTCTCTCCTTTCTTTTTTCTTTCTTTCTTTTCTTTCTTTCCTTCTTTCTTTCTATTTTCCTTTCCTTCCTTCCTTCTTTCTTTCTTTTTCTTTCCTTTTTTCTTTCTTTCTTTTCTTTCCTTTTTCTTTCTTTCTTTTCTTTTCTTTCTTTCTTTTTCTTTTCTTTCTTTCTTTCTTTCTTTTTCTTTTCTTTCTTTCTTTCTTTTACTTTTCTTTCTTTCTTTTTCTTCTTCTTTCTTTCTTTTTCTTCTTTTCTTTCTTTCTTTCCTTTTCCTTCCTTCTTTCCTTTCTTTCTCTCTTTTCTTCCTTCTTTCCTTCCTTCCTTTTCTTTTCATGGCCTTGCAGATGAGGCTAGTCAAACTTATGGGCCTATAATACCCAGGGTCAGTTGATGGTCCCATTCGCCAGTTCTCAGACTATGGGTTAAACAGGGATCCAAGTTTTCTTTCCTTCTTTCTTTCCTTCTTTCCTTTTCCTGCCTTCCTTCTTTCCTTTTCCTTCCTTCTTTCCTTTTCCTTCTTTCCTTTCCTTCCTTTCCGTTTCCTTCTTTCCTTCCTTTTCTTTCCATGGCCTTGCAGATGAGGCTAGTCAAACTTATGGGCCTATAATACCCAGGGTCAGTTGATGGTCCCATTAGCCAGTTCTCAGACTATGGGTTAAACAGGGATCCAAGTGAGTCTGCTAGGTCATGTTTTAAGTTGTTTAAAAGCAACCTGATATGTTGTCAGGTCCCATTAATGCCATGTTTATGGCCTTGGAGAGCGCAGAGATGACCTACTGTCTTGAGATAAGCTGAGGAATGGTGGCAGGTATACTTTGGGGGATGACTGGAGGGGACAGGGGGTGAAGTTTTCTCCATATCTGTCAGCTAGGAGGTGTTTGGTATTATGAGTGTGGGAGGTGCCATCCACAACCAGTTCAGTACATAGCTGGGTATTCCCTTTTAGGTTTAGGACGTGGTTAAAGAATGTCTTGTGATTATCCTTAGCTAGGGAGGCTATTTTTGCTTCATAATTAGCTTCGGAGGACTTTACAAGATCTCTGTAATTTGTTTGTTTAAGCTACAGAGAGATTTCTTCCTCTGCTGAGCTAGTTTCATCTTGTTTTTGTACATTAGTTTCTTTCTCTTATTATATAGCCTCTTTATACTAGGGGTCCACCAGCGTGGCTTGGTTTTTCAGCAAGACTTTGTTTTAATCCAGTCAGGTACAGCCAATTCTGTACACCTGCTTAAGTGGTTATACAGGGCATTGGTATATACCTCTGCACAGGAGTTCATGCTATTTGCGGTTGAGGGGGCTTCAAAACCACCACTTAAACCTTAATGTAGAATAGCTGGTTTGGAGCCCATGTGTAACCAGACCACACAAACTACCTACAATGGCCATACAGCTAGCAGATACAATGTAATACAATACAAGTAACTACTTAAAACAGCAGCAGCAGACAAGACTGTTTTTGAAACTGCAAAAGTACAGTCATAGTTTATAAGAGAAGTTCAGAAAAGATACTTGGAGCCCTTCTGTGAGCTTCCCAGCTGAGATAAACCAGGTAAACGCCTACTGCCACTAGATAAATAATACCAATCCCCCTAATGTAAAGGGATAGTAAAGGAGTGTCCGGAGTGAGATGTTGCTGCAAACAAATTTAAAATGATACAAAATGCTACCAGAAACAAACTTAAATATATGGATACAGCAGTGCACTTTAAATGGCTTATAAATGTGTGATTATTCAATAAAAGTTTTTGCTTTGTATAAATGCACCAAGAGCCCCTCAGTTGTACAGAATTTGTAAAGGCACTAAAAACAAGATAAGCTGATTAATAAGTCTTCCACCCAATAAAACTATATGCAGAAATCTCAAGTGTTCCCCAACCTAAACAAACCAGGCTACCTCCCAGTGCACTAGATGGAAAATCCACTGACCTCTTGATGCAAAAACAAGTGCTTGCTAGAGTGTACAAATACACTACTTTATCCAACAGCTGGCTAGATAATGACTTCAGAGCAAGTAAATCAGTAGAACAGACAGTGAGAGACAAAATGCACTTTTTTCAATATAAGCACAAGGAAAGATGAATACATAAAGATAGCAGCAGTACAGAAAGTGAGGAGCTTATTAAGCTCAATTTATGGTAGGGGGTGAGCAGTTAAAATCACCAGTTTTAAAAAGCAGAACTTCGAACAGGAAGGAGGGTGGAAAAACCATCAGGGAGTCGCCAGCATTGCTTTAGTTTATGCAGGCTTGAAATCCTTTCAGAAAAAGTCAAAGGCCCTGAAATTCACTGTGTATTTAAGTATCACTCAAAAATGTAATCAATGAAAAACATGAAATCTACAGCCTAGCTGTAAGTGTCTATCTCTCATGTAGAACAAAAGCACCATGTGAAGCAGATTTCTTAAAACGGAAAAAATGGGGCAGGTAAAACAAAAAGCAGCTCTATCACTCAGTCAAGAAAGTATAGTTTACTCTCCTCACCTAGCAGGGAATCAAGAGCAGTGCTTTAGTTTATGCAGGCTTGAAATCTTTTCATAAGACATGTCCAGAGATTCAGTGTGTTTAAGTATCATTCAAACAATTTAACCTGTGAAAACACATGTGAAATGTGTAGCCTGGCTAATTTAAGTGTCTATATCTTGCATAAAACGAAAACACCAAGCCAAGCAGATTTCTTAAAACAGAAAACAAAATGAAGCAGGTAAAAAGGAAAGCAGCTTTATTATTCACAGATAAAAAAATAATAGGTTTGAGTTCCTCACTCAGCAGGGAATCGCTAGCAGTGGTTTAGTTTATGTAAGGTTGAAATCTTTTCAGAAGATGATGGTGAAGGAGCCATGAACGTTATTGCAGTTCCTTTTAGATCTGATCATTACCAGTTTTTGGCTGCCTTGATTGGTCTCACTACAGCTCCCACTGTGCTCAACAGATGTACGACTATGGTTGCTGCATATCAAATGATGCAGGATACAAATTTGTTCCCCTTTGCCTGGAAGACTGGCTCTTAGCTGCACCAACTCTAGCCAGTTTAACACCAGCACAAATCTGCATTACCTACAACACATTCTAATCCTTCCTCATTGCAGTAAGTACTGCAAAGTCCTGAATGGAAGAACCATTACAGCCCCTCAACTTTGTCAGCTGTTTCGTAGACTATCATTCATGCAAGAGCAGCCTGCCTCTGAAGGGGATTCTATCCACCACTATTCCCAGTTCACGATGCTGTTTTCCATTTTATTTAAAATGCAGTAGCTTCTCCCAGCCTTTGCTTCAAGACTACAGGACTCAAGGCAGCCAGTATATTTCTAGCACCTCCCATCCGATATCATATAGGAAGGCCACTCAGAATCCAGTTAGGGGTAAGTTTCCTAACCCTGTTTCTCAGCAGGTAAAAATATCAAAATCATGGAAGACTCCACTCCATTGGAGGTTACATATGCCTGTCCCTACACTGAGCAGTCCATTTCTGCTTTTGTCCCCATGACAACAGCCATTCCCAGCCTTGGGTTGGGAGTGTTGGTGTCAGAGTTTGAGTGTCCAAGATGCCTGGTTAGATTCATAGGCCAGTCTGCATACCAGTGAGGTGGTGATTTGTATGATACCGTGTACATTTCAGGCCTTCAACTCACCTCCTTGATGGCGATATTATGATTAAGACACAAATTATAATGACTGTAGTATTACAACATGCAATATTCTTGTTTTTAATGTTTGAGGAAACATTCAATATTTCTATCAGAAGTGCTATATATGTGCACTGTTAGACACTATGGGATGTCTCTTGCAGTCACAACACTGTCTTTTTTACTCTGCTTTATTTTCATCTTTTGATAGGAAAATACTGCAGAACTTGGATTTTTTAAGCATTTATACTTTATTTACTATACGTGTTACTGTTCTATATGTTTTTACACTGGATTAGGGTTTTACTGTAAATTAAGTTATTTGAATATCCTGTGGAGATTTTACTGTCCGACAAGAAAATAAAGTTTAAATTGCTATTAAACATTAACTACACTAAAAATCCATGAAATAGTGTGTAGAGCTAATTTCTAACACTGGTTTGGCACATTGGGTGTGCTTTGTGTACTGGAAATTCATCAACATCTGGCACTTGTAAAAGAATTTGGAACACATTTCAAACCATTTTGTTTTTTGTGACAATATCACAGTTTGTCAGAGTTTAATTGTGTGGGGACGTACAAATTACTGGAAACTTTTAAGTGCTTACCATGATACGTTATCCAGTACTGTCAATTTTATGGCTGCTGGTCTCTCCCTTGATTTGATGGATCCTCATCATCATCTTCTTCTTTCGGCTGTTCCTGTTAGGGGTCGCCACAGTGGATCATCTGTTCTTCCTGTCCTCCGCATCATGCTCTTTCACATCAACCACCTGCATGTCCTCTCTCACGACATCCATAAACTTTATCTTAGGCCTTCCTCTTTTCCTGTTACCTGGCAGCTCCATCCTTAGCATCCTTTTCCCAATATACCCAGCATCCCTCCTCAGCACATGTCCAAACCAACCTCTCTTGCTTTGTCTCCAAACTGTCCAACCTGAGCTGACCCTGTAATATACTGATTCCTAATCCTGTCCATCCTAGTCACACCCAGTGCAAATCTTAACATATTTAACTCTGCCACATCCAGCTCTGACTCCTGCCTTTTCGACAATGCTACCGTCTCCAACCCATATAACATAGCTGGTCTCACTACCCTCTTGTAGACCTTCCCTTTCACTCTTATTGGTACCAGTCTGTTACAAATCACTCCTGATACTCTTCTCTACCCATTCCACCCTGCCTGTATTCTCTTCTTCACCTCTCTTCCACACTCACCATTACTCTGAACTGTTGATCCCAAGTACTTAAACTCATCCACCTTTACCAACTCTACTCCCTGCATCCTCACCATTTCTCTACCCTCCCTCTCATTTACACACATATATTCTGTTTTAGCCCTGCTGACCTTCATTCCTCTCCGCTCTAAAGCATATCTCCACCTCTCCAGGGTCTCCTCAACCTGGTTCCTACTCTCACTACATATCACAATGTCATCTGCAAACATCATAGTCCACTGGACCTCCTGTCTAATCTCATCTGTCAACCTGTCCATCACCACTGCAAATAAGAAAGGGCTCAGAGCTGATCCTTGATGTAATCCCACCTCCACCTTAGACGTAGCTGTCACTCCCACCGCAGTCCTCACCAATGTCACACTACCCTTACATATCCTGTATCACTCTTACATACTTCTCTGCCACTCCCGACTTCCTCATACAATACCACAACTCCTCTCTAGGCACCCTGTCATATGCTTTCTCTAAGTTCACAAAGACACAATGCAACTCCTTCTGACCTTCTCTGTATTTCTCCAACAACACTCTTAGAGCAAATATTGCATCTGTAGTGCTCGTTCCTGGCATGAAACCATACTGCTGATCACTAATCATCACCTCCCTTCTTAACCTAGCTTCCACTACTCTTTCCCATAACTTCAAGCTGTGACTGATCAGTTTTATCTCTCTGTAGTTACTGCAGCTCTGCACATCACCCTTATTCTTAAAGATAGGTACCAAAACACTTTTTCTCCACTCCTCAGGCATCCTCTGACTTTCCAAAATTTCATTAAACAATCTGGTTAAAAATTCCACTGCCATTTCTCCTAAGCACCTCCATGCTTCCACTGGTATGTCATCTGGGCCAACAGCCTTTCCATTCTTCATCCTCTTCATAGCTGTCCTTACTTCCTCCTTGCTAATCTGCTTCACTTCCTGATTCACTATCCCCACATCATCCAACCTTCTCTCTCTCTCATTCTCTTCATTCATCAGCCCTTCAAAGTACTATTTCCATCTACTCAACACACTCTCCTCACTTGTGGGTACGTTTCCCTCACTGTCCTTTATCACCCTTACCTGCTGCACATCGTTCCCAGCTCTATCCCTCTGTCTAGCCAATCGGTACAGATCCTTTTCTCCCTCTTTAGTGTCCAATCTCTCATACAACTCTCTATATGCCTTATCCTTAGCCTTCGCCACCTCTCTGTTTGCCATGCGCCTCATCTCCTTATACTCATGTCTACTTTCTTCATCTCTTTGACAATCCCACTTTTTCTTCGCCAGCCTCTTCCTCTGTATACTCTCCTATACTTCCTCATTCCACCACCATGTCTCCTTGTCCTCCTTCCTCTGTCCAGATGTCACACCAAGCACCTTCCTAGCAGTCTCCCTTACTAGCTGTGCTGTAGTTACCCAGTTATTCGTTAACTCTTCATTGCCTCCCAGTGCCTGTCTTAACTCTTCCCTGAACTCCACCTCACAATCACCCTTTTTTAACTGCCACCATTTAATCCTTGGCACTGCTTTCACACTCCTCCTCCGTTTATTGATCACCAACATCATCCTGCAGACCACCATTCTATGCTGCTTAACTACACTTTCCCCAGTCACCACTTTACAGTCTCCAATCTCCTTCAGACTAGCCCTCCTACATAGGATATAATCCACCTGTGTGCATCTTCCTCCACTCTTGTACGTCACCCTATGCTCCTCCCTCTTCTTAAAATACATATTCACCACAGCCATGTCCATCCTTTTCACAAAATCCACAATCATCTGACCTTCTGCATTTCTCTCCTTAACACCATACCTACTCATCACTTCCTCATCCCCCCTGTTCACTTCACCAACATGCCCATTGAAGTCCGCTCCAATCACTGGTCTCTCACCCTTGGGTACACTCACCACCACTTCATCCAACTCACTCCAAAATCTTTCTTTCTCATCCATCGCACACCCAACTTGTGGAGCATATGCAGTAATAACATTCATCATTACACCATCAATTTCAAGTTTCATAAACATCACTCTATCAGACACTCTCTTCACCTCCAAAACACTCTTGGCATACTGTTCCGTTAGGATAACCCCTACCCCATTTCTTCTGCCATCCACAACATGATAGAACAATTTGAACCCCCCTCCTATACACCTGACCTTACTTCCCTTCCATCTGGTCTCTTGCATGCACAATATATCAACCTTCCTTCTCTCCATCATATCCGCTAGCTCTCTCCCTATACCAGTCATACTGCCAACATTCAAAGTTCCTACCTTCAGTACTACACTCCTAACCTTCCTCCTGTCTTCCTGCTTTCGGGCATGCCTTCCCCCTCCTCTTCTTCTTCGGCCAACAGTAGCCCAAGGCTAACAGTACTGGTGGTGGTCGTTGTTAACCCGGGCCTCGGCCGATCCGGTATGTAATTATGAAAAGTTCTCCACATCAGTAAATTTTTGGCAGAGGTTTTACGCTGGATGCCCTTCCTGACGCAACCCTCCCCATTTATCCGGGCTTGGGACCGGCACAAAGAAATGCACTGGCTTGTACATCCCCAGTGGTCCTAACACTTAGTATCCCCTTTCCCATCAGATCTGGTTGCACCTAAAAGAAAAAACAAAGTAAAGATATGTTTGAGCCTGTGGTTAGTGATTTTTGTCAGGGCCACTGCTCAGCCTGCAGACCATTTAACTTTTGCCTGGTCTCTCTCTAATGTAGCTTTGTTGGCTACTATGGAACTGGGGTTATCGCCGGCAGCCAACAGAATTAAAATCTACACCAGCTGTATTTGAGGTATTGAATATTATAAAAGAGATAAAAGAACTGGAAGATTTTTTAGAAAAGGGAAGGAACAGATTAACGTAGAAATAAATTTAAATTGTGGGAACAGTATGTGCATAATTATGTTCGGGAGCAGCGAGTTTTAAGGGAAGGCAGGAAGTGAGCAATGTCTTGTAATGTTGGTTTGATTTTAGTAGCAAAGAAAATATGTGATGTATATTGTATTTAAATGGAAAATGTTAAAATAGTTGGTTCTCTTTTCTGTTAATGTATGTTTGCCTGTCTTTAGTGATAATTTAATAAAGGTGTTTAAAGATGTGAATGAGAATCACATATCAGACTGTCAAGAAAACAACAGCTAGACAGCAAAAAAAGCTTGGAAGTTGAATCCTCCTGAAAGCAGATCACCTTACCTCTCATCTAAATTCTGTGTTGCCTGTGGTTTTCTCTAGATATTCCGTTTTTCTCTAGATATTCCTTGCAGCTGGGCAATGGTGATTAATGTCTTTACAGTACTTTATAGGTAGATTTGACCATATTCTCTCCTAGCTTGTTTCATTATTAGGCATTTTGAACCTTTTCAAGCACAATTAAGTATGTGCACATCAAGCGGCAAAAATACAATTCTGTAAGTAAAACAAGAATATAAAATGAGATTTTTATTATACTTAACCAATTCTTTCTCCAATCTGTAAAATATTTTTAAACTTGCTAAATTAATGGCTTTACACATTTTTTGTAAAGTATTAAAAAATGTGATATTAAATTCCTGTTGAGACTTTGAGAATGCAGTAAATAGAAAGGGTATGGTTTTACAGGTAGTGATTTTTGCTTTTGTGAAATATTCTAGATCTGCTTTTGAATACAAAGACTGGGAGGGAAAGTGTGTGGGTGGGTGTGTGTGTGCATGGGGAATTTTCCTCTCTGTGTTATAATCGGAATGACATGCAATGAAACATGGTAAATCTTCATGCACATAACCAAGACATTAAAGACGCTTTCTTGAGTAATATGTTGCAGTCTCTGAGAATGATGTCAAATTTAGAGGAAAAAATAGAGTTTAACAATTGGCTTATTAAATGGTGTCATTCCGGGGGGGGGGGGGGGGGGTGCCAGCATGTCTCAACATGAGAGGTGTTTGTATATAAGCCTGTTTGCTGTGCCAGATATAACACCTCAGGCATTCACCTCTCTTTCTTAGCACTGAACACTGGCTTAAGCAGTTCTGCCTTCATAATCTTTTCGGGGGGGGGGGGGGGTGCGATGTCTGCTTTCTGAACATACCAGCATAGCATATTCTAATCTGGCTTGCATTGAGGTGAGATAACTCAATATTAGTAGTCTGAATAAAAAAATACCCAAATTGAGGCCGTCCTGACCCTTGAACATGTATGTGAATGTGTTTTCAAAAACTGGGTTTCATTTTGTTGACAGCACTTCTTGTTTATATTCCGTGTTTAGTACTTTCCATTCCTTTAGAATTCATATTAATTTTCAGTCCTATTAGCACTTGTTACATTTTAGTACAATAGCAACTCCTGGAAATCATAGTGGCATTAAGCAAAGACCATCTACCATGTCATTGGTAATTAGAAGGTCCCCCTCCATGATTCCTGCAGACCCTGTTGAAAACTGGACGACAGTACTTATTAAATCCAGTACAAGCATCAATTAGCAAACATCCAGTAATGGGTATGCCAAGTGGCTCATAATATCATCCCCTTTCTCAGCATACTTGCAAATCTTTTTGACCTTGTCCTTGCAAACATTGTCCCAGCATATTGTCTAAAATGTGTGACCTCTTCCCTGATCAAATCCACCCACCAAGCTATTATCTTCTCCCTTTGAGCAAGTCCCCCAATACCTTCAAACCATACTGTAGTCAGAGACGTCTCCATAAAACTAGCCTAACATTCGATGACAACTCAAAGAAATTCAGGATCTGAAGTAGTTTACTTCATTTGTTCTTCAACCTGTGGGTCCTCTGATCCACATCGGATCCGACACGGCCACATTTTCCAGCTACGGCTCCAAGCTCCATGCTACTCCACTTACCCATAATGCCCCTCTGTCTCCTTTCTTCCTTCAGATCTCATTTGACGCCTGAGAGGAAGCAGCATAGTCCGAGTTCCATTGAGTTTGTGGTGTTTTTGAACAGTAATTGGTTACCTTTTCTGGCTTTTTTTTTTTTTTTTTTTTTTTTTTTGTACTTCTAACCTTGCTATACTTTCTCGGCATTCTCCGTAGTGAAGTTTTTGTAGGCTTTACTATCTTTCCTCCCCTCTTCTTTCCATGTGGTGCATGTGTGTGTTTTTGGGCCACCTGATGCATGGCGGATGCCCCGAAACCAGGCTTCAAAAGGTGCACAGAGTGTGGCCATAAGCTTTCCCCAGCTGATGGCCACACTCTGTGCGTGGTTTGTTTGGGGGTGGCTTACCTCCAGTTCCCTTGTCCTATTTGCGCTGGGTTTATTCCCATAGCACTTAAGGACAGGCGGGACAAACTGATAGTTAAGGGCCTGTTGCCATCCTCTGCTGTGACTGAGGTCTCACCTTCCCCGCTAAGAAAGCAGCGGCTGCTGCTTAGTCTTCTCCTTCCACAGCCTCTGGGACTCACCCTCCCACCAAGAGGCTCAGGGAAGGGGATAAAGCCAAGAAGGACCAACCTCGTAAGTGCTCCCCTGACCGCTTGTTGGAGACCGGCCACCCGTCGAAGTTAAGCCTGTTTCCAGGCCAGTGACATCTCTGCTCAGGTCCGCTAGATTCTCCCCTGAGCCCAAGGTACAGGTTAGCCGATCGCCCCCTAGGCCCTCTCCCCACCGGCTTTCCCGGACCACTTTGGTGGCGTCCTCTCGCTCTACATGGAGCCTATCTGAAGCTGAGATGGTCAAGATGATGCAGAGGTTTATCCGCACTCAAATCCAAATGGGGGCCTTCCCAGGCCTCCAACAAGCAGTTAGGGGGGTGCTTGCGAGTTTGGTCCTTCTCCCACCGGAGCGGGCGCCTTTCAGACAGTGTTTAGACCTATCACTCCTTCTCTGATCCGACCTGCAGTTTCGGAGTTGTTGGATCAGAGGACAGTCTGAGTCGAGTGGTCTGCGCTGATGGTACCCTGTACCTCGATGCTGGCCAGTGCCTTGAGTGTGTCTGACCTGACTAGATTGGATCCAAGCTCTTGGAGCTGTAGCCTCGAGGTCAGATCTGAGGGAGTGCTCCCTGCTCCGAGCTTGACGGAGAGAAGCATTCCCCTCGGCGTCCCGGCTCCGACTCCCCGGTCGGATCGGGGGGAGCGGCTTCCACTAGTTCTGCCCAGGAGCTCCGTTCCCCCACTGCATTCAACATGGTGGAGAGGGTTCTCGCAGGGTCGAGGCCTCTGCCCATTTTGTCTTTGGAGTCCATTCAGACCCACCTGGCCATGAGTGCAGGTCCGACCATCTTGCCTGCTCAGGGACAGCTTGTAGCCGTAGTGCCCCAGAACGTTCCGGCCTTGGAAAAACCTGCTTGCGAGATCTCCCAGATAGTCCCCCTGAGGAGCCGCCCCCCCCCCCCCCCTCGAGCATACATTTAAGAGGAGGCACTTGGTCTCTCCTCCAGAGTCCCTCACACAAGACACGGACCTGGATGAAGGGGAAGGTTCCCTAAAATCCGTAGCCAACACATCTATGTGTTTGCTCTCCCATGCCAGGTAGGGAGCAACACTGGCGGTGGGGTCAGGCTTTGCCATCCGGCGCCACGCCTGGCTGCAGTTTTATGTCCGATCTCGGAGCCCTTCAAGGTGTCTTTTACCAACGCTTCTTATGATGGCGGTAAGAGAGACTTTAGTCCAGAGCAAGAAGGATGGAAAGACACCGTCTGCCATTGGGATCTGCTTCTCACCACCTCAAAGGTCTTTTTCCAGGAACCAGCAAGGCCAGAAGATGTGGTTCCGCAAGTCTCGGGCATTTTCCCAGGATGCTCAGGACTCTCCTTCCCCCAGAGGCAGAAAGGGATATGATAGTTTCTGCCCTAGAGGCAGAAGAGGTCCTAGGAATTTCAGGTCCTGAGAACCATTCTCAGATAAACCCGGAAAGCAGCCCTGAGGTATTCCCCGGCTGTCCATCTCTGGAGGCAGTCTGGGATCGCTTGTCGCTTCACCCACTAGCAATGGGAGTCCATCACTACAGATCAGTGGGTGCTGCAAGTCATATCCAGAGGATATTTCATCCTGTTCAAGGATCTTCCCCCATCCAACAAAGCCCTCCCAGATGTCCCACCCACGCAGCGGGAGGAAGCAGCAGTGCAGGTAGACTCAATGCTAAGAAAACGAGTCATCCAACCGGCCTCCCCAGACCATTCTGGATCCGGGGTTTATTCCAGGTTTTTTGTTAGTGCCAAAAAAGACGGGGGACCTCCGATCAATATTGGGTATGTCTAAATTGAACCTGTCAGTAACCAAGACAAAATTCTGGATGGTCATGATTCAATCTATCCTGCCTTAGCTGCAGGTCAGAGACTTGGATATGCTTGATCAACCTCCAGGACGCATACTATCACATCAAGATGGACAGGCTCTCCAGGAGGTTCCTTCACTTCCGGCCATCCAGATCTGGACAGTCTGAAGCTCACTGCTTGGCTGCTCTGGTTCCCATGATTCTTAGGACTCTCGGCCTGTCATCTCCTGTCCATTCGGTGGCGGCTCATAAATCATCCACCAGAAAAGTTTATCCCAGTAAATGGAAACGTTTTTCTATATGGCTCATTCCGAGGTCTTTTGGATCCTTTCACTGCACCGCTTTCGACGGTTTTAGAATTTCTAGCTAGCATTTTTTCATGGGCGCTAGTTCCTCAACGGTGAAAGTCCAACTAGCCGCCATTTCTAATTTTCATGTTTGGGTAAACATGTCTTCATTGGCTTCCTCTGAACTTTGTAAAACTTTTCTCAAAGGTGCTTTTCTTCTTAGAACGCCAGTTAAGGACCCGATTCCTCCGCGGGACCTCACTTTGTTGTTGCAAGCATTGGTTTCTCCTCCCTTTGAGCCTGCAGCATCTTTGGATCTAAAATTTTTGACCTGGTAAACTGCCTTCTTGGTTGCCTTCACGTCTGCTGGAAGGGTGTCGGACCTTCAAGCTCTTTCTATCAAAGTCCCTTACATGATCTTTCACAAAGATAGTGTGTCGCTAAGCAGTAACCCGTCCTTCCTTCCCAAGGTAGCTTCGGAAGTCAATATTAATCAGATTATGAATTTACCAGTATTTTTCCTAACTGCCAAAACAAAGGGGAATACAAATGACATTTACTGGACGTACATAGGCAGTTGAGGTTTCATCTTCACAGGACTAAACCTTCCCGCAAGTCTGATCAGCTTTGTGTCCTATGTCAAGCCCTTCTTTGGTAAACCTGTCTCAAAAGTGACTATTGCTCATTGGATTTCACAATCCATATTGGCCGGCTTACTTAGATAGAGGTTTGTCTGTACGAGGAAATGTAAAGGCTCAGTCGACCCAATCTATGGCTATGTCGGTGACCTTTTGGTCTAGGGTCTCTTCGGATGATATTTGTACAGCTGCTACTTGGGCCTCATCTCACAGCTTTATTTCTCATTATAAACTGGATTTGGTCTCTAGAAGTAGAGCATCCTTTGGTTCTGTGATGCTGTGGAATATCTTTCCATGAGGGCCTCCCAAGAGTTAGGTAGCTGGGGACTCTGTCCCACATGTTGAAGAACAAATGAAGTAAACTACTTTAGATAAAGAAGTTATGTACTCACCATAACATTCCATCTGAGTAGTTCTACTTCATTTGTCTTCAACATACCCCCCCCCCTCCTTCCCCCCAACCTTATCGTTTGGGATATGACATGTCCCTTGTACTGGACAGTTACTGTTGAGATCTTTGGCTCTGTCAGGGCTAAAATTCTTTTGTAATGTTTGTGTTGGAGGATAAGGTGTCATTGGGTTTGGTATCTGATACCTGTTAGGCAGCAAACTCGATCTGAAGGGAGAAAGGAGGCAGGGGGCGTTATGGGTAAGGGGAGGAGCATGAAGCTCGGAGCCATAGCTGTAAAATGCGGCCATGTCTGATCCGATGTGGATCCGAGGACCCACAGGTGGCACCTGGCATGCTCTGTTCCACCGCCCTCGGACCAGAGCGAGCCCCATGGAACAGTAGTCGGCGCCATCTTGGAAGGAGCCTGACACTATGGAGCCAATCCACAAATGAGCAGATAAATTCCTCAGCCTTTCTGTGGACCTCCCTTTTTGGAAAAAGGGAGTTCCAGTCGAGGCCATTGTGGTTGCTGCTGCCACTAAGGAGCAGCTGGCAGAGCTTCATGGTCCATCCCCCGAACAAGGAGTCCTGGGCAATAGACTATCATGGAAGTGTGTGTAAGCATCAGCTACCTTTGGAATGAAGGCAGTGAAGTACTTTGCTTACTTTACCCACCTCCAGAGGGACTTGGTCAAAGAACTCCACTTTCCTTAGAGTTATTGTTGGCGGAGGACTTCAAAACGTTGTCTCCCAAGCTTTCTACTCTGGCATGCCTTGCCAGTTCCTCAAGCCTAATTTCCAGTGTGGCAGAAGCTACCGGCATAGCTATAAGGTGGCATGCTTGGTTATGTTTATGCGGGTTTGCAGAACCCATCAAAGTGTCTTTTACCAATGTCCCCTTTGATGGGTCCACTCTCTTGGGACCTTCCGTGAAGGACTCTTTGACCCATAGTGAGCAGGAAGGGAAAACTTTGTCTGCAGTCGGGATCAAGCTTTCTACTCCTCAGAGGTCCTTGACCCAGTGAGGAGCTAGGAAGATGTGGTCCTGGAAGTCACAGTCTGCCTTCCAGGATGCTCCTGACGATTCCTCTTTGAGGCAGTGGGACAGTGGGAGAGGTTTCAATGGCCAACACTGCCCTTGTGGTGGTGGGTGGCCCCCAAAATCAGGGCTCCAGGAAACCCTTCTCCAAACAGCCCTATCAGCACTCCTGAGGTGTTTGCCTGACTGCTTTACCCTGGAGGCAGTCATGGGTCACATTTCCTTCACCCACTAGCCTGGACAAACATTAACTCCAATCAGTGGGTGTTAAACATTGTTTCCAATGGTTATTTTATTCTTTTTTTTTGGAATTCCCTCCCATACGAAGATACCTTCCCAAAATTCCACCCTGTCAGAAGGAGTTGACCTTCAAGGAAGTTCAACAACTTCCCCAAAAAAGAGCCATCCAAGAGATCCCAGCAGGAGAAAGAGGATCCGGAAATTACTTTCACTTTTTTTAGTGCCAAAAAACACAGGGGACCTGCATCCTATTTTGGATCTCAGCGAGGTCAATCTTATCAGTCAAAACGTCCAAGTTCCAGATGGTTACTGTTCAGTCCATTCTGCCGCTTTTATGCTTGGATGACTGGATGTGCTGCATGGATCTCCAGGATGCCTACAATCACATCAAGATACAGTGTTCCAGGAGACATTTTCAGTTAGAAGCTTCTTTCTTACCACAACCCCTTTGGTATTTACCAAATGTATGGTAGTGGTAGCGGCTCACCTGCAGCTGCAGTGATTTCAGGGCTTTTCTTACCTCGTCGATTGGCTCCTCACAGCACCGTTGAAGCATCGATTGTCACAAGCAGTCCATTATGTTCTCCTTTTCAGTCAGTTGGGGATTACTGTCAGTCCTTCAAAATCAAACCTGGTCCCCATGCAACAGTTGTTCGTAGGAGTCCAGCTAGACTTTGTCTCGGAGATTGCAGCACTGCCTCTATGCAGAGTTCAGTTAGTCTTGGAGTAGGTCATGCAAATCTTAGACCTTTCAAATCCCCCAATTCACTTGATTCTTTGAATCCTAGGATCCATGGCCGTGGCAGTTCAGCTTGTTCCCCTAGCAAGGTATCATATACAGGTTTTACAGTGGACCCTGGTGGTTCAGTGGTCTGTTCTGTCACATCCCATGTGCAAAAAATTGATGCCTGTCTGCAGACAGCACCTTCTTTGGTGGCTTCAATCTCAGGATCTCCTCCTAGGCTGGCCCTTTTCTCTTCCTTCACCCAAGGCCATGGTCACCACAGACACTTCCCTATTGGGATGGGGGGGGGGCATTTCCAGGGAAGATCTGTCCAAGGCATGTGGTCCCCCATAGAGACCAAGCTGCACATAAACATCCAGGAGATGAGCAGTTCTACTAGCATTGCAAGCCTTTCAAGACTGTATTCCTCTGGGGATGATTGCAATTCAGATGGGCAATATGGCAGAGGTCTGGTATGTCAGCAGTTGGGGGGAACAAGATCTTAACTCTTGTGCAGAGAGCTCAAGAGAGTGTAAGAATGGGCAATTTCCTCCAGGCACTTCTTGAAATGTATATACTCGGGGAACCCAGTGTGCTGGCTGACAAACTCAGTAGATCTATCTAGAGTCCTCATGAGTGGTCCCTCAATCCCATGGTGGCGAAGCAGATTTTCGAATGCTGGGATCAGCCATGCTGCGACTTCTTTTACTCCCCAACCAACCACAAGTGCAGCATGTACTTTGCCTTGATCCCCCCTCCCGGGGAGTTGCCGAGGGATGCTGTTGTCCACTATTGGCTTCCAGGTCTCCTTTACGCTTATCCTCCTATTCCTCTCATTCCCAAGGCCTTGCAGAAAGCACAGTGCCTGAGGACATCCCTGATCATCATTGCCCCTTTCTGGCCTCAATAGCTGTGCTTCCCCTTTATTGGATCTCATCTGAAGCATCCTCCCTGGGTACTGGATCTCCTTGAGGATCTGATTTCCCATCCTTGGTGCTTCCTCTTCCAAATCTTCGGACCTTTCGTCTTACTGCAAGGTTTCTCCAATTCTTGTGATCTTGAAACAGTTCAGGCTGGCATCCCCTATAAAACGATGTTCATCGTGTTTCACTGTTGCAGTCATTACAATTGGGTTATCCTGCTGGCAGGCTACCCGCAGTCAGCCTGAGTTCCAAAGTCTAGGTCCGGCGTCGGTTGCTGTCGCCTCCTCCCTGACGTCAGTGCACCAGGGGTATAAAAGATGCAGCCGACGCCATTTTATTCAGTCTTTCTTGCCACGCGGTGCTCAAAGCAAAAGCAGTTTGCAAGTGCCAGTCGGCCGACTCCTGAGATTTTCAAATTCGAATTTCAGATCCAAACACTTCATTAAAGCTAAGTGCCCTGTTGGGGAAACTTTTTTCTTGCTCCAGACCGATGTCAGAAAAAGTTAATAATTGTATTTCTTGTGGGAAGCAAATGCCTGATAAGGATTTTCATTCTTACTGTATTCCTTGCCTAGGCCCTGACCACGACGTTGCTAGTTGTCGGTTTTGTGCTAGATTTAACCAACCACTATTAAGCATCGGTACGATTTTGCATTTCATTGTTTTGGCAGAAGATTTAATTATATAATGCCGTCGGAGCAACCGACTACTGGAGTTTATAAAAAGCGAAAAGAAAAAGACAGGCATCAGAGGTCCAAAACCGACGACGAGGCTTCAGCTAGGCCTGTCACCGGTTCTCAGTGAGGCGCTTTCGCAGCCCCTGACGCCCGCTACCTCAGAGCCACAGGCTACTTCCGACTCCCACATGGAGCCGACTAGGCCGCTGGAAACTCAAGGTATTGGACACTCTGAAACTATTCCCTCAGATGGGTCCGGAGCCGCTGAGCAGGCATCGGCTTCTGAGGGTGTTTTCAGGCCTACACAGTTATATGTAAAACCAACTTCAGCTTCAAAGGTAAAGACTAAAGCAGCTCTAAAGACAAAGAAACAAGTACAGCATTCTCCTGGACAGGCCTCCATGCCTAAAAAACAGATGCTTAAAATGGCCGAAGACCTAATTACTTGGATCAGGGGTTCCCATCCCCCTTCTGATAAGAGGCCTAGGCAAGAGATAGAATATGTATCTTCAGATCAGGTTTCCATTTCCTCTGATTCCTCTTCTAAACAGGAATATTCTCTTCCTCCCTATGAGGATTCTGATGCTGAAGAATCTATTCATTCAGCCTCTCCTCCTGAGGATTATTCTTTTGGGAAAACCCTGCATACTATGAGGGAGCATTTCCACTAGGAGAGCCAAGATTACTCTGAATCCAAGAAAAGGCTCAGAGACTTCCTTTTATTACATCAGCACAGGCCCCTTGCTATTCCTCCTGTTTTAGACATTGTAGATGATATATTTTCGGAGTCCGGACTGTCTACCAGCTCCTGTTAAACCAGACAGATATTACAATGGTTCCTAATTCACATAAATTTCTTTATAAAAACACTGCTGCAGACCCAGAAATTATCTCTCAAGGTCCCAAAGGGGGTCAAGGGTTCCACTGCAAAAAAAACCTATACCCCTGATAGGGATTCAAGGGCCCTGGACAGATGAGGGGGAAAAGATTTATACTTCTGCTACCTTGGCTGTAAGAGCTTTAAATTGTCAGTTTCATATGCTTAAATATCAGCAATATCTAATGTCACTGCTTAAACAGAAAATGTTGACAAATTCAGAATGTGCAGAAAAAGAAATGCGGGATTTATTCCATGCAGCTGAACAAGTAGGAAAGCATACTTTGCAATGTGGTTTTGATTCTCTAGAGGCCTCCTGCAGGGCCGCTGTTACAGGTTCTGTCATTAGGAGACATGCTTGGTTAAAAAAACTGAATCTGCCCGATCATGTTAAAGCAAAATTATTAGATGCTCCATTCCAACATGATACCTTGTTTGGTGTTAAAGCAGAAGAGGTGTTGAAGAAAATGGAGGACAAAGCTAAATCTATGCAAACAGTCAAAGATTTCTTACAGGTGTAGCCTCCCAGATTTAGTAGGAATTGGCCTACAAAGAATCTGTCCTTTCCAGTGTCAGACAGGCCACAAAGAGGCAGATACAGACGGCCCAGAGGCAGATCACAGCCCCAAGGCTCATACAGGCCTAAACAATGGGGTGCTTCTACCTCTAAAAGCGGAGGAGAAAAATCACAGCCATACAGGAAACAGTCTTAATGACTTTCCCCTGCCAGCACCAAACACTTATCTTCTGGCAGCTTCTTTGGGGGGAAAACTAGCACTTTTTGCACAAAATTGGCACATGATCACCCAGGACTGCAGGTTCCATTTTCACACCCTGCCAATGCCAAACGGTATGCCAGACCTGCCACATAATCAATGGGCAGAGACACAAAAACACGTTTCATCCCTCATGGACATGAGAGCCATTCAGCAAGTACCACAGCAAGAGCAGGGACTAGGGTTTTACTCAAGGCTATTCTTGGTGCCCAGAAAGGACAAAGCTTGGAGACCAATACTGGACCTGTCCATCCTGAACACATTCCTGGATATTCCAAAATTCAAAATGTTAACTCTGCAGCAGCTTTTGTCCATGCTGGGCAAGAAGGCTTGGCTTGTGACTTTAGACCTAAAAGAGGCATACCTGCATGTCCCAGTCAGACAATCATGCAGAAGATACCTCAGATTTATAGCTGGCTCAAATCATTACCAATTCTCTGCACTGCCCTTTGGCTTATCTACTGCACCCAGGGTCTTCACAAAATGCCTGGCACCAGTAATTGCTTTTTGTAGACAAAGAGGAATTCAGATATATCCTTACTTGGACGACTGCCTTATTCAAGCAGAGAACAAGGACATTCTACTACAGCATCTGACGTTTGTAAAAACATTACTAACAGGCCTAGGGTACACAGTAAACGAAAATAAATCAAAACTCGTATCCTCTCAAGGGA
The DNA here is from genome assembly GCF_019279795.1 of Protopterus annectens. Lineage (NCBI taxonomy): Eukaryota > Metazoa > Chordata > Ceratodontiformes > Protopteridae > Protopterus > Protopterus annectens. The sequence continues at coordinate 364,009,264 of NC_056748.1, forward strand.
ATATTCCTGGGTGCAAGCTTAAATACAACTGCCCAGATGGCTTATCTCACGCCAGACAAACACAGACAACTGGCTACTTATTTCAAAATGTTGGCAACAAAGACCCAGTTATCTGCAAGAAAAATTCTGCAGGCTTTGGGCTTCATGGCATCCTGCATTCTGCTAATTCCATATGCAAGACTGCATATGAGGCAACTTCAATGGTATCTAAAAAGTGTTTGGACTCAACATTGCCACAGCCTGGAAACAATAATTGCCCTCATTCCCTGCCTGCAACAGGAGTTTCGATGGTGGCCAAAATCCTGTCACCACAACACGGGACAGCCATTCACCTTACCCACAGCCAGGCAGACATTGACAACAGATGCATCAGATTATGCCTGGGGGGCCCATATGGCAGGAAGATGTATTCAGGGCACATGGTCCGCAAGTCAAATGCATCTACATATCAATCAAAAAGAGATGTTAGCCGTTCAAAATGCCCTGACAGCCTTCAAGGATCTACTTTATCCAGGACAACTACTGATAAAGACGGACAATACCACAGTTATGTGATACGTAAACAAGCAAGGGGGCACACATTCCTAATCCCCCCCCCCCCCCCCCCGCAGACTAGCCATGAACTTATGGGACACAGCATTGACTTACCAAGTACATCTGCAAGCACAATTCCTGCCAGGAAGGATAAATACTCTGGCAGACGAACTAAGCAGAAACCTAATGGATCCCCACGAGTGGAAATTGGATCCACAAGTCTTCAGCATGATAACAAGGAACTGGGGATGCCCGGACATAGACCTATTTGCCTCCACTCACAATTGCCAACTACAGAGATTCTGCACAAGGCCTTATCACAAGCAAGCATGGAAAGTGGATGCTCTATCTTTCAGCTGGAAAAACCTAACAGTATATGCCTTTCCTCCTCTGCCTCTCCTCCCCAAGGTATTCCTCAAGGTCAGACAAGAGAAGCCAAAAATGATAATGATTGCCCCAAACTGGCCCCGCCAGCACTGGTACCCAATCCTAAAGAGCTTGTCTCGATGCCCAGCTTGGACATTACCTCAAATTCCTCACTTATTGACCCAACAAGACAGTCAGATACTGCACAGCCAACTCAGGACCTTAAACCTGGCAGCATGGCGGATAATGTAGCCATTCAAGACACTCCTCTCTCTAAAGCAGTCATGGATGTTATTTTGGAGGCCAGGAGGCCTAGCACCAGAAAATCTTATGCAGAAAAATGGAAGAGATTCTGTGCTTGGAAACAGGCACAAGGTATTGACACGATTGTTCCAAATATTCCTCAGATTTTGCAATACTTAACTGAGATGCTGGATAAAGGCCTTTCCTTTTCATCAATTAAAATTCATGCCTCTGCCATTTCAGCTCATTACAATACAGAACCACCTATTTTTTCTCATCAATTACTAAGGCAGTACCTCAGAGAGGCCAAAAACTTAAGACCCCCAAGGATAGCACCAATACCTGCATGGGACCTCAACTTTGTCTTGGAAAAACTTACACTGCCTCCGTTTGAGCCAGCCTCTGCAGCTGATATAAAATTCTTATCCTGGAAAACAGCTCTGCTCCTAGCAATAACCTCCGCAAAACGAGTCTCAGGGTTACAGGCACTCATGGCTGTGGAACCTTTTATCATTTTCCATCCTGACAGGGTTTCTCTGAGGACAAACCCTACATTTATGCCTGAGGTAGTGACCAGTGTGGCCCTTAACCAAACAATTCACTTGCCTACCTTTTACCCAAACCCACAGAATAAGGGTGAGAGACTTCTGCATTCTTTGGACATTCACAGACCGCTACGCTTCTACTTGGACAGAACCAAAGCTTTCAGAAAGACTGAACAACTTCTAGTAGCATATGCTGCAGGATCACAAGGAAAGCCTATCTCAAAGCGGACTATTTCAAAGTGGATAGGCCACTGCATTTGTTTCTGCTATTCACAGCATGGTAAATCAGTGCCTAAGGGCATTAGGCCACATTCCACCAGAGCAGCAGCCTTTCTCAGAGGAGTACCAACCAAAGACATCTTAGAGGCTGCAACTTGGAGTTCAGTGCATACTTTTACAAAGCACTGTCACTTACCTCTCTACTCTAAATCCAGGGCAGGCTTTGCCACTGCAGTTCTGCAGGGCCTGATAGCCTCTCCTAGTCCTATTTAGCATCAGCCTCCCAACCATAGCTTTCTGATTCAACCCAATTGTAATGACTGCAACAGTGAAACACGAACATAGTACAGTTGTGTACCTACCATAAATGTAGATGTTAGAGTGTATTCACTGTTGCAGTCCAGGTTACCCTCCCACCATCCCCCTTTTCCTTGCTGGTACTTATCTGTACTTCACTATTCTATACAACCTATGTGGTGTATTCGCTTGTAGATGAAGGAAAAGTTGTTTTTTGGTTATGCATGCTTATTGGCATTAGTGAGCCTACCATTTTAGGGGCACCTGACATCTGGGGCAAGAAAAACTGAAGAAAATGGCGTCTGCTGCATCTTTTATATACCCCTGGCGCACTGACGTCAGGGAAGAGGCGACAGCAACCGATGCCGGTCAGGCCGACTGCGGGTAGCCTGCCAGCAGGGTAACCCAATTGTAATGACAGCAACAGTGAATACACTCGAATATCTACATTTATGGTAGGTACACAACTATACTTTTTAATGTGAAGTTGTTCTATCTCGCCGTTTTGTTTTTACACGTGGGTCGGAGCCGATCCCTCGGCTCCGAATCGGCCGCTTTTCAAGCTCAGACTCTGAGAAGCTCAAGACCCAGTGAATATCCCATGATGCCCTGCTATGAGTCCCCAGATCTAGTTTGCCGCTGCAACAGATCAACAGCTCGTCGGAGTTGTCTCGGGCCAGTGTCTATAGATATATATATATATATTCTGTCAGCCGGTGTGTGTGTTATACACATTAGAGTGGTAGTTTAGTTTATATCTTATAGTAGTATACTTTTACTAGTTAACCAAACTATTAATGTTAAGTTGTCTATCTCGCCTTCATTCTTGCTGGATGGGTTCGGAGCCGACCTCGGCTCCGACTCGGCCACTCTAAAAGCTCGAGAGTTGGTTCCACCGGCTCGAGGCTCCCCTTATATCCCACAATGCTAGGCGAGAGTTACCTCAGATCTCGTTTGCCGCTACAGCATCGAGGTGTTGGTTTTTCTACCGGCTTGTTGGTAAGTGTAATTTTGGTAAAATTAGAACACTTAAAACCCTATATTTTTGAGTTTAATTATATTTCCCTTAGTGTAGTGTTTTTCTACTCCGGTTTTCCGGAAAATCCCAATTTTTTTCCAAGAACTTTTAAAGTTCTCTCTCGGGCCTTCTGGCCTTTCTCCATCCCCTCTTGGTAAACTTTAGTTAATTGTTTATTTTTGAGTTTTAAAAAGTAGATTAGTGTAATCAGTGTGTCTGTTGAGTGTGTGTGATTACACTTTTGTTTAGGATGTCTAAAGACACAAAGGTCTCAGGCTTCAAGAAGTGTGATGCGTGCTGTCAGAAAATGTCTCTGACAGACGGTCACACTTCTTGTGTCTATTGCCTGGGGCCTTTGCACCTGCAGGACTCCTGTGCTGTATGCCACGGCTTCAGCCCCAGGGTCCTGCAGGAAAGAAAAAATAAGTTGATCCTGAGGGGTCTTCTTGCCGGAGGATTCCCTTTCTGTCTCTGGGAAGCCCTCTAAGGCTTCTAGGTCCTCGGCTCCAGCAACTGAGCCGAGACCTAAGGCTTCTAAACCTCCGCCTACATCGGCTCCGGCTGGAGCCGATGAGTCTCAGTCCACAGTTTCTGTGGTTCCCTCGGCTCCGGCTGGAGCCGAGGTAATAGAGGTTCCCGTGTCGGCTCCGTCCAGATCTTTGGAGCCGACATCGAGGAAGAGGTCCAGGTCACCGTCCCTTGGCTCCGTTCATTCGGCTCCAGGATCTCCCCTGCTGTCTGAACGGAGCCATAAATCTCATTCCTCTAGGTCATCGAGGCTATCGGATCATGACCTTCAGAGGGTAGTGAGTCGACTTCTTAAGTCCGAGGCACTAGCCCAGATGCTTCAGAGCCCGACTCATCAGTCGATGCCTGCCCTTGTCCATCAATATATTCCTCCTCTGACTCCGTTGAGCTCGGAGCCGGGTCGTGTCGGTACCGAGACTGTGGTAGTGTCGGAGCCGATACAATTGTCTTCGGCTCCATCGTCGGCTCCGATTTCTTCCTTAGAAGAATCTCGGCGCCGGAATTCCATCGTCGGCTCCGAGGGGGTGAGTGGCATCGGACCCTTGTCCGACCCCGCTCTTCCTCTCGGAGCTTCGGCGCTGGTGAGTTCGGCTCCGACATCGGCCTCGGAGCCATCACTGTCGGTGCCGAGGGGGGTTCTCAGCTTCTCGGAGCGGGGACCTCTGGCTTTGCCTGACAGGGGTGCTTTCGAGGTCATGCGGAGTGTGTTAGAGCCTGGCTCTACTCCACAGTCGGCGCCGTCCGCCCCTCCCTCTACGGTGCCTCAGGTCAAGTCGGCTCACTCCCTCATCCCGGACCGCAGAGAGCCAGCTCCTCAGGAACCCCATGTGGGGATTTCATCCTCTTCCGAGGCCTCTCCTGATGTTGCAGAAGAGCCCCCTCGGAAGAGGAAGTGTAAGAGGAAACACATTGACTCACCTGAGTCAATCACATCTGATACAGATTTAGATGATTCCGAGGGTTCCCCCCGTTCCCCTTCTGAAGATGTCTCTTTTGCAGACATTCTAGAGATCCTGAAGCAGAGGGGAAATTGGCCAGCCCTTAACCCTTCGGAGGATGAATCTGTATATCTTGAGGCGTTTGGCTCTCGCCCTTCCACCTCCTGGGTGTCCCCCCCCCCCTTTGACCCCCTCATGCAGGTGGTTGCTAAAAAGGCATGGACGGCTCCTGATTCAGTAGATCCCACTCCCAGGAGACCCTCCAAATTCATAACGGCACCAGCAGACAAGCAGTTCTTGACAAAAGGAGTTTCTGTGGATGCTATGGTGGTAGCTGCTGCCACTAAGAAGGAACTAGCTGATCCTTCAGTACCTGTCCATCCACCTAACAAGGAATCTAGGTCCATGGACAGGTGCGGAAGCGGATGTTTTCGTCAGCGACATTTACTATCGTTCGCTGAACTACCTGTGCCATTTCACTCGTCTTCAAAGAGACTTGATTAAAGAAGCGAGTGACATGTTGAAGGATCCTACAGCTGCGGGGTTTCAAGATAAAATGAACACTCAGCTGGCTACCCTTAACTCCATAGCCAACTCCTCCATGCCTCCTTTCTTATGCGGCTGATGGAGCGAGTAGGGCCGCAGGGACAGGTGTGGCCTTACGTAGGCATGCCTGGATGCGGCTATGCAATTTTGCGGACCCCTTCAAGACGTCTTTCACTAACTCCCCGTTTGATGGATCATCTCTTTGGTCCTCAAGTGAAAGAAACCTTGACTAGGTGCGAGACTGATGGCAAGACTCTTTCTGCCTTCGGAGTCCGTTTTTCTACTCCTTCTAGGCCTTACCCCAAAGGCCAGAAAAGTGGGAAAATGTGGTTCCGTAAACAAAATCAAGGGACTTCGCCTGACGCACAAAGTCGTTACCCCGCCAGAGGCAGAGGCGGGAATAACAATGGTAGACGTCGCCCTCGAGGCAGGGGGGCTCCGCAGAACCAGGGCAATTGAGAAGCCTTCTCTGATAAGCCCTTTCAGCATCCCTGAGGTGTTGCCCGGCTGCCCACCTTCGGAGGCAGTCGGGGGAAGGTTGTCACTGTACCCAAAAGCCTGGCTATCCCTGACTCAAGACAAATGGGTACAGTCCGTCATTTCCGAAGGCTACTCTATCCCCTTTCTTTGCATTCCGAAACAATCAAAAAAATCCCTTCCAGATGTTCCACCCGCGCAAAGGGATTTAGCGGTTTTGGAAATTTCAAAACTGCTTGCAAAGAGAGCAATTCAGCCAGTTCCAGCAGACCAGCAAGGATCCGGAATCTACTCAAGGTTCTTTTTAGTTCCAAAGAAAACAGGGGACTGGAGACCAATTTTGGATCTCAGTATCTTGAACAGATCAGTCAAGAAAACAAGATTTCGGATGGTCACGCTGCAGTCCATCCTTCCCCTATTGGGAAAAGGAAACTGGATGTGCTCTATAGACCTTCAGGATGCGTACTATCACATAAAAATGAACAGACGCTCCAGAAGATTCCTCCGCTTCAGGCTGGGAACCAGTCATTTTCAATTCAGGGCCCTGCCCTTTGGTCTCACCACTGCCCCGGTGTTTACCAAATGCATGGCAGTGGTAGCTTCTCACCTGAGACGACAAGGATTCCAGGTGTTTCCATATTTGGACGACTGGCTCCTCACAGCTCCCACCAAGCATCTCCTTCTGATGGCCAGGGATTACACTTTTCGCATTTGTCAAAAGTTAGGCATTTCAATAAATTGCGAAAAGTCTGTTTTGTCGCCTTGTCGTACTATTACCTTCATAGGCAAATCTAGACACAGTAGACATGTCTGCGAGGCTAACAGATCAGAGAATAACAGACATACACAGACTGGTCTCACTCCTTTTCAACAACAACAGAATCAAAGCCAGGTTAGTTCTGAAGGTGTTGGGAATTATGGCGGCTGCCATACCTCTGCTTCCATTAGCCAGGTTCCACATGCGAATCCTTCAATGGATGCTCTTTACACAATGGTCATACCAGCAACTTCCAATGTCCCACACCATTATGATCACGCAAGCGTGCAGAAATCATCTCATGTGGTGGATGTCTTCCCCTCAGCTCTTGTTGGGAAGACCCTTTGTTCCTCCCCCTCCGGTTGCTACTCTGACAAACGGACGCCTCCCTGATCGGGTGGGGGGGGCATTATCAGGGCAGGACGGTCCAGGGCACATGGCAACCAGACGAATGCCACTTGCACATAAATGTTCTGGAAATGAGAGCAGTGCTTTTAGCGTTGCAAGCCCTTCAAGACTCTCTCCCCTTGGGAACGATTGCAATCCAGACAGACAATATGTCTGTAGTGTGGTACATCAACAAACAAGGCGGAACCAGGTCCTACCCCCTGTGTCGAGAAGCACTCAGATTGTGGCAATGGGCGATTTCTTCTCAGCGGTTTCTGATAGTAACGCACATCCCCGGGAAGTCCAATCAAATCGCGGACAAATTGAGCAAAGCTATTCTCATGCCTCACGAGTGGTCTCTGAAAGACTCTGTTGTGAGAGAGATTTTTCTCAAGTGGGGTCAGCCTTGCTGCGATCTTTTTGCTACTCCCCAAAACAGCAAGTGCAGACATTATTTCACTCTATTCCCTTTACCAGGCCAACCCAGCAGAGACGCTCTAGTCCAAGTTTGGCCCCGGGGACTTCTGTATGCATTTCCTCCCTTCCCACTAATCTCTCAAGTGATACAGAAAGCTGTCGCTCAGAAGGCCTCGTTGATCCTCATTGCTCCTTACTGGCCTCGACAGGTGTGGTTCCCCTTTCTACATCAATTTCTACTAGAGCGACCTTGGCATCTGGACCTAGTTCCAGACCTTTTGATCCATCAATCGGGTCAGTTACATCGCTCCCTCCCCTCTCTGAACCTCACTGCTTGGTTCCTCCAGTTCCAACCTTAGCCAGGCTTCCTCAATTATCTCACTCTGTTCGAGATATTTTGATAGCTTCCCATAAATCTTCCACTAGGAAGATTTATTTGAGTAAGTGGAAACGTTTCACATACTGGGCTCAAGGAAGGGACATAGATCCTTTCACTGCTTCCATCCAAATAATCCTTGATTTTCTAGCTGAACTCTTCCATGCAGGTTCATCCCCTTCTACTCTTAAAGTTCAATTGGCAGCTATCTCTAACTTTCATGTGGGTATTTCTGAGTCTGCCTTAATGTCCCACAAGCTTTGCAAAGCCTTTTTGAAAGGAGTTTTTCTTCTCAGACCTCCTCCTTCTCCTTGGGACCTAAATTTAGTTCTTACTTCGATTCTTCCCCCTTTCGAACCTGCAGCCTCCTGTTCTTTAAAATTGCTATCATGGAAGACTCTCTTTCTGGTAGCTATTACTTCAGCTAGAAGAGTCTCAGAACTTCATGCACTCAGCTGTCAACCTCCTTATCTATTGTTCCATAAGGACAGGGTATCCTTACGAACCAACCCGTCCTTTTTGCCTAAGGTAGTCTCGACATCAAATCTAAATCAAAGCATTGACCTCCGTGTCTTTTTTCCAGAATATTCCAATAGGTCTGAACAAAAATTACACTGGCTAGATGTTCATCGTCAGTTGAGGTACTATTTGGATAGAACAAAACAATTCAGAAAATCTGACCAACTGTTTGTCTCCTATGCAGAAAGCAGAAAGGGACTTTCAGTTTCCAAAAGGTATCATTATCTAGATGGCTTACATCTCTGATTACCCTTGTTTATGAGATTAGACACCAAAAGCTGCCTAATAAACCTATTCTACCAGAGCTTTGGCTACTTCCTTAGCCTTCCAAGACAGACTGCCTATTGACACCATTTGTGCAGCGGCTACTTGGGCTACTCCTCACACTTTCATTTCTCATTATAAGTTGGATCTAGCTTCTAGGCATAGAGCTAACTTTGGTTCCACTGTTCTCAGGAGTCTGTTCCGTTAGGCCACCCGGGACAAGGTGCTAGGGACGCGGTCCCATCCAGCAAGAATGAAGGCGAGATAGACAACTTAACGTATAGAAGTTATGTTCTTACCATAACGTTCCATGTTAGTTGTCTTCTTCTCGCCTTCTTCTTGGCCCCACCCTCCTTCCCCCTGGCCTGGACAGACCTAGAGGAGTTGTGATTGTGACCTCTCTTTCTACCACCTCTTTTCTAAGGCATATGCTGCTTGCATATTTCCTGAATCAGGATGTAGGTCACCCTTCTTTCTCCCTGTTGTTAGAGGTGGACTCTGTTTAGAGTTATTCTGTTACTATTATAAGCTGGGGTTAGCTTACAAACGAGATCTGAGGTAACTCTCGCCTAGCATTGTGGGATATAAGGGGAGCCTCGAGCCGGTGGAACCAACTCTCGAGCTTTTAGAGTGGCAGTCGGGCCGAGGTCGGCTCCGAACCCATCCAGCAAGAAGAAGGCGAGAAGAAGACAACTAACATGGAACGTTATGGTAAGAACATAACTTCTATTTCATAATATGTAGAGTGACCTATAGAGTTTTTTATTTTTATATATATATATATTTTTATATATATATATATATATATATATATATATATTTACTCATACTTGTTTTTTGTACTAGTTATTATAGATTTAGACACGTCAGAAAAACAAAAGTCAGGGTTTAAAAGGTGTGTGTGTGTGGTCAGGAAATGTTGTTTACAGACAGCCACTCCACCTGCGTGTACTGTTTGAGTGCTGTACACTTACAAGAGGTGTGCTCTATCTGCCATTCCTTTAGCGCCAGGGTCCTTCTGGAAAGACGTAGGAAATTGGATAGAGGACTCCTGAAGCCTGAATTTCAGGCTTCTTTAGATAAGGCTGACACCTTTTCCAAGGCTTCGAAGGGGTCTAAGTCTTCCAAAGGATCCTCGGAGCCCAAGTCATCGGCTCAGAGTTCCTCAAGTATGGTCCGTGCATAGAGTCTTTACCTCGGGGTCCAGTTGTGGAACTGATATTGGAGGACCCCTCAGTCACCAATAAATTCCACCTTTGGCCCCTTCGACCCATCCCTCGACTCATTCTTCCATGCTTTCTGATGTGGATCTGGACCGAGTGGTTAAGAGGCTTTTAGAGAACCCGGCCCTGGCGAAAATGCTTTCTGCTTCGAGCCATTCAGCTTCGAAGCCTGAAATCCCTCCCATGGCTTCTCCACCTCCTCCTCCGAAGCCAATCAAGTGTTCGGAGCCGGGGCAGACTGAACCGATACTGGTAGAACCCTTGGAGCCAAGGTTCGATCCTCCTTCCTCGGCTCCATCGACCTTGGTCCGGGGAGAGCTGCCGGTCTCTTCGGGGCCGACTGACTTCTCGGTCCGGGATTCTGGTGCTTTCGATGCCATGAAGAAGGTCATGGCTACCAAGACCGCTACCTCCTCGGATCTGTCTTCCCCTTCCCCCAAGGGGCCTCGTTCTACCTCTTCCCCGCAGATCCCCACAAAGGGTCGAGATCCAGGACTTCAGATATCCCCATTGGGTGGCCCCTCCTCTCTAGGCACTTCACCAGACAACCCCACCAATGAAGTTCCTAGGAAGAGATTGTGCAAGAGGAGGCACTTGGATTCCCCTCAGGAATCTCTGACATCGGATACCGACTTGGAGGAATCAGAAGGGTCCCCACGATCCCCCTCAGAAGATGTCTCATTCGCAGACATATTGGAAATTTTAAGGCAGAGGGGTGATTGGCAGTCCCTTGCCCCTTCTGAGGACGAGTCGGTTCTCCTGAAGGCCTTCGGATCTCAGCCATCCACCTCCTGGGTTACTCCGCCCTTCGATGAGTTGATGGAGTTAGTTGCTCGAACAGCGTGGGAATCTCCTGACTCAGTGGAACTGGTCCCTCGGAGGCCCAATAAATTTATTACTCCCCCCCCCCCCCACTGACAAAGTCTTTCTTATAAGAGGAGTCCCAGTTGATGCCATGGTGGTGGCGGCAGCCACCAAGAAAGAGATGTCTGAAACCTCTTCTGCTGTACATCCTCCTAATAGAGATTCTAGGACGATGGACAGGTATGGGAAACGCATATTTAGTTCTGTGGCATTTTCCATGAGGTTGCTCAACTACCTGACACATTTTACCCGCCTTCAACGAGATCTCATAAAAGAGCTGGGAGATACTCTTCAGGGTAATACAGCTGATGCATTCTCTGAAAAGGTGACTGCACAGCTCAACACCCTTAATTCGATATTAAACTCATCCATGCGTCTCATTTCGTCTGCTGCCGATGGATCGAGTAGGGCTGCAGGCTCAGCGATAGCTCTTCAGAGGCAATCCTGGATGCGCCTTTGCTCCTTTGCGGAAGCCTTTAAATCTTCATTTGTCAGTGCCCCATTCGACGGGTAAGCCTTGTTCGGACCCAAAGTTAAGGAGACACTTACTAGGTGTGAACAGGAAGGGAAGACTCTGTCTGCTGTAGGGGTCCGTTTTTCCACTCCAAACAGACCGTACCCCAAAGGGCAACGAAGTGGGAAAATGAGGTTCCGAAAACCTCAAGGAGCTTTCCAAAACACACCTATTGATACCCCCTCTAGAGGCAGAGGAGGGGGCAGAAATGGAAGACGCCGTCCAAACGGCAGAGACGGTCCGCAAAACCAGGGCGGCAGGGATCAGTTCTCTGGTAAGCCCTATCAGCGTTCCTGAAAGGAAGCCCGGCTGTCCTACTCTGGAAACAAACACCTGGCTAAACATTACAACGGATTCCTGGGTAAAAAGCGTCATTGCCAGAGATTATTACATTCCCTTTTTAAAAACCCCACCTATATATACAAAGATCCCAGACGTACCACCCAGTCTGAGAAAACTAGCAGCCATAGAAATCCAGAGGCTGCTGGACAAGTCATCCAGCCAGTCCCGGCGGACCAAAGAGGATCCTGAACCTACTCGAGGTTCTTTTTAGTTCCAAAGAAAACAGGGGACTGGAGGCCCATACTAGACCTCAGCAAACTCAACACCTTCATCAAGAAGGAAAAGTTCCGGATGGTCACGCTGCAGTCGATTCTCCCGTTCCCAGCAACGGGCGATTGGATGTGCTCTATAGATCTCAAGTATGCTTACTACCACATCAAAATGGACAGATCATCCAGAGATCACCTGCGTTTCTGGCTGGGGGCCAGTCATTATCAATTCAGAACCCGCCCTTTGGTCTCACCACAGCCCCCAGGGTGCTCACCAAATGTATGGCAGTGGTCACGGCTCACCTGAGACTGTTGGGATTCCGGGTGTTTCCATATCTGGACGACTGGCTCCTCACCACCACCTCCAGGCATCAACTAATCCAAGCAAGAGAATACACCATAGACCTTTGTTCTCAGTTGGGCATAACCCTAATTCGAAAAATCTGTGCTATCACCCTTGCAGCATATTACATTTATAGAAGCAGAACTGGACACCATCGATGCAAGGATCAGGTTGCCCCAATCAAGAATCATAACACTCAAAAAACAGTTATCCAGTCTCCTAGCCCGCAACAAAGCTCCAGCATCCCAGATACTACAGCTTTTAGGCACAATGGCAGCCACATTGATAGCAGTTCCATTAGACCGCATGCACATGCGAATTCTCCAGTGGTTACTTTTCGCACAATGGTCTTACCAACAACTACACATGTCACACGAGATCCGTTAACCAATCTTTGCAAGAAGGATCTCAGTTGGTGGTTGAACAGCGACCAAGTGACAATCTGACGTCCCTTCGTTCTTTCCCAACCCACAGCCACAGTGACCAGGATGCTTCCCTGATTGGGGGGGGTGGGGCTATTTCAGGGAAAGACAGTCCAAGGCACTTGGTCAATCATGGAAACACACTTGCATATAAATGTCCTAGAGCTGAGAGGTGGTGTTCCTAGCATTGCAACACTTTCACGACTGTCTTCCTCCGGGCACAATTGCTATCCAGACGGACAACATGTCGGTCGTTTGGTACATCAACAAACAAGGGGGAACCAGATCGTACCCTTTATGCCGGGAGGCCCTAAGGATCTGGCAATGGGCTGTATCCACCAGACACTTTCTGATAGCAACACACATCCCGGGGTTATCCAACGTGATAGCGGACAAACTAAGCAGAGCCATGCTGTTGCCTCACGAGTGGTCTCTCAAACAACAAGTGGCGGAAAATATTTTCCGCAGATGGGGCCAGCCTTGCTGCGACCTATTTGCGTCTCCGATGAATGCCAAATGCAGCAGCTACTTTGCCCTTTACCCCCACCGGGGAAGACCCGAGGGATGCGCTCGTACACAATTGGCCCCCGGGTCTTCTATATGCCTTTCCGCCTATACCTCTAATTCCTAAATTCATGCAGAAAGCCAAAAGTCTGGGAAGGACTGTGATTTGAATAGCCCCATCTTGACCTCGGCAGATTTGTTTTCCCTTCCTGCGGAAGTATCAAGTGGAAGAACCATGGATCCTGGACCCAGTGCCAGATCTTCTGACTCATTCGTCGGGAGTTCTCCACCCCTCCCTCACGTCCCTGAAACTGACAGCTTGGCTGCTCAGATTCCCACATTAGCCAGGTCACATGAGTTGTCTTCTGTGGTCCAACATATTATAGTTTCATCTCCTACGCTATCTACCAGGAAACTATATAACAGCAAATGGAAACTATTTGTTCACTGGGCTTCTCAACATGACACTGACCCTTGTATAGCACCTATCCATACCATCTTAGAATTCTTGTCGTCATTGTTCCATGATGGCGCGGCTGCTGCCACCATTAGAATTCAATTGGCTGCTATCTCAAGCTTTCATGTGGGCTTCAGCGGCTCTAACATCATGTCGCATAGGCTTTGTAAAGCATTCTTAAAATGAACCCACCGTCTCAGGCCACCTATTGGGCATCCTGTCTACCCATGGAATTTGAATCTGGTTTTATCCCAACTGATGCTCGCTCCCTTTGAACCTGCTTCATCTTGTCATGTAAAGTTTTTGTCTTGGAAAACACTATTCGTGGTAGCCATCACATCTGCACTTAGGGTCTCCGAACTTCAAGCCTTGTCCGTCAAACCCCCATATTTGATTTTTCACCCTGATAGTGTCCCTCAGAACTAATCCTACCTTTCTTCCCAAGATTTCTTCGGAAAGTAACTTAAATCAATCCATTGAGCTCCCAACCTTCTTCAAACACCATACCAACAAACTAGAATATATGGTACACAAGCTTGATGTACATAGACAACTAATGTTCTACGAAGGATTTCAGACAATCAAACCAACTCTTCGTGTCTTATGCAGACAATAAAAAAGGTTGCTCAGTATCAAAAATCACTCTATCCAAGTGGCTGTCTGATTGCATCAGATTCATTTATACTTTCACTAATCAGCCATTAGAAACCAACGTCAAAGCCCATTCTACACAAGCTGTTTCTACATCATCAGCTCATGCAGCTCGCTTGCCTTTAGATACCATCTGTGCAGCTGCCACGTGGTCAAAACCTCACACGTTTTTCACTCATTACAAAGTGGATAAGACCTCCAGGGACAGGGCTACGTTTAGTTCCACTGTGCTCAGGAATGTTCTCTCGTGAGCCCCCCAGGATTAAGGTGCTTGGGACGCTACCCATGTGTAAGAACAAAACGGCGAGATAGAACAACTTCACATAAAGAAGTTATGTCCTTACCATAACGTTCCATGTGAGTTGTTCATCTCGCCTTTTTGTTCTTACATTCCCGCCCACCTTCCCCTTCCAGTCGAGTGAGATGGTTGCCTTGGTAGAGTGGTTTAGCTTGTCGGTCTGTTTATACATTCCTGCTCTTTTTCTATCCTTTTACTCTTGGAGTTACCTGAGTAGGTAGACTTTATAGTCGTATTCTGTCGGTAGGCTGTCTTGGTTGCAGCATACTAGATCTGGGGACTCATAGCAGGGCATCATGGGATATTCACTGGGTCTTGAGCTTCTCTGAGAGTCTGAGCTTGAAAAGCGGCCGATTCGGAGCCGAGGGATCAGCTCCGACCCACGTGTAAGAACAAAAGGCGAGATGAACAACTCACATGGAACGTTATGGTAAGGACATAACTTCTTTTTTTAGCCACCTAGAAACCTTCCACCAGAAGGTTTATAGTAATAAGTGGAATAGGTTTTCTATCTGGGCTAACAACAAGAATCTAGATCCTTTTTCTGCCCCTGTGTTGGATATCCTTTTGTTCTTGCTCCTGCTTGGAAAATTGAGGACAAGTTTCTCTACTGTTAAGCTTCAGTTGGCGGCGATTTCTAATTTTCATGAGAACACTGAGCCTATGTTTTCTTCCAGGTTTTGCAAAGCATTCATGAAGGGGGTTTTCCTTTTAAGACAGACTGTTAAGGACACCTCGCCCCTTGGGACTTAACCTTAGTACTGCAGTCTGTGACTTTTGAGCCTGATAGTTGGTGGGAACTCAAATTCTTGTCATGCAAAACGGCCTTCCTGGTTGCTATAACTTCTGCTTGGAGGGTTTCTGAATTGCAAGCTCTTTCCATTAATCCTCCATATAAGATCTTTCACAAGGACAGAGTATCGCTTGGGACAAATCCGTCTTTCTTGCCCAAGGTTGCTTCTGAATCCAGTCTCAACCAATGTATTCAGTTGCCAGTGCTTTTTTTCCCTAATTATTCCAGTAAAAGATAGTACATTATACATACATTGGACGTACACAGGGCATTACGTTTCGATCTACATAGGACCAAAGGGTTTCACAAGTCAGATCAGCACTTTGTGGCTTTTTCTCCAGACAGTCATGGTCTCCCAGTTTCCAAGATCACCATAAATGGATCGTTGCTGTATCTCTGCAGTCTAAGACAACGGGCATCTTGTAGTTCTGGGAAAAATCAGGACTCATTCTACGAGATCCATGGCCATTTCCTCGGTGTTCTTGGCCAGACTTTCTGTTAATGACATTTGTGCTGTTGCCATTTGTTCTAATCCTCACACGTTTATATCTCATTAGAAGCTGGATTTGATTTGCAGGAGCAGGGCTTCTTTTGGCTCCACAGTACTCCGGCATGTCCTTTCTTGAGGCCTCCCAGGATAAATGGTAGCTGTTGACTCTGACCCTACAGTGATGAATAAATGACATGAATAATGTCACATCAAAAGTTATGTACTTACTATAAGTTGGCATCTGTTATAATTTGTCATTATTCATCACATTTCCCTCCCGCCTTCCCCCTTCCTTGTTTGATCTTGGAGGAAGTAGGAATGTTCTGGGTTCCAAACTCTTTCTTTTCCCCCTTTTTAAGGGTCTAACATTACTGGATATGTTAGCAAACTCAATCTGAGGGTTAGAGGGCAGCAGAGGATTATGGGAGAGGGAGGAGTGTGAGCCTTAGATCTATCTGTGAATGCTGCCAGCTTACATCCGATGTCAGAGCCAAGACCCTACGGTGATGAAAAATGACATAGGATAACACGGATGCCAACTTATGGTAAGTGCATAACTCTTTTTCTGCTTTGTGGCATCCATTTACTCCTTTTCTAAGCTTGCTTTTGGGTACTGTGCAAGAGATATTCGACTATTCACTCCCATTTTGAGGATCTGAAAGTACACTGCTTTATTTCTAATTCATTTTGTTCATCTCCTGCAGCAGCACCCTAATGTTGAATATATTACATTATGTGAATATGCTGACCAATAGATGTTCAAATAACAGGATAATTGGTTCAAGTTATGATTGCTACATCCCATTGCGTCCTGCCCAAATTGAGTTTTGTTGGTCTTTGTGTAGAGTTAGTTCTAGGTATATGCTGAATGGTTAAGTCTTTTAAACTATTTTTGCATAGTACTTCTTGAGGTATGTTATAATGCTCTTCCTTGCAGCTGAGTTAAAAACATTTTTCTTTCACTATAGTGACAGACAGTATTTACACCACTATTTTACCTTAGTATTACTTCTACTATTGTTTAGTCATTTCAAGGCTGCTCTGAAGTTCCTTAAAAGCATTTTATGGCATTCTGGTTCTGTCTGCTATTTCTTGTGTACTTAAACAGTAGGCCACAGCTGGGGTACTGCCTTACACAGCCAGGGTCCCTCAACAGGCCACAACACAAGATTGCGGTCATATTTTCCTAAAGGTCCGACTTTTTATTAACACTTGAGTTAGAGGCACACCGTGTGACTCTCGCTTTATCACATTGATTTTTGTCACACACTTGCAGCAATGATCCCTGGAGTTCCACTTGTAGTGTATGTGTACTAACACAGCTATTCTTTCAAGTATCTTTGATTGCAAGGTACTGGCAACATCTTGAAGTTTAACTAAAACGTGTTTATTCTTCAGGCAGAAAAAGAAGCTAGAGAGGCAGAAAAACAAGCTAAGAAAGAAGCTAAAAAGGCTGCGAAAGAAATGAAAAAGCATGGTCTTGATGATGACGACGACTCATTAAAAGCATTGATTCAGGTTAGTGTTTTTTTAATCCCTCAGGCAGAACTACTTATAATAAAATGTCTGTAGTTTTATTTAGATTTGTTATTTTGGAACTTTTTAGGTCTTACTCCAGTGAGTTTTGCATTAAGTGCATCTGAAAAGGTTTTCGTCAACTACTGGTTATTTTATTATTTTTTTTTTTAATCAAATTTCCTTTATCATCCAGGCAACCCTAAAACACATTTAACTTTTACATCTTTATGTTTATTATGTGATACAGGCAGACTGTTTAGGGGTCTGAAAGGAGGGATAAATCACCAAGCGAGGGGTAGTATTGCTGAAATTGAATTCATCCTCAAGTCTTGGTGAGTACCTTCACAAGATGGACCCTGTTTTTACAAACTCTCACCAAGACGACACTGATATATAGACTATATTTATATAGTTTTGTCATGGACAGAAGTAGGTTAAAATTAAAAAAAGATAGGTGAGTGCATAAGACCCAGGATAAAAAAGTGCCCAATCCTGGTAGGCACACTGGTGCCAGGACTGGAAAAGATGAAAGTGTAGAATCTGCAAAATATGTAAACATTACTACAATGGCGCCAGGCCCAGGGGGGAGGATGGTGCCCCTGTTGTAGAAGGAAGTAGTAGTCCGCAAAAACTAATAGGCCAAAGAAGAGCCATAAAGACAATAAAGTGGACTGTTGATAAGAAAGAAATGATGTATTGTTACTATTATGCAAAAAGCCCAGAACTTCCAGACACAAGATATACAAAACAATTAAGAGAGAAGTTAGAGGAAAGAAAAATACTTCAACAAGAAAAACTGTCAGAAGCTTCAAATAAAAATTTGTATTCGTTAATACAACAGATTTATGAAAAACAGTATATAGGTCAAGAAACTGTTATCTGTTTGGAAAAAGAAGCATCTGAGTAAGTGCGAAAATATAAACAACAAAACCTAGAGATTTTTGAAAAGTATAAAAAAGAAATATGGACATGGGAAAGAAAGAGATTTGATATAGTGCAATATTTATGCAAAGGAGAAAGCCAAATGAATCAATATAAAGAAGTCAGCTCCAAAGATATTCAAAGAGAAATACAGAGAAAGGCATCCATATGTGGAAAATTTCACAATAAAAATATCACAAAGAGGGAATGTAGAAAAGAAGATTAGTAAAGTAGACGTTAAAAATAGAAGTTGATGTTCTGGAGTGTCTGCGAAGTGAAGGATTTGGTGTAGAAGACCTAACACAGGTTACAGCACAGAATGATGGAGCGAGTCCATAGGTGGATACTAGGCTATCGGTCCAAGGGCCTACATAAGCCTAGCCAACAAGGTTCCCTGGCTTACGCCACCCAAGAAAATTATTTTCCTGTGCCATTGTCTAGCAGAGAAACAGAAGTGATCCCCAGGGTGTATTTCCTATTTCCCATCCACTCATCAAGATTTTTCTTGAGTGTTAATGAAGAACTTTGCTTGACATAGATGGGGTAGCCTGTTCCAGAGTATGAGAAGTCTCTGGGACAGGAATCTATCCCTCCAGCATGTCCTGTTTATTGTGGTGACAAGGTTAAGTCCCTAGAGCATATAGCTCGGTGGGATTAGGATTTCTTTGTGTAGCATGTCCAACAGCTCTGGGTTTGACATAGCTTTATATGTTACGCAGAGATCACCTTGGAGTAGGTGATATGCTATGGTGTAAATCTGTTGTTTTTTGAGATGGTCAGTATAGGGCATTTGGTTGAGGCCAGTAATCTTCTTTGTGAGGTACTTCTGTGGCCTTTCCAGCTGCTGCAGATGTCTTGTGAGGTAAATTCCAAAAGGGGTTGTTGTACTCTATAATGGGTCTAATGAGTGTTGAGTAGAGAGGAACAATGACCTCTTTTTTCCTGGATGAGAACCCTTTTATGATAAGGTGTGCCACGTAGAAGGACTTCCTGACTACTGTGGCGATGTGTCTATCAAAGGAGATACTACTGTTCACCTGGGTCCCAAGGTCTCTTGTCACACATTCGGTGTTAAGCAGATTGCTGCCTGTGTGGTAGTTCATGGGTACAGAGTTTTTACCAAAGGGAATGACACTGCACTTTTTGGCATTGAGTTTGAGGCCATGGCTCTGACACCAGGCGTCTGTCTCAGCGAGGCCCTTCTGTAGGATGTCCACATAATTTGGGGACTTGGCTATGGCTCCTAGTTTGCAGTAATCTGCAAACTTCGTTAGCCAGAGGCCTTCTGTGTTAGCCTGTACTTCAGAGAAGTAGATACCAAACAGGAGAGGTCCAAGGACGGAACCCTGTGGTACTCCACTTCTCACTGCTTTGAGGTCAGATTTGGAGTCTGCAACTTTTACAATTTGGGTTCTGTTAGTGAACCAGTTGGCAACCCATCTTGTGACTTAGGGATTTATACCTAGTTTAGTGAGTTTAGCTATAATTCCAGAATGGAGGATGGTGTCGAAAGCCTTGGCGAGGTCAAGATGGGCTGTGTGAACCACCTTACCCTCATCTACGGCTTTGGTGACTGCCTCAAAGTCGATCAGGTTCAGGAGGCATGATCTGCCTGTCACAAACCCGAACTGGGTGGGATCCAGAGTTTGGAGGTTACCAATGTCTTTGTTAATGAGTTCCATGATGATATGTTCCATGGCCTTGCAGACCAGGCTCGTCAGGTTAATAGGGTCGATAATTCCTGGGATCCGTGGTGGCTCCCCCTTTGTGGAGTGGGATAACTGTTGCTGTGCGCCATTCACTGGGCACAAAGCCTGATGCAAGGCTATTATTGAACATGGTGCTTAAGTGGGGAGCCACTTCGTTCTGAAGTTCGTGTAAAACACAGCCTGGGATGTTGTCTGGTCCCATGGATGCTGTGTTTTTGGCTTTAGAAGAGTGCAGCTTTTACCTGCGTAGTTGTGATTACAGGGACTCTGCATTCTTCCTGTATAGATATGGGCCCTTTAGGGGGTGGTGGGGGGGGTAAAGTTAGCACTGAACCTATCTGCTTGGATGTTGGCAATATCAGTTGGTTCTGTAATTTTCGTGCCGTTGTGCTTTAACTCAGAGCAGATCTGGGTGTTGCCATCGAGATTCTTGACACAGCTATAGAATGCTTTGTGGCTGTCCTTAGAATTAGTGGCGATTTTGTTTTGGTAGCTAGCTTTGGGGAATCTTATAAGGGATCTCGGCTTCTTACTGAGACTGACCAGGGAGCTCCTCCACTCATGGGATTTACTCTTTTGCAACAGTTTCTTCCTTCTGTTGTACAGTTTGTTTATGGCAGGGGCCACCAGATTGGCTTCCTTTTTTTGGAGGATAGCATCTTGGTTCTGTTTGGGATAGCACGATCCATGCACTCATGTAAGTGCTTATAGAGTGCATTTGTGTAGGATTCAGCAGTTGTAACTGTATTGTCCATCTGCATGAGTGTCATGAAGTTCACCACTTCTGTCTTAAGAAGCATGAAGTTGGCTTTGGAGAAATTTTTTACCATGGTTTCCTTAATGGGGGTGAGGGTGGGATATGGATATCAAGGGTGATTAGCTTATGGTCGGATCGGACCAATGAAGAGTTGACTTCAGGTGTGGAACCCCTGTCACTCATGTTGGTAATGACTAGGTGTAGGATATTGTTGCCCCTGGTGGGGGTGTGGATAAAGTTGACCCAGGGCATTGGAGTTTATGAATTCCGGAAAGTGTTGAGCTAGAGTTGGTGCACGAGTAGTTTTCCCAGTTAATGGTGGGGTAGTTGAAGTTGCCCGTTAGTAGGGTGTTTGGTTGAACCCTAATATTTTCCAGTACATCAAGAAAAGAGGAGTGGGAATCCTGGGACATGGTGGGGGATCTGTAGTAAGCTACCATTTGGATTGCAGTTTTGCCCAGAGTTGGTTGCACTTGGATAACCTCGGATGCATTATGCTGAGCGACTAGCCTGGAGGTGTGGATATCCTTAATGAATATGGACACACCTCCGCCTTTGGTGTTTTGGTCCAGGTTACATGGCCGAAAAGTGTGGTATGAGTTATAGCCTGGTAGTGCAGGGGTGCTCTCTTGGAGCCTTGAACCAGGTCTCAGTCACTGCACAGATATCGATATTCTCCATTTTAAGGTGTACCTTGAGTGAGTGCATTTTGAGGTTTAGACTTCTAGCAGCAGGAAGATCAGGAGACATCTGAAGAAGAAATATGGACATGGAAAAGAAAGGGATTTAATATGGTGTCATATTTATGCAAAAGAGAAGGCAAAACTAACCAATACAAAAAGAGCAGCACTAAAGATATTTGAAGAGAAATACAGGCAAAGGAATCCGGACATGGAAAACTTTACAATACAAAAAATAGAGAGAGGAAAAGTAGAACAAGAGATTAGAAAAGGAGAAGTTAAAGAAAGAAAATGAGGTTATGGAGTACCTGCAAATTGAACGATTCAGTGTAGAAAATCTAGTTCAGAAAGCAACACAACAAGACAGAGCAACGGATATCCAAATTAAGGGGAAGCCAGTGGAATGGGAAGCAATTGGTCAGGTGCCATATGAAGATATTTTGGAGCCTTCCACAGTAAACCAGTATAATTGCTCACTTGAAGCTGGACAGCAAGGAAGGAACAGGAACCTATGGAAACTCTGATGCAGTCAATGTTGAGTGATAGGCCAGTGAGTTTCTATATGACAGAGCAACGGATGGCACAGGATGAAATTGAAGAGAATGTGCCACAGTAAGATGCTATAGAACTTTCTATGGAATACCCCCAGGAAATGGAAAACAAATGTGCCCTCGGTTTAGAAGAAAATGAGCTAAGAGAAGAGTTGCTTGATGTAATAGACACATACATGTCAAGATCAATGAAAGAAATAGACAGCAGAAGGTCAGTAAAACTCAAAAAGTCCGAAGTTTGATAAAACAAATGAATACAGTAATTAGGACTATCCATAGATATCCATGTGATATAACAGAAGTAAACAGGATATATTACTGTGCAGCTAAATTAATAACTGATAAAGTTCTACCACAAGAACAACAGGGTAGTGAGTGAAAGGAAGGGGAGAAATCGAATACCATCATGGAAGTATCAAACAGAGATAACTATAAAGCAATTAAGACAAAAGTGTTACTGTAAGAGGGAACAGATAAACAGAAATACTAAAAGACAGACGTGATAAAAGCAATGTGCAGTATTAGAACAGACCAGGATTTATCATGTACTATCGCAAATAAACTAAAAATCTCAGCACAGGCAGAAAAACTTAGAAGATGCGCAGAAAAATATAAATGAAAAGTACAAAATAAGCAACTTATTGATGACCTCAAAATGTTTTATAGGGAATTGGGAAACGAGGTAAAAGGAGTTGAAAGACCACCAGAAAAAGTAGTAGTAGATACATTTTGGGGAAGTATTTATGAAGATCCTGTGGTACATAAAGATGCTAAATGGATAGAAGAAGTAAAAGAAAGAATAAGAAGGTTAAAGGTACAGGATATGAAATGGGTTGAAGCAACAGCCAGAGTGATTGAAACAAAGTTAAGAAAAGCTATTAATTGGAAAACCCCAGGCCCAGATGCAGTACCTAACTTTTGGCTAAAAGTATTAACATCTTTGCACGAAGACTTAGCCATGAGTATTAACATCTTTGCACGAAGACTTAGCCATGAGTAAAGAACTATTTATATGTGCACCCCAAACAGACGCCAATCTGGCTAACAACAGGAAAAACAATGCTCCTACTTGAGTGAAGCTGCATACTACCCTAAAAATGACAGACTAATAACTTGCCTTCTGACGACGTATAAACTATATACTGGAATTGATGCCGACAGAGTCTATAGTCATTTAGAAGAAAACTCAATTATGGCAGGAGAACAAAAGGGCAATAAAAGAAAGTCATATGGAAAAAAAGATCATTTGTTGTTAAAGTCATAGTGGAGAACTGTAAAAAGGGGAAGAATCTAAGTATTGCGTGGATTGACTACAAAAAAGCATTTGATAGTATCCCACATGCAGGAATAAGAGTGCTTAAAAATGTACAAGATAACACCCTACACTGATCGACTACATTAGTGACCATGAAACAGTAGCAGACCACTTTGCAATTAAGCCATGATAAAGAAGAAATTATTATCCCAGGGATAAAAATTCAAAGTGGGATATTCCAGGGTGACTCTCACTGTTGCTATTGTGCCTTGCCCTTAACCCATTAAGCTGTTTACTTAACAGCTTAGGCCATGGCTATAATTTGGCTCCTAGAAAACAACAAAGTGTAAAGATGCATCTTCTCTTTGTTGATGATTTAAAACTGTATAGCTTTTCAGATGAGGAACTGAAAGCACCACTGCAAGTTTTCTAAACTTTTTCAGATGATATAAGAATGTCATTTGGTCTTGACAAATGTGCAGAAGCAACCTTTAAAGCAGGAAAACTGCAACACTGGGAAAACATCAGTTTGGGACAAGAACGTGATATAAAAGAACTAGAGCAAGAGGGATTTATAAATATTTGGGAATTGATGAAGGATCAACAATAAAACAAAACTAATGGCAGCCATGAATCACCAAACTTGCTATGAGCACTCAAAAAAGTGAAATCAAAGTGTGCAAAAACACAACTTTATTTAGCGCTTTCGTCAGAATATAACAGACTTCTTCAGAATACTAGAATCAATAACTACATAAATCTTAAATATTCTCATTCAATCAGTCATGTGATAAAATAATCCAATAAAAACTCAACTGATATATTTTAAAATACACAAGGTGAATTCTCTTAGACATAAAACAAGAAATGATGCGTCTTAAAACTACTGCATATTAAATAACAGCAAAGAAAGCTGAAACCAACATTCATTGTGCCTTACTTTACTAAAATGATGATAGTAACTACACTCAGTATGAGCACAGTTTTAAAAAACTGGCTAAAGAGAATACCATCATTTAACCCAGGTACACATAAGGCATTCAACCTAATCTGCCAACATCACTCTTTGAAATCTAACAAGTCTTCCCAAGGTCCTCCTCTAGGGTCATGTGGGACTTTTTCAATAACAACAAATTTAAAATAATGTGAAGGATTATTCTCAATATGCCTATATAATGCACTGTTTTTGTTTTTATTTTTGATGTCTCTAGTATGCTCGTACATCCGTTCTTTAAGTTTTCTCTTGGTCTTGCCAATATAAAAACCAGAACAAGACTCACAAATCTGCATAATCAACACCCACAGTGTCACAAGTGAACTTTCCTCCTATTTTGATGTAATTATTATTTATTTTGATCTTATTTACTAGTTTAATAAGTGAACATTGAGAACAAAATCCACATTTTTTTCATTCCTATAGCCTTTTCTTTCTTGGTACTTTGTCCTTTCTTTTCCAACAGTTGTTTAAACGTATACCCTTTTCTAAAAACAATACTAGGTTTGGAGCCTAATTTTTCCATAATTCCATCGAAACCCTGGAAAATATGCCAGTTCTTATTTAAGATGTAAGGTAAAAATTGATGGTCTACACTAAACCTAGTAACAAAAGAACAAATGTAGTCTTTGTTACCTGTTGATATTGTTTGTTCATGGTTACTATTTACCGAAATAATGTTGTTGCCATAATTCAAAATTGGTACAATCGAACCTTGTTCCATTTTAATACTTATTTCATTAAAGAAATTATCCAAAAGTTCTAAGGGATAGTCTCGAGATGAAAACATATCCAAAAGTACATGACATTGATCCAAAAAATCTTTGCCTTTCTTGACCATGTGGGCTAATCTGATAAATTGCCCTTTCACCAAATTATTTTTTACATGCAAAGGATGACTGCTGCTGTAATGCAATAAGCTATTACTGTAAGTTGGCTTTCTAAATAAATTATTTACAAAGCAGTTGTTCTCCTTTTTGATAGTGACATCTAAATAATTAATACTGTGTCCCTACAATATGTGTAAGTAAATTTCAAAAATGCTGTGGTGGTGTTAATGTAGTCCATAAAGTCATGAATTACTATTTCATCACCTGTCCATAAAAAAAAAAAAAAAAAAAAAAAAAAAAAAATCATCTATGTAACGCAAGTAAAGAATCCATTTATCAGCAAATAAAGAATTAAATATTTGTGTTCCCACATTAACATGACAATGTTTGCAAAAATGGGGGCGCATATTGCCCCCATTGCCACACCCATTATTTGATGAAAATACTGACCTTCAAAAAAAAATGAAATTATTTTTTACATAATGTCCATTAGAGAAACAAGAATAAGTACCTGGTTGTTGGTGAACAAAGAGCTACCATGCACGAATTCTTCAAATCACTCAATACCAATATTGTGTGGAATGGAACCATATAAATGAACTACATCAACAGTCAAAAAAATAAACATTTTTATCATAACGTGATACATTTAATTTTTTCAAAAAATGCCAAGGATCAATGCATATATGCTCTTCTTTTTTCAACACATCTTTGTGTGTGTGATCCAATATTTTCCTATGAATTCTGTTTTTGAACCATTAGCACTGACAATGGGTCTCATAGGGGGGTCCAATTTATCTTTGTGTATCCTCGGAATACCAAAGATACACGGTGTCCTAGGAAATTTGACTACTAGAAAATCAAGCAGCCTACCATCTATTAATTCTTGGTCGTACAAATCTTGTAAAGCCATGTCATTTCTTTGGTATGACACATTCATGAACCTTTTAGAAACTTCTTCATATGTACTATCTTCTAGTAACTAAGTATTAATTCTATTGGTATAATCAACTTTAAACATTAGTACCACGCCCCCTCCCTTGTCATGCTTGATTAAAAACACCTCAATTGAGGTGTTTTTAATCAATTCATTTAACAATTGACTTTCTGATTGAGATAAATTGTGTGTCAAACTTTCTTTACCATCTAATATTGCTTGAAAATCAAATTCACACAGTTTCTCAAATACTGTTAAACAATGATTTGACATGGCTTTACAAGATTTGTATGACCAAGAATTAATAGATGGAATTCTTGCACGGTAGCTCTTTGTTCACTAACAACCAGGTACTTATTCTTGTTTCTCTGATGGACATTGTTAAAAAATAATTTCATTTTTTTTGAAGGTCAGTACTTTCATCAAATAATGGGTGTGGCAATGGGGGCAATATGTGCCCCCATTTTTGCAAACATTGTCATGTTAATTTGGGAGCGCAAATATTTAATTCTTTATTTGCTGATAAATGGATTCTTTATTTGCGTTACATAGATTTTTTTTTTTATGGGCAGGTGATGAAATAGTAATTCTTGACTTTATGGACTACATTAACAACACCAGAGAGTTTTTGAAATTTACTTACACGTATTGTAGGGACAGCATAGGAGAACAACTGCTTTGTAATTAATTTATTTAGAAAGCCAACTTACAGTAATAGCTTACTGAATTGCAACAGCAGTCATCCTTTGCATGTAAAAAATAATTTGGTGAAAGGGCAGTTTATCAGATTAGCCCACATGGTTACGAAAGACAACGATTTTTTGGATCAATGTCATGTACTTTTGTATATGTTTTCATCTCGAGACTATCCCTTAGAACTTTTGGATAATTTCTTTAATGAAATAAATATTAAAAGGGAATAAGGTTTGATTGTACCAATTTTGACTTATGGCAACAATATTATTTCGGTAAATAGTAACCATGAACAAACAATATCAACAGGTAACAAAGACTACATTTGTTCTTTTGTTGCAAGGTTTAGTGTAGACCATCAATTTTTATCTTACATCTTAAATAAGAACTGGCATATTTTCCAGGGTTTTGATGGAATTATGGAAAAATTAGGTTCCAAACCTAGTATTGTTTTTAGAAAAGGGTATATGTTTAAACAACTGTTGGAAAAGAAAGGACAAAGTACCAAGAAAGAAAAGGCTATAGGAATGAAAAAATGTGGATTTTGTTCTCAATGTTCACTTATTAAACTAGTAAATAAGATCAAAATAAATAATAATTGCATCAAAATAGGAGGAAAATTCACTTGTGACACTGTAGGTGTTGTTTATGCAGCTTTGTAAGTCTTCTTCTGGTTTTTATATTGGCAAGACCAAGAGAAAACTTAAAGAACGGATGTACGAGCATACTAGAGACATCAAAAATAAAAACAAAAACAGTGCATTATATAGGCATATTGAGAATAATCCTTCACATTGTTTTAAATTTGTTGTTATTGAAAAAGTCCCACGGGACCCTAGAGGAGGAACTTGGGAAGACTTGTTAGACTTCAAAGAGTTATGTTGGCAGATTAGGTTGAATGCTTTGTGTACCTGGGTTAAATGATGGCATCTCTTTACCCAGTTTTTTTTAAAACTGTGTTCATACAGAGTGTAGTTACTATCATCATTTTAGTAAAGTAAGGCACAATGAATGTTGGTTTCAGCTTTCTTTGCTGTTATTTAATATGCAATAGTTTTAAGTCGCATCATTTCTTGTTTTGTGTCTTTAAGAGAATTCACATTGTGTTTTTTAAAATATATCAGTTGGGTTTTTATTGGATTATTTTATCACATGACTGAGAGTATTTAAGATTTATGTGGTTATTGGTTGTAGTATTCTGAAGTCTCTGTTATATTCTGACGAAAGCGCTAAATAAAGTTGTGTTTTTGCACACTTTGATTTCACTTTTTTGAGTGCTCATAGCAAGTTTGGTGATTCGTGGCTGCCATCAGTTTTGTTTCTAGTCTTCGTTTGGGTTACTTGGTTGATCAACAATAAAACATGAACAAATGCGAATAAAACTTAGTAAGGAATACTTTAGAAGACTTGAATTAATCCTGAAAACAGCATTGATATCTAAGAAAAAATCCAAGCTATAAATTGATTTGTTCTTCCTGTCCTAACTTACAGTTTTGGAGTGATTGACTGGCCCCAAAATGTGTTGGATAGATTAGACAGGAAAACGAGCAGTACGTTTCTTGCTCACCAAATGATTTATAAAAAATCAGTGCATACCAAGATTTATATATTCCCCGTTCCAACAGAGGAATGGGCCTCCTTGAAACTGACTACATGTATAGATCTGCAATTGTGCGACTCCACACATATCTGCTGACTTCACAAGACCTAAAGGTAGTCAAAGGTTTGAAGCATGAGGAGAGTAAATCTAAGATGACTTCTCTGCTTAATCTAGCAGAAGCATATCCGCATCAAGCAGGAATGGAAATAAAACAAGAGGTAGATAAAAATCGGGCAACAGCTGAATGTGCCAAAAAGCAAAAGAAAGAATGTAAGGTGATGGAAGAGATGAGAAGACAAGAAATGTGGAAAATGCATAAATATATTTGCAAGTATAGAAAACTTCTGGAAGAACCTCATGTTGAACAGGAACAACCGCAGGAATGGTTAGGGAGAGACGAATTCAAACCAAGCAATGAAATTAATATTGGCGGCGCAAGATAGTGGGCTTACACATTGGTTTACAATGTCCATTGAACATGTGGGAGAAACAGACAAATGTAGGTTTTGGAAAACTGAATTAGAAACAGTCCCACACCTCATTGCTGGTTGTGACATAATAATTGCAGAAGAACTGTGTATACTGAAAGGCATAATAATGTGGCAAGATTGTTGCACTGGGGATTGTGCAAACATGGTATTGAAATGGCTGAAAAACACTTGGAAACATGAGCCATGAAGCATCATAGAAAATGATGACGTTTACATCACAAGGGATCATCCATTACTGATGCTAGAAAACCGGATATAGTGGTGCATGAAAAGAAGACAAAAGTAGCACTGATCATTGAAATTGCCACACCCAGAGACTACAGTGTCTTGAGAACTTAAAGAGACAGTCATAAAATATCAGGATTTGCAGGCAGAAACGAGAGCAGTGTGGAGGAAAGATACCCAGACAGTCCCAGTAGTACTAGGAGAAATGGGTTTTATAAAAAAGAATCTACAATCATGTTTAGATATGTTACCAATATAGGTAACTCCATAAGAATTGCAGGAGTCGTCATTACTTGGCACCTTGTGGGTGCTGTAGGCTGAAATCAAAGATTGAAAGAATACGAATTTCATGAACTTTAATTGTACTTTGACTTGGGAATGGGGTCCATCCCGTCATGGTATTAGAAACCCAAAAGATTTGGAGAATTTAAAAAAGGGAAAAAACTGTATCAATTTCAGTAGTACAATATTCAGTCTGTATAGCAACAGTTTTGAAACCTGACATTACAGCATGAGATTAAGTACTACATTGTTAACTGTATTCAACTTTTCTTCTATTGTTCAGGCAGATCCCATTCAGTGTATTCATTATATATGTGCCATTTTCAGAGTTACTAGATTAATCTAGAAGTTTATCTGTCTACTGCTAAGCCATATATTGTAAGCTTTTTGTTGGAAAGAAACGCCTGCATGCTTGCTTTTACGTTATGAATTCCATCATCCTGCTGTTCCCAAATACAGAATGTACAGTTGTTATCTTTATATATACCTTTAGTACCATATAATATCTTTTTGGTAGTTTTACTGACCCATATGTAACCTCCCTTCCGTATATTATCTATGCATTTTGTCTTAGAATCCAACCAAGTCCAGCTGTATCCAGAAGAGAGAGACAAGATTTCATGTCATCTTATACAGGATTGCATTGTGTAAAATATTATCATATCTTGATCTTTGCATCTTCAACGGTGTCCATGTTGCTTCATACCTTTCTTGTAAACTGTCGGTGCTTAGACAAAACTACATAAACATGCTGCCTTAGAACTAAATGCGCTCATGCTCCACCCCTTGGCCTCTCCCTTCATCCCCATCCAGTTTTCTCTCCCACAAAGTAATCCCACTTTTAAAATAACTCTCATTCAATAAAATGCCTTACTGCTAAAATATGTCCCCTTGTTAATAGACTAATACACACACACTTGAAGAGTTTTACCCTTTAAGTAGTATAATAGCCTCAAACGTCACCCCATCCCGAGTTGTAACTTCAGGACCACATACTTTGTTGCACATGATCAGATAATTAAACATGTCATATCCATTCTTTTCCTAACCATCCACTGAATACTTGACCAGTCTATCTAATAATTATGCCTCCTTCAAGATACTTGTAAAGTCTGCCCATAAGCATAACTAGCAGGAGATGTAGCATATTGCAGTTACCTAAATTCAGATGTGATGTCAGTTTTCATTCGTTCTTCATCAATTGGGTTTGGATCCAAACCGTCTGATCCAACTCTGCCATTGCTAAAGCTCACGGCAACCAAATCTCTTGAACTTCTCCCTTACCCACAATGCACCTTCCCAAATACTTCAGATCTTGTTTGCTGCTTCAAGCTGACGTGGTCTACCATCTCTCTTGAGCTGTATGACTTAGATAAGTTAATTTTTTTTTATATTTAACTGTTTTTTTCTTCAAAGTGCTAATTAATATCTTTATCTTCAATCTCTCCTTACAATTTTTCTCATTTTTTATAGTACTTGGTGGTACCTGGATGCGATCATTAATATTTCTCTTGCCTTACAACTCTGTCATAGCTTTTCATTACCATTGTTGATATTCCCTTACCCTCTCTTTCTCTCACCCCTTTGAGTCCGTCATACCCTTTCTTTACCATTGTTGGTATTCCCTTAACATCTTTTCTTACTAGTTTAAAAAAAAAATCTTTGTCTATCATGCTTAATTTTTCTGTGACTTTTAGTTGTTGCTGTTCTTGTTGGGTTTATTATTCATAGCTCGTTATGGCTGACAAACCTACTGAGTTTAAAAAATGTACTATGTGTGGGCATAAATTAACCAGTTTCTGATGCTCACATGCTTTGTGTTTATTGCCTGGGCCCTCTTCATTCACGACAGCATTGCTCCGTTTGCCATGGCTTCAACCTCCGTGATTTTACAGAATGTAAGAACAAGTTGATTTTGAAAGCTCTCATTCCTTCAGCCTGTGGAGAAGCCATATCCGAGTCGCCTAAACCTAGACACCTTCTTTGAAATCTTTGTCTTCTGTCTCTTTCAGAAAGAGAAGTCAAAAGGGCCTGGTCTTAACCCTGGATATGAAGAAATTGAAAGTTCAACAGCATACGGAATCATCGGAGCAGACCATCAAAACCTACTGGATCCGACCCTGACAAAATTGGATCAGAAATATGTTAAACCTGTCAGATTCTACCCTATTTGATCTGACAGCGACAGAACATAGCAAGATGCCTTTACTTCCACGCACCAGATACTCCTCATCTATGGATCCATTTCCTGACAGGCTCCCAACACCCTTTTTGCAAAGACTGACATTTCTATCCATCTAGTCTACTCGTTCTTTTAGAAACCTCACAGAAGATGTGGAGAGAGTGGTAAGTAGAGTCTCTTGGCGCAGGGGCAGACTGGTTTTCCTTCAGCTCCTATCCATCCGGTTCAGGTTATCCAACCTTCCACAACACTCCCTTTGCAAATTCCTCCTCTGACACTTGCTGCGTGAGTCCCAGGATCTTAGCCATCCAGATCCATCTGTGTGCTTTAGAGCTGACTATTGCTGTATCATCGGATTCGAGATCCTCTCTGAGACCTACGTTCCACTTGGATCCAGATAGCTCTCAGAGACGGTCTGCCTGTCGGTTCTGGGGCGCAGTATTGGACTCCAAAGTTTTTGGAGCTGTCTCTGAGCCTCAGCACTGGACAGTTTGGCTCCATCTTCCACCTCAGGGGTAGTGCCTTTGAAGTGGAGGGGATCGATAATTCAGAAGCTCGCCTTCTTGGATCAGAACCCCTCTTCCACTCCTTCAAGGTTTGCCTTCAAGGCTGCAAACAGAGTTTTCTCTGCCTTGGCAGATCTGACTGAGCCTTCCCCCTCCAATAAGATGTTCTACCTTTTTGTCACAGCATCAAGAGAGTCTTCACTTCTCTCCACAGGGGCATCCAGTACCAAAGACCCAGGTTCCCTCTCTGGGAATTCTAATTTCCTTTTCTGATACTTCCCCAGAGCGTCCCACCAAGGAGGTGCCTAGGAAGAGGATGTGTAAGAAGAAGCACATAGATTCCCCACAGGAATCCATCACTGAAGAGACAGATTTCATTGAAGGCGAAGGGTCCCCACGGTCTCCTCCTGAGAAGATGGCTCATTTGTACATATTGTGGAAATTCTTAGAGGTGGCTGGACTCTCTCCAACCCTACATCCAAGGAATCTGTTCTCCTGGAGGGCTTTGGTACTTGACTGTCTACCTCCTTGGTGACTTCGCCCTCCAATAAGCTCATTGATGTGATCTCTTGGCGGGCATGGAAGAGCCCGACTCCATAGAACCCATACCTTGGAGACCAGACAGGATAATGGCACCTGAGGATAGACAGTTCTGAGGGAAAGGATTTCGGTTGATGCCATGGTTGTAGTTGCGTCCACAAGGAAAGAAGTCGCCGATGCGCGTTTCACTGGCCATTCTCCCAACAGGGAGCCACGGGTGATGGACAGATTAGGGAAGCATGTCTTTGCTTCGGCAACCTTTGCTCCAGGGTTACTGAACTATTTGGCACACTATTAGACTTCAGAGGGCTTTACCAAGGAGTTTTCAAATACTCTCGCAGGAGCCATTTCTGAAGAGGGTCAAGATTCTGTAAAGTCTCAGTTTGCAATTCTGCAGTCTATATCCAACTCTTTTATGAGGTTAGTTTTCCAACCTAGCAGCAGGAACCCCAAGAGCACCAGGTTCAAACATTTCCATGAGGAGACCGGCCTGGATGCACTTGTGCTATTTTGTGGAGCCATTTAAGTCCTCTTTTGCCAATGCTCCTTTTGACAGAACTACACTGGGGCTAAAGTAAAGGAAACTCTGTCCAGGTGTGAGAAGGATGGAAAGACCTTGTCTGCTGTGGGCATACAGTTTTTG
Organism: Protopterus annectens; assembly: GCF_019279795.1. Lineage (NCBI taxonomy): Eukaryota > Metazoa > Chordata > Ceratodontiformes > Protopteridae > Protopterus > Protopterus annectens. The sequence goes on from NC_056748.1 coordinate 364,042,119, forward strand.
GCTCCCCAAAAATCCTGTTCCATGAATCAGCACAGTAACTGGAAGATATAGTTCAAGAAGTCTCAAGTTCCTTTTCAAGACACAGATGGAGGAGATTGCCCCAGGGGCAGAGGAGGGAACTGCAACAGGCAATGCCACCCTCGAGAGGTGGCCTGCAAAACCAGAGTTCGAGAGAATCTCTCTTTGACAAGCCCTATCAGCGCCTCTGAACAGAGGCCCGACTGTCCACCTCGGGAGACAGTTGGGGGAGCATTTATCTCTGCACCAGAAAGCCCGGCTAGAGTTAAAAGATAAGTGGGTGCAGAGGATTATTCCCAGAGGTTATATAATACCGTTTTCCCTTCCACCTCCAATTCCAAGAAGAATCCCCAATGTTCCACCCAGTCAGGGATCAAGCAGCAATTCAGATTCAAAAGCTGCTAGAAAGTCATCCACGATATCCCACCAGACCAAATAGGATCTGGAACTTACTCAAGGTTCTTTTTAGTGCCTAGGAAAATGGCGACAAGAGACCAATTTTGGATCTCACCAATTTTAACAAATTAGTTCAGTTAACCAAATTCTCGATGGTCACAGTTCAGTCCATTCACCCTTTTCTGGGCAAGGACAACTGAATGTGCTCTGTAGATCTTTAGAATGCCTGTTATCATATAAGGATGAACAGGCAGTACAGAAAGTACATACACTTCCGGCTGGGAGCTGGTTATTTCCAATTTAGAGTACTGCCCTTCGGACTTGCAACGGCTCCCAGGGTGTTCACCAAATGCATGGCAGTAGTAGCAGCTCACGTCAGACTGCAGGGATTCTGGGTGTTTACCTACCTGGATGACTGTCTCATTTCCACTCCCACCAAGCATCAGCTCATACATGCAAAGAGATCAGGTGCTCCACACTTGCACTCTTGTGAAGATGGCCATAAACTACAAAAAGTCACAACTACAGCCATCTCAGACATTGGAGTTTATAGGAGCACTTCTCAATACAAAATCTGCCATCACGTGTCTTCCACCACTCACAGTTCAGGCAATAAGATCCCAGGTCAGAAAGATTATGGTGAGTACCTCAATTGCAGCCCGTTTAACGCTTCAGACTCTAGGCTTGATGGCGGCGGCAATAACTTTAGTCCTACTAGCCAGGTTTTATATGAGGATCCTTCAGCGGATGCTGGCTACTCCGTGGTCAATCCTTTATCAATCAGTGTCATAACAGATCATTTCCCAGATGTGCAAAAGAGATCTGGCTTGGTGGATCCAATCTGACCAAATACTTCAAGGACATCCTTTCATTCCCCAACAGCCCAAGGTCATAGTGACCACGGATGCTTCCCAGATGTGGGGGGCACTATCTGGGAAAGTCCATGTCACTTGGTCCCCTGAGGAGGCCAGCTTGCACATTAATGTCCTGGAGATGAGAGCGGTGCTCTTAGTGTTGCAGGCATATCAGGATGCTCTTTCCTCTGAGACGATTGTGATTCAGAGAGACATGTCACTTGTATGGTACATAAAGAAAGGGGTACCAAATCCTACCCATTGTGTTGAGAATCTCAGGATCTGGCAGTGGGCAACATCTTCCAACTTCTTTCTAATAGCAACGCACATTCTGGGGAAATCCAACATGATGGCAGACAAACTGAGCAGGTGCGTTCTTCTTCCCCACGAAAGGTCCCTCAACAAAACAGTGGCGGAGGAGATTATCCGTCGATAGGGCCAGCATTACTTCGACCTTTTTGCCTCTCTCCTAAAAAAGTGCAGCAACTATTTTGCCCTAATTCTTCCACAAGGGGGAGTCGCCGAGGGCTGCTCTTCTGCACAGTTGGCCTCCCGGCCTTCTCTGTGCTTATCCACCGATTCCATTGATTCTGAAATTTCTGCAGAAAGCTGCCAGGTCGAAGAGCAAAGTAATCCTCAATGCACCCTATCGACTTAGCAAATTTGTGTCCCCTTCCTTTGGCTTCACCTGGTTCAACCACCGTGGAACCTAGGTCCGACTCTGGACCTCCTGTCTCACCCAACAGGTTTGACACATTCAGATATTCCAAACCACAAGCTGACTGCTTGGTTTCTCCATTTCCATTAATAGCCAGACAATCGATGCTTTTTTTCACTGGTTCTCTGTATAATTTTATTATCCCACAAACCCTCGACAAGAAAAATCTATTCCAGTAAATGGAAAAGGTTCGTTATTTGGGCACGGCAGTACAGAATTTATCCCTATTCATCCCCTATCAATTGCATTCTGGACTTTCTAGCGCACTTATTTCTAAATGGTGCTAGTTCTTCAACTGTTAAAGTGCAACTGGCAGCAGTTTCCAATTATCACTTTGGATTTAATGACTCCTCTATAGCTTCTCACAAGTTGTGCAAGGCTTTCTTAAAAGGTATTTTCCTCCTAAGGCTTCCTTTTAAAGACCCTGCCCCACCAAAGGATTTAAATCTGATGCTGCAGTCTCTCTCTCAATCCCCTTTTGAACCAGCGACTACATGTGACCTAAGATATCTTACATGGAAAACAATTTTCTTGGCTGCTATTACTTCCACGGAAAACAATTTTCTTGGCTGCCATTACTTCCACAAGAAGAATTTCTGAGATTCAAGTATTATCTGTAAACCTCCATACTTAATTTTCTACAGTGTGACTTTACGTACTCTTCCATCATTTCTGCAGAAGGTAGTGTCAGAATCCAGTAATGTGAAGTTGTTAAATCTCACCGTTTATTCTCACTGATGGGCCCTCTGCTCCGACACGGCCGATAGCAAAGCTCAAGGTTTGCCAGTAGCTCGAGACCAAGCCGCTTATCCTACAATGCACTACTGGAATTAACCCCAGATCTAGTTTGCCGCGGCAAGAGAGATCTTGGTGATCCAGTCAGCTCGGACCATTTTTTGCTAAATCGCAAGTTTAAAAAACTTTCTTCTATTACTTTTTGAGAGATTATTCTTATTTAGTGTGTGTGTGTGTGTTTCTTGTTAAAATAATATAGTTTTAAGCAGGTTAAATTGTAGAGATAGTGCCCTGTGTTGGCTTAGTTTTTCTTAGTGTTGTGCCCTTTCTTAGCCCTATTTAGTTTTTAACAATTTTACACTTGTTATTAGTATTTTTTTAGTGTGGGCCTAGTTAGCCCTGTATTTAACCTATACAGGTTAATTTGTGGTGTGTTTGTTTATAACATGTCTGATGAGAGGGAAAAGTCTCACCCCAAATCTGGATTTAAGAAATGTCCAGATTGTGGACAGAAAATGTCCGTCGCTGACAGACATGTCCAATGTGTTTACTGTCCGAGGCTAAACACCACCAAGACTCTTGCTGTATTTGCCACTCTTTTTCATCTAGGGTTCTCTTAGAGAGAAGAAGAAAACTCATTGATAAGGGGTTGCTGCAGCATACTTTCTCTGATGCGTTGGGTAGCCAGGAAGGTGGCAGCACTTTTTCAAAATCTTCAGATTCTAATCTAACCAAGAAGGCAAAAAAAATCAGAGGGTTACAGGGTCATTGGTTCCACAGTCCTCAGAACAGGGTGTCCCTTTGGTTTGGATCCAGCTCCCAGTCTTGGAGCCAGTCTTTGAGGTTCCCTTATCTCCTCTGCTCCAGTCAGCACCTTCGGTGCTTTCCTCGAAGTCTTTGGTCAGCCTCTCTGATATGAATCAGCTAGTGCAGAAGCTTCTACGGGCACCAGGACTTGCTAAATTGTTGTCGGCCCAACCATTTTGTTGGAGCCGAAGACCATTGAACCGGACTTGACTACTCCTCCGAGCCGTACTGGACTTTCGGAGCCGAAGGAGCCCAAACCGATAGTTGTCGAACCTATGAAACCCGAGACTCGCACCGGTGTTATTGGTTCTATTTACTCAGACGTCCTTGGCGCCGACCGAGGATGCTAGGAGCGGACACTCTCCTGTCGGGTCCGGGGAGGATAGTCGGACCGATTTGTTGGTGCCGACTCTTCCTCTCGGGGCTATGGCTCGGATGAGCTCGGCTCCTACCTCGGGCTCGGAGCCCATGGTTTCGGTGCAGGAGGATCTGATGGTCCCTCCAGATCAGTCTACCCCTTCTCATCGGAGCCATGGTGCTTTCGATACCATGAGGAGAGTCCTGTCTCCTAAGATATCGTCTGCATCAGTTTGGGCTTCCTTCTCCCCTCAAGCTCCTGTGTCCGCTTCTACTTCTACCGGTCCCCCTAAGTGTAGAGACCCTGAGCCTCAAGTAGCCCCACAGGGCGTCCCCTGATCTTCCGAGACCTCCCCAGATCACACCACTGAGGAGGTACCCAGGAAGGGACTGTGCAAGAGGAGGCACTTAGACTCCCCACAGGAGTCTTTGATATCAGACACCGACTTGGATGAGTCAGAAGGGTCCACTTGATCCCCCTCTGAGGATATTTCCTTTGTGGAGACATTAGAGATCTCTTCGTCAGAGGGTCGATTTGCAGTCCAAAAACCCTACTGAGGACGAATCAGTGCTCTTGAAGGCTTTTGGGTCTCAACCTTCCACTTCTTGGTTGTCTCTGCCTTACGACGAGCTCATGGAGCTGATCTCTCGTAAGTCATGGGAGTCACCGGAGGCCATAGAACCGGTCCCTCAGAAGCCAAATAAGTTGATCTCTGCCCCAGTGGACAAAGCCTTTTTGACCAAAGGAGTGCCTGTTGATTCCATGGTGGCAGCTGCAGCCACCAAAAAGGAAGTGCATGAAACATCCACATCTATCCATCCTCCTAACAGAGATTCTAGGATCATGGATAGATATGGGAAACGCATGTTTAGTTCGGCGACTTTTTCTCTGCGATCGCTGAACTATTTAACCCATTTTACGAGACTGCAAAGAGATCTCCTGAAAGAGCTAGGAGATGCTCTCCAAGATATGGTAGCTGCAGGGGTTGCCGACAAAGTCAACACACAGCTCACTCCCCTAAATTCGGTTGTGAACTCGTCCATGTGTCGCATATCTTATGCAGCTGATGGTTTGAGTAGAGCTGCTAGTTCAGGCATTGCTCTGTGGAGAAAAGCCTGGATGCGTCTCTGTTCCTTTGCGGAGCCCTTTGTCTTCCTTCATCAACACCCCATTTGATGGCTCATCACTGTTTGGGCCTAAAGTAAAGGAAACTTTAACCAGGTGTGAGCAGGAAGGCAAGACCCTATCTGCCGTTGGAGTCCGTTTTTCTACCCCTACTCGGCCCTATCCCAAGGGCCCTAGGGGAGGGAAAATGTGGTTCCGAAAAGCACAGGGAGCCTTTCGGGACACACGTGGAGAAACCCCCTCTAGAGGCAGAGGAGGAGGTTAATAACGGAAGACGCCGCCCATGCAGCAGAGAAGGGTCCACAGCAACAGGGTGATGGAGGCCAGTTCTCTAGTCAGCCCTACCAGTGCTCCTGAAAGGAGGCCTGGCTGTCCGGCTCTGGAGGCAGTCTGGGATCGCTTGTCTTTGTACCCAGAAGCCTGGCTAAACATAACATCAGATACATGGGTACAAAGCATAATTTCCAGAGGATATTTCATACTGTTCTCTTCCCCTCCTACTCCTGTAAACAGAATTCCAGATGTTCCACCCAGTCTCAGGGAACAAGCAATCATAGAGGTCCAAAAATTGCTAGAAAAAAGTCATCCTACCAGTCCCAGCAGACCAACTTGGATTCGGAACTTACTCAAGATTCTTTTTGGTACCAAAGAAAACAGGGGACTGGAGACCTAGCAGACTCGACCAGTTTGTAAAGAAAGAGAAGTTCCGAATGGTCATGCTTCAGTCCATTCTTCCCTTCCTAGGGAAATGTGATTGGATGTGCTCCGTAGATCTCCAGGACGCGTACTATCACATAAAGATGAACAGACGCTCCAGGGGTCATTTGCGTTTCCGGCTGGGAGCCAATCATTACCAGTTTCGAAGCCTGCCCTTAGGTCTCACTACAGCCCCCAGGGTGTTCACGGCTCACCTGAGGCGTCTAGGATTCCAGGTGTTTCCACACCTAGACGATTGGCTCCTCACTGCTACCACCAGGCATCAATTGACTCCGGCAACACAATATACTCTGACACTCTGCCATCAATTAGGCATTACAATCAACTTTGAAAAGTCTGCCTTATTACCATCGCAGCATACTGTTTTTATGGGAGCAGAGTTAGATACCTCAACCACCACTCTACATCTTCCAATCGAAAGAGTCTCACTTCTTCGCCAGCACGTCATCTCACTGGTGTCAAAGAACAAAGCTACAGCAGCAGAGGTCTTGAAGGTGCTAGGTTTGATGGCGGCAGCAACCCTGGCTGTACCACTCGCAAGGATGCATATGCGAATCCTTCAATGGCTCCTTTTCACTCAGTGGTCTTACCAAAAGTTACCGATGCATCACATGATTCTCATCACAGATTCTTGCGAGACAGACCTTCGGTGGTGGTTGATGTCTCTTCATGTTACAATGGGACAATGGGAAGACCCTTTGTTCCCCCCCTCCCCAGTAGCCACTGTGACCACGGACGCTTTCCTGGTTGGGGGGGGGGGGCATTTTCAGGGTAAGACTGCCCAAGGCACATGGATGGATCAAGAGTCACATCTGCATATCAATCAATGTTCTAGAATTGAGAGCTGTACTTCTGGCGTTGCAATACTTTCAGGACTATCTTCCTCTAGGGACAGTTGCAGTTCAGACGGACGTCAGTGGTCTGGTACTTGAACAAACAAGGCGGAACCAAGTCTTACCCCCTTTGTCGAGAAGCCCTCAGGGTATGGCAATGGGCTGTCTCGTCCCACCGTTTTCTGATAGCAACGCACATCCTGGGGAATCCAGCGTGATAGTGGACAAGCTAAGCAGGGCAATACTGTTGCCTCACGAGTGGTCTCTCAACCAACGAGTTGCGGATTTGATTTTCTGCAAATGGGGCCAACTTTGCTGCAACCTCTTTGCTAGTTACATCAATACCAAATGCAGAAGCTACTTTGCCCTAATACCACCTCCAGGACATTCCCCGAGAGAGACACTTGTACACGATTGGCCTCCGGGTCTCCTATATGCATTCCCGCCTATTCCATTGATCCCCAGGGTTTTACAGAAAGCAAAGTCGCTGGGAAGGACAGTTATCCTCATAGCCGCCTACTGGCCCTGAAAGATTTGGTTCCCCTTCCTTCACCATCATTTACTTGGAGGATCCTGGACCCAGTTCCAGACCTTCTGACACACCCGTCAGGGGATCTCCATCCTTCACTGCAGTCCCTAAAACTGACTGCTTGGCTAATCCACTTCCCCTAATTGCCAGGCTTCATTCGCTCTCAGATGATACAAGAAAAATCCTTTTGTCTTCTCACAAGCCACCCACCAGGAAACTATACCGCAGTAAGTGGAACAGGTTCTCAATTTTGGCCAATATATAGAAAATCAACCCTTTCTGAGCTTCTCTATCGTCCATTTTAGAATTTTTGACAAAGATTTTTTAAAAAGGAGCAGCAGCTGCCACAGTTAGTCCAGTTAGCCTCCATATCAAATTTCCACCTTGGAGTCGATGGGTTGAATGTTATGGGCCAAAAGTTATCTAAGGCTTTTCTTAAAGGGGCTTTTCACATGAGACCTCCTGTCAAAATCCCTTATTCTCCCTGGAATTTGAATTTTATGCTTTCTCACATCATTCTCCCCCCCTTTGAAACAGCATCTTCTTGTCATCTCAAATATTTGTCCTGGAAGATTATATTTCCAGTAGCCATTACTTCTGCCCGCAGTGTGTCAGAACTTCAAGCATTATCTGTCAGGCCTCCTTGCATGATTTTCCATGCTGATAGAGTATCTCTCAGAACAAACCCCTCCTTTTTGCCTAAAGTCTGTTCTGAATCCAATAACAGTCAGGTCATTGATTTGCCAGTCTTTTTTCCCAACCACTCTAACAAATTGGAATATATGCTGCACAAACTTGATGTACACAGACAGCTCAGATTTTATCTTGACAGAACTAAGTATTTTAGAAAATCAGATCAACTTTTCATATCCTTTTCGGAGGCCAGAAAAAGTAAACCAGTGGCTAAAACAACCCTATCTAAATGGTTATCAGATTTATATATCCTTTGTTTATGCGAATGCAAGCATGCCATTGGCACACAAACCTAAGGCTCATTCTGCCAGAGCCGTTTCTACGTGTTCTGCCTTTCTAGCTAAATTGCCCCATGACAATATTTGTGCTGCAGCCACTTGGTCTAAGCCTCATACCTTTATCACACATTACAAAGTAGATAAGGCTTGCAGGGACAGGTCTTCCTTTGGTTCCACGGTACAGAAAAACATACTTCCATAAGCCACCCAAGATTGAGGGCGCTAGGGACACTACCCATCAGTGAGAATAAATGGCGAGATTAGCAACTTCACATAAAGAAGTTATGTACTTACCATAACATTCCATGTGAGTTGTTTATCTCGCCTTTATTCTCACGTCCCTCCCTCTTCCCCCTCCTGACTGACAGTTGACTTAGAGGCTTCTACCATCCTGGTTATTCAATACTTCTTCTTCCCCTTTGGGAAGTGCTTCCTTGTAAAAAAAAGAAATAAATAAAAGGGTATATATACAAGCAGCAAACAAGATCTGAGGTAATTCCAGCAGTGCATTGTGGGATAAGGGGCTTGGTCTCAAGCTACTGGCAAACCTTGAGCTTTGCTATCTGCTGTGTCGGAGCCGAGGATTGGCTCCGAACCCATCAGTGAGAATAAAGGCGAGATAAATAACTCAAATGGAACGTTATGGTAAGTACATCACTTCTTTTTAGTCTAGCTATTAGCTTACCAGTATTCTTTTCTAAGTTTACCAGAAAAGGAGAATACATTTTGCATTCACTGAATGTTAATAGACAGTTGTCCATTTATCTGCATAGGACCAAGAAAATCAAAAAAGCTTGGCCAATTGTTAATTTCATTTTGTGGACCAACTTTGGGTAAACCAGTTTCTAAGATTATGTTATCAAAGTGGTTGACAAATTGCATATCCTTTGTTTATACTAAACTTGCGTTAATCCTTCCACATTCCTAGAAAGCACACTTCATTAGATCCATGACTACTTCCACAGCTTTTCAGTCGAGAATGTCCATGGTTGATATATGTGCAACAGCAACTTGGGCTACTCTCCCCATACCTTTGTCGCTCATCACGAGTTGGATCTGCTCTACAGGGGTAGGGCATCATTTGGTTCTATGGTGCTCAGGAATATCCTTCCTTGAGTACACCCTGGAAACTGGTAGCTAGGAACTCTGACCCAGTTGTTGAGGATAAATGAAAATCGACATCAGATAAAGAACCCTGGAACCGGGTAGCTAGGAACTCTGACCCAGTTTGTTGAGGATAATTGAAAATTGACAACATCAGATAGAACATTATGGTGAGTACATAATTTCTTTATCTGTGTTGTCCATTTTCATTCTTCCTCAACTCCCCTCCCACCAACCCCCATCTTAAGACTTCTGGAGGAACGAGTGTTTATAGTATCCCTGTATACTTGTTCCCAAGATTTGGTTGGTGCAAGCTTTAGCAACGGCCAAGTCAGATCCGATGGTTCTGATCCGAACCCCGTTGTTTGAGGAAGAATGAAAATGGACAGCACAGATGGAATGTTATGGTGAGTAACATAACTTCTTTTTTTCTACTTACTAGAAGACTTAATTGCATTCAGTTTCAAATTCTTGCAACCATCCTTGATTTCATTGAAAGTGGGCGACATGCCTGGTATCCATTGAGCTCCCATTTGTTAATCCAATTAACATTCATCTTTTAACATACACTGTTGGCAAATTCAGCTCTTTACCAGTGCTTACAAATGGTGCTCCTGCTGTTGGGGTTCATCAGAGAGCCATTATTACTGATAAAGGAATCCTAGCTGTATACCTAGTAATAAGAAATACAACACAGTCCAGATTCACTTAATACTCTAATGCAGACCATGTGTGCCTCTCTAATTTGAGACTAAAGAACTGTGTGTCCCTATAATCTTTTAGTAATGCGTCTACTACTGGCTTTTTAGCAACAGAGTTCTTAATCCTTCATAATACATGTATAGTTTTAAGGAAACAAATCCGTAGTAATACCATAGAAATAATTCAACATGTAGAAAAGCATGCAGAAATCTATGTAGTTAAAATAACTGAAATATTCTTATAATTTGTCAATATCCTCTAAAATAATTTGGCCCGTAACACAAAAATATAAAATAAAACTTCTTACTTGTATATTTAAACACATTCAACACCTAAAGCCAAGGATCACCACACAGCACAAAAAACCTAAAACACATTCTCAACAATGAGTGGGTTTCACAGAGAGGAGTGTTGATGCCTCATGAAGGTGGTTGTCTACCTGGGTTGCTCCATATAACTGAGGTTAAAAAAGTCATAATTTGTAGGTTAAATAACTTGAAGAATTTGAGAACCTGTAAGCATCATCTAACGAATGATTATGGAAGATATGGATAGTACAACAGAAACTAAGATGTTCATCGTGTTACACTGCTGCAGTCCTTACACTTGGGTTATCCTGCTGTCAGGCGGTCCCTCAGTCGGTCTGAGTTCCAAAGTCTTGGTCCGGCGTCGGTTGCTGTCGCTTCTTCCCTGACGTCAGTGCGACAGGGGTATACAAGATGCAGCTGACGCTATTTTCGTCAGTCTTTCTTGCCGCGCGGTGCCCAAAGCAAAAGCAGTTCGCAAGTGCCGGTCGGTCAACTCCTGAGATTTTCATTCCGAATCCAGAACTGAAGTCTTCTACAAAGCTAAGTACCCCGTTGGGGAAACTTTTTCTTGCCTCAGACCGATGTCAGTAAAAGTTAATAACTGTATTTCTTGTGGGAAGCAAATACCTCATAAGGATTTCCATTCTTATTGTATCCCATGCCTAGGCCCAGACCACAACGTCACTGGTTGTCGGTTTTGTGCTCGGTTTAACAAGCCCACTATTAAACGTTGGTTTGATTTTGCCCGACATTATTTTGGCAGAAAATTAAATTACACCATGCCGTCGGAACTACCGACGACCGGAATACAAAAAAGCGCAAAGACAAGGACAGGCATCCGAGGACCAAAACTGACGACGAAGCCTCTTCTAGGCCAGTCTCCGGTTTTCCGCGAGGCGCCTTTGCAGCCCCTGACGACCACTTCTTTAGAACCGCAGGCCGCCTCTGACTCCCACGTGGAGATGGCTGGGCCTTCGGACGCACAAGATTTTCAGCCTACCGAGATTAACCCTTCAGAGGGATCTGGAGTAGCTGAACAACCGGAAGCTTCAGAGGGTGTTTTCAGACCTACTCAGTTAACCATTAAATCTTCTGCCAAGTCTAAACCTTCTTTAAAAACAAAGAAACAAATGCAACATTCACCAGGACAGGCCTCCATGCCTAAGAAACAAATGCTCAAAATGGCCGAAGATCTAATCACTCTGCTCAGGGGGTCCCATCCACCTCCTGATAAAAGGCCTAGACAGGATGCAGACTATGACTCATCCGACCAGGTATCAGTCTCTTCAGATTCATCCTCAGACCTTGGATACTCTTTACCCCCTTATGAGGATTCTGATGCTGAGGAATCAATTCCTTCAGCCTCTCCACCTGAGGGCTACTCCTTTGGGGAAACCTTACATACTATGAGTGAGCATTTCCATTGGGAGGGCCAGGATTACTCAGAATCCAAGAAAAGGCTCACAGATTTCCTTTTATTACCTCAACACAGACCTCTTGCTATTCCGCCAGTGTTAGATATTGTGGATGATGTGTATACTAAATCCAGTTTAAATCCCGATTCTTTACCTCCTGCTCCAGTTAAGCCAGACAGGTACTACAGAGTCCCTGACTCTCACAAATTTCTTTATAAAAGCCTTGTTGCTGACCCTGAAACTATTTCTCAGGGCCCCAAAGGGGTAAAAGCCTCTTCAGCAAAGAATCCAGTCCCCTCTGACAGATTCCAGAGCGTTAGACAGATGGGGGAAGAAAGTATATACATCTGCAACTTTAGCAATGAGGGCCTTAAATTGCCAGTTTCACATGTTAAAATATCAGCAATATTTGATGTCTCAGTTGAAACAAAAAATGCTCCCAAACTCAGATCCTCTTAATTATAAGGAAATGCAGGATTTATTGCATGCAGCTGAACAAGTGGGAAAACATACTTTGCAATGTGGTTTTGATTCATTAGAGGCCTCCTGTAGAGCAGCAGTTAACAGGATCTGTCATTAGAAGACATGCTTGGTTAAAAGAACATACGTTACCAGATCATGTTAAAGCAAAGCTATTGGATGCACCTTTGCAGCAGGATGTGTTATTTGGAGTTAAGGCAGAAGAGATATTAAAGAAAATGGAAGATAAGGCAAAATCTATGCAAACGGTGAAGGATTTCTTACAGGTTCAGCCTCCTCAATTTAACAGAAATTGGCCAACAAAGAATTGGTCCTTTCCAGTTACAGACAGACCTCAAAGGGGCAGATACAGACGTCCAAGAGGTAGAGGTCAACCACAAGGTCCTTACAGGCCTCGACAATGGGGTACATCAGCCCAGAAAGAAAGGGAAGACAGGCCCCAACCTTATAAAAAACAGCCCCAATGATTTCCCACTACAGCTGCCAAACAGTTCTCTCTTGGCAGCCCCCTTGGGAGGAAATCTGGCACTTTTCTATCACAATTGGCATATGATCACGAAAGACAAATAGGTTCTCAACATTGTATCTCAAGGTTACAGGTTCCACTTTCACACTCTGCCAAGGTTAAAAGGAATGCCAAGTCTGCTACCAAATCAATGGGCAGAGGCTCAAAGACAAATTACAGCACTCATGGACATGAGAGCTATTTAAAAGGTACCAACACAGGAGCAAGGACAAGGATTTTACTCAAGACTCTTTCTGGTTCCCAGAAAGGACAAAGCCTGGAGGCCTATTCTGGATCTTTCTTCTCTAAATACTTACCTGGATGTTCCGAAATTCAAAATGTTGACACTACAGCAGCTCCTTCCCATGTTGGGCAAGAAAGCTTGGCTTGTTACTTTGGACCTCAAAGAGGCATACCTGCATGTCCCTGTCAAGACAAAATTGCAGAAGATACCTCAGATTCATAGCTGGTTCAATGCACTACCAATTTTCTGCACTGCCCTTTTGCTTATCTACTGCGCCCAGGGTCTTCACAAAGTCCCTGGCACCAATAATTGCATTTTCCAGTCGGAAAGGAATTCAAATTTACCCGTACCTGGACGACTGCCTGATTCAAGCAGAGAGCAAGGGCATTCTACTAAAGCATCGTTAATTCGTTACAAAAGGCACGGTGAGTGGAGAAAACGATGATTATTAAACAAATTTTTCCCATAAGGAATCATGTAAATTGAATTAATCCGTTCCAGATCCCCAGAAGATGCACATTTTCTAAGGTATTATTTGGATTAATGGAATTGTATTTTACTAATAAACAGTATAGGTTCACTAATAAACAGTATAATTTCATTTTAGCTGTTGTATTATACTAATAACAGTACTGTATAGTATAAGTTCAGTAATAAAAACAGTACATGGCCTAAATGAATGGTGGTGAGGAATATGGTGAGGAGAGATGTTATTGTTTGGAACGAAAGTCCCCTTCCATAAAAACTTTGGGCAGCTGCCCTTCAGGGGTTATTTGTCTCTCTTTTCTGTCTATCACCACTGAACACTGGTTGAGACTCACCTAGTTTAATTTTTTCTGTCTCTTTTCTGTCTGTTATCACCAATGAACACTGGTTGAGACTCACCAAGTTTAATTTTCACTAGAACCCTATCCAATTATGCTTGTTTTTGCCTGCCTCTAAAGTGGGAAATTGTTTGGTCATTGAACAAATTAACATTGCTGCTTGTTAGAGCTTTGTCAGGGTGATATTTTTTTTAACAGAATTGTACACTTCCACCCACTTTGAGCACATTTCCGTGATTAATGAACTGGGGACATCTTCAGTTACCTCCTTCTCACCTGAAGACAGTTCCTCAGCCTCTATCTGTTGCTGCTCCCTCTGAAGCTCCCGCAGTTCCTACGTGCTGAGCTCTTCTTTATGCTCCCCAACTAACTCCTCCACGTCATCAGCATTGACCCAAAGTTACAATATCCTCCACAATACTTGTAGGCATAGGCTCAGTCTCAAAGCCTTCAAAGTCCCTCTGAGTTACAGCTTCTGGCCACAGTTTCTTCCAGGCAGAGTTCATAGTCCTGTGAAAGACTTTCCCCCAGGCCTTATCAATAAGATTTAGGCACTGGAGTATATAAAAATTTTTTTTCCAGAATTCTGTCAGTCAACTCTGTGTCTGAGGTCACTTCAAAGCACGTCTGGAAAAGTGCCTTTGTGTACAGTTTTTTAAAATTAGAGATGACCTGCTGGTCCATGGGCTGGATCAGAGGAACTGTATTAGGGGGCAAGAACCTCACAGTGATGAAGTTAAACTCCTCCAATAAGTCATCCTCCAAGCTTGGAGGGTGAGCAGGAACATTGTCTAAAAGGAGCAGAACCTTCAGAGGCAACTCTTTCTTTCTACAGTAAATATTTTTTCATAGACGGGCCAAAGACTTCATTCATCCACTCCACGAAGAAATGGCTGGTGACCCAAGCTTTACTATTAGCCCTCCATATCACATGTAATTTGCTTTTTATCACATTATTTTTTTTGAAAACTTGTGGGTTTTCACTGTGGTAGACTAGCAGAGGATTAAGTTTTAAATCCCCACTTGCATTCCCACACAACAGAGTAGGCCTGTCCTTCACTGGCTTGGGCCCTGGTAATGCCTTCTCCTCTCGAGTGATGGTCCTGTTGGGCGTTTTTTTCCTAGAACAAACCTATCTCATCACAGTTGAACACTTGTTGGGGAATAAAACCCTTAGCCCCTGCATACTTCTTAAACTCCTGAACAAATTCATTGTCAGCTTTTTTGTTGGCACTGGCTTACCTCTCCATATCGCACCACAGTGTATGCCACTTCTTTTTAAAGTTTTCAAACTACCCAAGACTGGCTTTAAACACGTCAGTAGTATTCGCATTCTAAGCTTCTTTTTCAGCAGATCAGTATACAACACTATTGCATTCTTACAAATGATGGCCTCTGAAATACTATCACCAGCTAGCAGTTTTTCATTTTCCCAACTCTGCAGCAATTTTCCACTTCCTCAAGTGTCTGTAATCTTTGATTTAGCACAGCTTTCACTCCTTTAGCAACATCAGCTGCTTTGGCCACTTTATTTTTCACAATGGTGGTTCTTGACATTCAGTACTCTGGAGGATACCGCTGCTGTGGAGCAGACTCCCCACTAAGTCCATCCCTGTCCATTTTCAAACACAACTTAGATCTATGGATGGGAAACAGAAAATTTACCCCAGGACTAACCCCTGTACTACTAATGAATACATAAAGCTCCTAAATGATTTATCCCATGCATGGCTCCCTCAAATTATCAACGTATGATCCCAATTGTCATTAAGGGTAATATATAATTATTGAGCATGGGATGGGGAAGGACAATCTGTACTCAAACGGGATAGGTTGTTTTGAGCACAAAAAGGGAAATTGGCTAGGCTTAAAATTGCTTGCAAGGGTGGCTAGCCTAATACTCCTACGAACCTATAAATATATGTTTGAGGTGAAAACATATATATATGTTCAGCACCTGCAAGATTGCAAATGTATAACAAATTAATTTGTCACTAGGACTTCAAGTTTGTCTGTAGAAGTTATGAGCAGGATAATGGAGCTTTAATTGGAACATGTGTGAAACCAGATTGTGTGCATGTAATTTTTATGGTAATGGAATAAGGGAAAAATATTTAATTTATTGCAGTTGTTGCATGATGCTTTGAAGATTGAAAATTTCTGCCTGTGGATAAGGAAAAATATTGTACATTTAAGGTTATTTTACTTCAAATGTTTATTTTGTCTTTTAGCTCAATTATTTAGCCACCAGAGAAAGTTGTAAACTTTGTATTATTATTTAAGCTGAACCTGAAAAGGGTCCATTTGGATCAGTGCTGTACAGCGATTAACTCGTGATAAAAGCTGTGTAAGCAACAAAGCTAAGGTAGATTCAAGATCAGTGTATAATGAAGTGGAAGATTTAGTCAGATGGTTATAGGACAGAGTTAAGGCTAACAGAATACGGTCAATGATATTGAAGGAGTGTGAATTTGATTATGGATGACATTTTGAATAAGTTGCATCTTTCTATTCATTATATTGTTAAGTATTAAAAATAAAAAAAGAGGAATTAAAAGCAGTGTAGTATCAATTCTAGTCTTACCTGTAAGAATGTGAAAATGTGATGTTTGTATTAATCTGACATGTATAGTATGAGTGCTTTATAATTGCAACATTGTATAAGGATTACATTCGGTTTCAAGGTCATGGATTGTGAAAAATGGAACATTAATGTTTAGAAAAGAATGAGGCCAGGATTTAGAAAAAAAAATAGTAATGTGGCCGTACCACAAAAAAAAAAAATAAAATAAAGACCAAAGTTGAGCAGTGCACCCTAACAGGAATTAAATATGCATAAATAGAAACACAGTGTAGCTCAGCCAGGGCTAGTGTTGCACAAGTACGCTCTTCACTTATGAACTGGCACTAGTAACAGACAGGTAGTGTCCTTGCGACACTGCATTTCCACACATGCATCAAAGGGCTTCTCCTTTACAACATGATCACAGTGCATAGAAGGGCAGTAAGAAAAAAAGGAAGAGCAAGCAGAGGACAAGGGGGAAAGTGGAATGGTTGGAGGAAGGAGGGGGTACAGATGCTCTTTATTATATTTAGAGAAGAAGGGTACAATGGGAGGTAAGTAGAAGGGTGGTATAGGTAGGAAGGAGGGTATAGAAACGGGAACCGGGGCAGACACACCCATGTAAATTAGGCAAAAACAGGAAGGTGCTAATGCAAAAGGGAGAGACAGAGGGGGATGCATGGATAGAGAGGGAGAATAAATTATGCTAGGGGACTAGGACAGCAAACAAGGGCGGTAGCACACTTGACTGGGGATATTATGGGTGGAAAGTCCCAAGCTGTGTAATGATGAACTCAAATAAAAGTCAGTCACTTCTGTGACTGCTCTCATGGCTGGACTCGGCCACCATCACCAGGTGGTTAACATGTCATTTGAGAATGAGGTACAGTGTGCCAATTTTGGTATAAAGCCACTTGCCCACCATAGTTTGCTAAAGCCTGTTAATCTCTTTCTGAGTGCTACAATAGAACCCTTCAGTGTTGTCCCTCAGTAAGGACTCTACACCCCCACTGGAGAAAAATCAGATGAGGTCACCAGCAAGCCCCCCTCCCCCAGTTTGCCCCCTTCACAATTACATTTATCGGTTTACTATCCAAATTTCGAACCGTACTCTGTCGACTGTACTATCGTCGAACACGGAAGTTCGAAAACTGTAATATCGATGTAAAAAAAAAACAATCTAGGAACAGGTTTTAATATGGGTCGAGGTAGGGGGAAATGTTTTTAGTTCGGAATAATACTGAACACCTACCTCGACCCATGTTAAAACCCGATATTACCATTTTCGAACTTCCATGTTCGACGATAATACAGTCGACGGGGCACGGTTCGAAATTTTGATAGTAAACCCATTTATCACTATGCAGAGAGGCCAGTTTAAAGATTACTGAGGATCCAGCAAGTGGTGGCGAGGCTGGTGCAAGATGCAGTGAGCGCCTCCACTCCACATCCATCTCTGCAGCTGAAACCGCAGAAAAAAATCAATATAAATGGAAGAGTAACAAAACAATAGATGACAAAATAAAATTAAGAACAATAATGATCAGCATGTAATGCATTCATCAGAGCAATGGCAAAAAGTATGCAATATACATGCCTAAAGCACACCTGTGATAGGACTGGGGGATAATGGAGTGGGTTATGATGGGAGGTACCCTGTCACCACTGTGAAGGACCATAGCACAGTATATGAATGAATGGTAACTAGCGTATATACAGTCAACAGTGAAGTTGCAAATAAGTGTATAAATGAAGTGCACAGCCCTGTGAAGGCAGCAGTATATGAGCAGGTATCGTACACAATGTGGGACATTCTGGGATACACTGCACAGGATGGCATCATACCATATATAAAATACCTCTGAAAACCAACAGGAATATACAAGGGAGGTGCACGATCCCTGCAGTAAGACTGCACCTTGACAAATGTGAAAGGAAATGCAGTGGTCTGCAACAGCTCGTTTGTATCCCTGGGGTTTGCCAGGTATATGTGTAACATTGATGGGCAGTGGAAAGAGCACTTTTGCTGTACATTTCAGGCAGACAGGGGCAGTGCACATTACCCACACAGTGATCACATAGGTACAAAGCACTGAACAGCACAAACTGCACAGATATTACACCTGAAATTGTACCAACGTTCAGTACACTGTCAGAAATAATTGGCAGCATAAGGACATTAGCACAGTCAGCTGTGCATGTGCAATGTAAATTGCTCATACAAACAAAGGAAAAGTATATGCACTGGGTGTATTATTTGGCAGCATTGCAAACCTGCGCAGTGCTGAGTTAACTAGGTGAAGCAGAGATATACTGGTATGGTAGCAATACATTATATATACCCCAGAACAGTTCCTCTGGCAAGTGATCTCATTTTTTTCTAAATCTCGGCACATGCTGAAAGGAACAAAACGGATTAAAAAAAATTACCACAGAATGGCATGAACACTAACCTCTTCTAGGTGTGTAGTGAGGCCTAATATTGTAAAACTAGTCAGCAGGAAGTTATACTTATGTAGTACTGACTTTTTCTCTGTAGTCTGCATTTCCCATTGTGAAGGTTAAGATGGCACCTAGTCGTGTCACTGTACTGATGCTGGCATTGCTGTCCAGAGCAGATGATGCCTGTGGCATCATTCCCTGCCCCTAGCAAGCATTAGATGTCCCCCTTATACAGGGGACCTTTATACTAGTCCCTCCAGAAGATTCTCCAGTTAATGCAGATGCAGCTGGTGAAGAAAATCTTTGTCTCCTTGCTGTACCACTCAGGAGCCCTTCCAAATTCAGCCCTTTAAGAAGCAATACCCACTTAGCAGGTTGAATTCAGGAGAGAAGTAAGCCGAGCTGCATCATTGCACGTTGTGAAAGTCGTGTGATGCCCAAAGAAAGGCAGCTTGAAACAGTGAAGCAGTCTGTTGTCTTTGTGCAGTAGCATGACCACAACACACATGCCCTTGGGAGAGGGGTTAGAAGATGCATACCAATCACATATGGTGATGCTATTCTGCCAGCAATTATACAGTGCCATGGTAGCATGCCCCTGCCCATTGCAGCAATGTGCCATCATACTCCAGCAGGCTGCTTGTTGGTTTTTCAAACCCTGCAGGTATGCAGATTTAAGAGCTACCTGGACATGCCTCATTTACAGATTTACTATGGGTTCACATGCATAGTATGGCCCTGTAGCACAGTAGAATATCTGATGTCCTTCTATTCAGCGTTGCAGTACTCCTTACATATGGTTGTCTTCGACCCAATGGCCCGACAGCAGCCTGCATATAAAAGGTTATAGCCACTGACAGTATGTGGGACATCTCACGTAGGCTCTGACAGCATCAGCCATAAAAGGGCATCTGCACGTACCGTCCTCAGAACTTTTTCACTACCATTTGGAAGGCTGACTCTTACAAATGGTCTACAGTCTGATTCTGCATGTTGCTGCCAGCTTCAGACAAGTACCACATTGGGATTCTTTTTATTGCAACTGCCATTTGCTGTTGTTCATATCATCCAGGAAGGGCAAATATATGTGTGGAAGGCAGATTCCACTTAAAGATAGCCATAACCTCTTGTCTTTTTTGCTTAGGCCCTAGTCACGATTACTGTTCCTTTTCCATTTGTCAGGCTTTCGTGCCAAAGACTTTAAGTAGCCATATTTCTGCCTTAAATCTGTATCTTGAGAATCAGCGAGTCAAATGTGTCACTAGTGATGCTGTAGAAGGAGCTGTGGGTCCTTCGACCAATCTGAGTTTGAAGAGGAAGATGAGTAAGCAAAAACCTGAAACCTCTTTGGCTGCGTCTGCAACTTCTGACGTTCCCCTTGAAGTCGGTGAAGAACTGGTGGTACGTTTGGAGGTTGGGTCCGCTTCTTCTATGGGTACCTTTGGGGAAGCTGCCAAAGGTTTAAATCCTAGCACATCCGAGGCAATGTAGATGTCCATATTGGATGATATGGGAGAACTTCAGTTTGGTCTGCTGGAGGACTCCAGTGACGTTCCTGTCATTACAACTAGAGATCCTTCACTGTCTATGCCAGACGTTAGGCCTACGAATGGTTCCTCCTCTGTCTCCTCATACTGAAAGACATATTAAGAAAAAACAAAAGACTAAACATCTGAATGTCCCTTCCACCCCCCAGTCTGATTGGGATGCCTTTTCCAAGAGTCTTACTAAGGCCTTGATGGCTTTGAAGCTTCCTCCTTCCTCTCTCCCTGTTCCTGCCTTCACTTCTCCTGTGCAGGCTGCTGGACCGCAGGTTCTTTCCTGTGATTCTGAGAACTCCTCCTCTGATGGAATACTCCCTTGCGTAATCCACCCAAATTACTTCCCCTCTGGAATATGCTTCTCATGAGGAGGAGTCTAATGGAGGAGATTCCCCAGTTGAAAAACTTTCCTTTGGGGAAACCATTAATAAGATGAGGGAGTTCTTCAAATGGGATTGCTCCCAGATTTTTGAGGAACAAAAGCGTTACTATGATCTGCTACAAATGGAGGTTCCTGCTCCCTGTGCAGTTCCTCCAGTCCTTACAGCTTTCCTGGACACTTTTGCTTCTTCCTCCAAAACACCTGACTCCCGGGCCCCTGCTCCCAAGAGGCCTGATAGATTTTATAAAGTGTTTAATGCGAAAACAAAGCTTTCAGGTTCAAATAACCCTTCATCAGTGTATAACAGCAAAAAATAACAGTCCACTTGTATACTAATCACACACCGCGTACGAATAACTTGTATACTAATCACACACAGCCTACAAATAACTTGTATACTAATCACACACAGCCTACGAATAGCTTGTAAAATCACACACAACCTACGAAGTGGACTGTTATTTTTTGCTGTTACACACTGATGAAGGGTTATTTGAACCTGAAAGCCTTGATCTGAAGTAGTTAACTTCATTTGATCAGCAACCTGTGGGTTACGCATCTGAGCCGGCAGCATATCAAGCAAAAAGATCCGAGCTCCAAGCTCCTCCCCCTTACCCATACTACACTGCAACCTCCTTCCAATCCCCAGATTTTGTTTGCCGCGGCTTTGCCAAGCACGGGATTCTTAGAGCTCCAGTCAAATGTAGCAGTATTTTACTTCAAGTTTCTCTTTTAGTCTACTTTTCTTTGTGTGCGTGTATTTTAATACGTTTCTACTGGTGTTCTTTGTACCTAGCCTTTATTCCCCCTTTACCTTTGATAGTTTCTCATCCCTTTGTAGGCCCCTATTTTTTTCCCTCTTTCAGGTGCGCATGTGTGGCTCTGTTTGTGTCTCTGGTATGGCTGAAAATCATAAAGTGACTCTTTCCAAATGCTCTGAGTGTGGCCATAAGCTGACGCCAGTGGATGGTCTACTCAGTGCGTGATTTGCTTGGGGGTTCCGCACCTTTCTTCGGGCTGCCAGATTTGTGCGGCCTTTAACCCTCGAGCCTTAAGGGATAGGAGGAACAAGCTGATTCTGGTGGGTCTTCTACCCGCGGAATCAGCTTCTCCTTCCCTCTCTGTAGTGACAGCCGCGGCTGCCCAGCCAACTGGCACTCCTCCCCTGTCTGGGACGCACCGTCCCACCTTGTCTCGGGGAGAACGAGAGGCCAAGAAGGATGAAAGCCGCAAGCGGCAAGCCGAATTGGACCCCTCAGCCTCTCCCGCTAGGATGGTCTCTTCTCCATTGAGTGTCCAAGCCTTCCTCCCCATGGCTCCATTCGCCACGTTTCTCCCTGGAGCTGGAGGATGAGACCCGACCAGCCTCGAGGGCATCGTCCCATCAGCCCTCCCGGCTGGCTTCGGTGGCTTCCTCCAGGTCTACTCGCAGCATTTCAAAGGCAGATATGGTCCGGATGATGCATCGATTCTTGCAAACTCAGCTGCAGATGGGAGTGTTGCTGCCCCCCTCTGGGGGGGGGGGGGTTCAGCTCCCACTGTTCGCCCCAATAGCTCCTTCTCCGATCCACCACCGGATTTCGGAGTCTTCGGATCCGAGGAGCGGCACTGATGGTTGTTACTACCTCTACACCGGCCATGCCCTCGAGCTTATCGGATCGGGGGGGGGGTGTCTTCAGTTCCTTTGTGGTCGGAGCACACCATCTTCTCAGGTCCGATCGCTCCGGCACCGATCCCCTCGTCAAATCCGAGGGCCCCGGCCACCTGTCTTAGAGAGGCCTGTTCCCCTTCGGTGTTCGGGGTGGAGAGGGTTCACTCTGGAGGATCGAGACCCCTCACTCTTTCCTCAGGGTCCGCCCAGCTCGGTTTGTCCTCCATCATCCAGTCTCCCCAGGGACAGCCTGTGTCGATGACGCCCCAGCCAGTTCACCTGAAGGAACATGAATCTGTAGGTGAGCCCCTTGGACAGTCCCCCCGAGGTTGTCCCTCACAAACGCCTGTGCAAAGGAGGCACTTGGACTCCCCTGATTCCCTCACAGAGGATACCGATTTGAAGGAAGGGGAGGGTTCCCCCAAATCACCCCCCGATGACGTCTCCTTTGGAGATATTGTGGAAATACTCCGCCAAAGGGGGGGGGGGTCCACCCAAAAACCTTCCTCGGACGAGTCTGTATTCTTGGAGGCATTCGACACAGGCCCATCTACCTCTTGGGTGTCCCCCCCCCCCCCAGCCGACCCCCTGGTCGACCTGATTACCACCAGGGCATGGAAGGAGCCGGACACTGTAGAGCCGATACCTAGAAGGCCCAATAAGGTTCTTAGTCCCCCTGCAGACAGAGCTTCGTGGAGCAAGGGTTTCCCGGTTGATGCCATGGCGGTGGCGGTCCATCCCGCTGACAAGGAGTCTCGTGCAATGGACCTCATTGGAAAGCAGACTTTTGCTTCAGCTACCTTTTTTATAAGGGCACTGAATTACTTGGCCCATATAATCAGACTGCAGCGGGACCTGGTCAAAGAGTACGCTGAGTCTCCCCCAAAGTCGATGTCGGCCGAGGATAAACAGACTTTCTCGGCTCGTATGGCCACTCTCAAGTAAGTCTCCAATACTTCTATGCGGCTACTTTCTCATACCACGGAAGGAGCTGCTAGAGCTAGCGGATCCGGTATCACCTTAAGGTGTCATGCCTGGCTTCAACTTTGCGATTTTTCTGAACCCTTTAAGGCATCCTTCACGAATGCACCGTTTGATGGGTCGACCCTCTTCGGGAAGACTGTCCGTGAGACACTGGTCCAGAGCGAGAAAGACGGGAAAACTCTGTCAGCCGTCTGAATACGCTTCTCTACCCGTCAAAGGTCCTTCTCTAGGAACCAGCGAGGGCAGAAGATGATGTGGTTCCGGAAATCTCAGCAAGCCCAGAACGCTCAGGACTCCTTCTCCCCCAGAGGCAGAGGGGGACAAGGTGGACGCCGGCCCAGAGGCAGAGGGGGACCGAAGAACTTCAGGTCATGGGAAACCTTTTCCGACCACCCCGCGCAGCAGCCCTGAGGGGTTGCCTGACTGCTTCTCTCTAGAGGCAGTCTGGGGTCGTTTTTCGAGTCACCTGGCTCAATGGGAGTCCATCACGACAGATCGCTGGGTGCTTCAGATAATATCCAGAGGCTATTCAATCCCCTTCATAAATGAGACTTACTCAAGACGCCTCCCAGATGTCCCACCCACTCAAGGGGTGGCCACGGCTTTGGAAATAAAAAAGCTGTCAGGAAAAAAAAGAGCCATCCAGCATGTGTCCCCTGATCAGGCATCTACTCCAGGTTCTTTCTGGTGCCAAAAAAGACGGGGGACTTGAGGCCGATTCTCAACCTGTCAACAATGAACCTTTTCGTTGCCAAGGAGAAATTCCGGATGGTCACGATTCAATCCATCCTGCCCCTCTTGCAGGAGGAGGACTGGATGTGCTCCATAGACCTCAAGGATGCATACTTCCATATTCTCATGGAAAGACGGTCCGGGAGGTTTCTCCACTTTCGGCTAGGGGCCAGTCATTACCAGTTCAGGGTCCTACCCTTCGGTCTCACCACAACCCCCAGGATGTTCACCAAGGTCATGGCAGTTGTAGCGGCCCTCCTGAGGCTCCAGGGCATACAGGTCTTCCCGTACCCAGACGACTGGCTCCTCTCCGCCCCCACCAGGCATCTACTTTCTCTAGCCAGGGATTTCTTCCTGTGGATGTCACCCCAGTTGGGAATAACCATAAATGTCAAGAAGTCTTTCCGCCAGCCTGTTCAAGTGTTAGACTTCATAGGGGCCAGGATAGATACCCTCCAGGCCAGGATCTTCCTAACGTCAGACAGACTTCACAGCATGACTCTGCTTGTGCTAGCCCTCTTTCAGTCCCCTGCTCCCCCAGCAGAATTAGTCCTGAGAGCTTTGGAGTCCATGGCGGCAGTGATCAATCTGATTCCTTACACTCGTCTGCACATGCGGGTTCTACAGTGGATGTTGCAAGTCCAGTGGTCTAGACTTCCCGATTCCCCTCAGCAGGGTTTGCAGTAACTCACTCATTTGGTGGCTTCAATCCCCAGCCCTTCGAGAAGGATGACCTTTTATGTCACCACCCCAGGCCACAGTGACCACGGACTCAACCCGCCTGGGGGGGGGGGGGGCATTGTGCGGGTAGGACAGTCCAAGGCACGTGGACTCGGTCAGAGACCGTACTGCATATAAATGTCCTGGAGATGAGGGCGGTCCTTTTGGAGTTGCAGGCGCTTCATGGCTCTCTTCCTCTGGGGAGTATTGCTATCCAGTCGGACAATATGTCAGTGGTTTGGTATATCAACAAACAGGGGGGAACCAGGTCTTACCCCCCCCCCCCCCCTTTGCCGAGAGGCCATGAGAGTTTGGGAATGGGCGATCACCAACCGCTTTCTGTTAGCAACGCACATTCCAGGTCGGTCTAACATACTGGTGGACAAATTGAGCAGAACTATCCTCTCTCCTTACGAGTGGTCTCTGAATCCTTGTGTAGCGGAATAGATCTTCAAGTGGGGTCAGCCTTGCTGCGATCTCTTAGCATCGCCTTCCAACGCAAAGTGCAGCAAGCTTTTTGCTCTAATTCCTCCTTTGGTGGAAGCCCCCAGAGACGCTCTAGTCCATGCTTGACCGCCCGGTCTTCTTTATGCGTATCCTCCACTTCAGTTTATGACAAAATTTCTGCAGAAAGCTCACCGGTTGGGGAGCAAGATTATCTCATAGCCCCATTCTGGCCTCATCAAGTCTGGTTCCTCTGCCTGCGGTCTCATCTCATAGCTCCACTCTGGATCTTGGATCCCATTCCGGATCTGATTTCTCATCCCTCAGGAATGGTTCCTCCGAACCTGGACGGTCTCCAGCTCTCAGCTTGGCTGATCCAGTTCCCCTAGTTGCCAGGACTCCCAGTATCTCTTCCCGAGTCAAGTCTATCCTGGTGGTGGCACATAAACCCTCTACCAGGAAGATTTACAGTAGCAAATGGAAACGTTTTTCAATTTGGGCTTCACAAAAGAATTTAGACCCTTTCACCACTCCTATTTTAGCGGTACTGGAATTCTTGTCTCATATTTTTCAGCAAGGGGCCAGCTCATCTACTGTGAAGGTCCAGCTGACTGCCATTTCCCATTTTCATATTGGGGACAACTTTGGTTCCCTCGCTGCTGCCAGAGTTTGTAAGACCTTTCTAAAAGGCACATTTCTTTTGAGACCCCCTGTTAGAAATTCATCCCAGCCGTGGGATCTGACCTTAGTTCTTCAGGCGTTAGTTGCGCCTCCCTTTGAAACCCGCAGCTTCCGCTGATCTGTAGTTCTTGTCATGGAAGACTGCCTTTTTGGTAGCAGTA
This sequence comes from Protopterus annectens, assembly GCF_019279795.1. NCBI lineage: Eukaryota > Metazoa > Chordata > Ceratodontiformes > Protopteridae > Protopterus > Protopterus annectens. The sequence goes on from NC_056748.1 coordinate 364,068,063, forward strand.
ACTTCAGCCAGGAGAGTGTCGGAGCTTCAGGCTGTCTGTATCAAACCTCCATACCTTGTGTTTCATGAGGATAGGGTATCTCTCAGGACTAATCCCTCCTTTCTCCCTAAAGTTGCTTCCGAGATAAACATTAATCAGTCCATTAATTTGCCTCTCTTTTTCCCTAATTTCCAGAACAAAAGGAGAATATAAACTTCATTTGCTGGATTTTCACAGACAGTTGCGTTTTTATTTGCACAGGACGGCTGTCTTTCGTAAATCTGATCAACTTTTTGTCTCCTTTGCTAAGCCTTTTCTAGGGAAACCAGTTTCTAAGGTGACTCTCGCCAGGTGGATTTCGAGTTGTGTCTTACAAGCATACAGAGAGTCTGGCTTACCAGAACCAATGGGGGTTCATGCTCATTCTACACGTTCTATGGCAACGTCTGCTGCATTCTGGTCTAGAGTTTCCCTGGATGACATTTGTTCAGCGGCTACCTGGGCGTCCTCTCACACCTTTATCTCTCATTATAAACTGGATTTGGTGCCTAGAGGAAGGGCTGCCTTTGGCTCTGCAGTGCTCCGGAATATCCTTCCTTAAGGGCCTCCCAAGATTCAGGTAGCTGGGGACTCTGTTCCACAGGTTGCTGATCAAATGAAGTTAACCACTTCAGATAAAGAAGTTATGTACTCACCATAACGTTCCATCTGAGTAGGTAAACTTCATTTGTCAGCAACCGTCCCTCCCTCCTTCCCTCCGACCTTCATGGTTATTTAGCTGAGCTCGAGGTTCGGGCTTATGAGCTTTACTTTGTCCTTGAGTCAGGTGTTCTCAGGTTGTTAGTTTGTTTTGTTATTATGTGCAGGTGGCAAACGCGATCTGAGGATTGGAAGGAGGTTGCAGTGTAGTATGGGTAAGGGGGAGGAGCTTGGAGCTCAGATCTTTTTGCTTGGTATGCTAGGTGGCTCGGATCCATAACCCACAGGTTGCTGACAAATGAAGTTTACCTACTCAGATGGAACGTTATGGTGAGTACATAACATCTTTTTTTTTTTTTGCATTAAACAGTTTGCCTTGGCAGCATTGTCAAGTTCTTTTTTATGCTGGAAGATTTTACTAGTGGACTGTGATTTTATTCTATATTTTGGTCTTTGCATTGAAGATTTTATAATGCACCACGTGACTGCAAGTTTCTCTAAGTGCCTCTCTGCTGATCCAGTTGTGGTCTCCATTGTTTCTGATAAATCTTCTTGCTGGTCTCCGGTCAAGCTTCTTCCTTCTGATAAAGAAAGAATTCTTGAGAGACTAGGTAAGAAGGTATATAGTACTTCTACTTTAGTTATTAATTACCAGACATGTGTCTAGATATTCTTTGGCATTGCTTTCTCAGGCTTCAGAGGCTTTGCTTCAATTACCAGACTCATAGGTTGTCACTGGTTCTCTCGCTTGTGGCTGCATTTTCTCAGGTAGCTAGACATTCTGTGAAGTGCAGCTATGATTCTGTAGAGGCATCCTCCAGGACTGCTCTTCTGCCTCTGTGCTTAGGAGACATTTTTAGTTGAGGCTTCAGTCATTGCCTGATGACATAAAAACGAAGCTACTTGATGCTCCTCTAGATAAGTCTGCTGTTTTTAGTTCAGTACCTGCAGAATTTGTTAAAGCTCTACAGGAAAAAAGAAAGGAACTAAAGGACTTAAAACACTTTTCTCACCCATCCCCACATTCCATAGGAATTTCCTTGCCAACACATCCTTTGTTAGGAGACCCGCTTGTTCTTCGTCTGCTGCTTCTTCTGGTGCTAGGGCTAAGAAGTCTACTAGGAGGACCCCTCCCAGTCAAAAGCTATTACTGCTGCTCTTCCTCAGCAGCCCTTTCAGGCCAGGCCCAGTTCTCACTCAAACACTCCCCTCTTCCAAGTCGTGCACCACTTTCTCTTTGACTGTCTCTTTCCTTTCAAGCCTGGTCAGAGATCACTCAGGACGTCTGGGTTCTTTCCGTCATTCTTTCCATCATCCAGAAAGGTTACTTTATGACTTGGAAGACCTCTCCCTTCTTTCATGGGGATTCCTCAGCCCCGTTCCTGTCAACTTGACTGTTGCCTCACCTCCTATCTCGGCTACTTTCTGAAGTCACTATTCAGGTTGAACTTCTGCATCAGAGAGGAATGGGGTTTTATTCCAGTATGTTTCTGGTTCCAAGAAAGGATGGTCCTTGGAGACCAGTTCTAGACCTCGCCCACTTAAACACTTTTCTGGTAGTGCCTTCTTTCCGGATGCTGTCACTTCAGACACTTTTTTCCCCCCTGGTTTCTCCTCAATTTTTCATGACTTCTCTAGATCTCAAAGATGTTAATCTGCATATCCCCATTCACCCTCAGTACAGGAAATTATTACGATTCTCGGTGGGTTCTTTGCACTTTCAGTTTACTTCCTTTTTGTTTTGATCTTTCCACTGCCCCAAGGGTTTTCACAAAATGCTTGGCCCTGGCCATTGCTTTCCTAAGGGTCCATGGGGTTTAGGTTTATCCTTATCTAGATAATCTTCTTTTTCTGGCCAAAAACTCAGATCAATTCTTTCAAAACCTTGTGAAAGCCATTCATCATCTTCAGGTCAACAAATTTCAAAACATCCAGTCTGACCCCATCTCAGGATCACATCTTCTTAGGGGGCAGGTTCGGGACAGATCTGAAAATGTTTTTTCCTTCCTACAGACAAGGTTCTCTCTCTCTCTCTCTTGCATCCTCCATGGAAAGCCTTCTGCCTCTTCCTTCTATCCCAGCCAGGGAGTTTCTGAGACTTCTCAGATTCATGGCTTCCATGATTCCCATGCTGCCTTTGGCAAAGCTCCACATGAGGAAATTTCAATGGTTTCTAAAGACAACCTGGTCTCAACATGCTCAACCTTTAGATGTCCTGGTTCCTCTTCTCCCCTGCTTGAAAACCAAGCTCCACTGGTGGATTCAACAACAGTCTCTGAATCCAGGCCTTCCTCTTCTGTTACCCCAGCCTTTTCAACAGCTATTCACAGATGCCTCCGACATAAGCTGAGGGGCAACCTCTGCTTCCAGGAAGGTTCAGGGTCTTTGGTATCCATCTCAGCAGAGGGATCACATCAGCATCTGAGAGATGAGGGCTCTGATTCTAGCCTTGCAAACCCCCTTTTCCTACCAGGTCCTCTGAAGAATTTTACAGACAATACAACTGTCCTCTGATACATAAACAAGTAGGGGGGAACCAAATTTTACCTTCTTTGCAGGTTAGCCCTCAAGGCATGAGAATTGGCTATCCAGTACAAAGTAATCCTTCATGCTGTTTGCCAACCCTTGGCTCAAAACTCTGTGGCAGACGCATTAAGCAGATCCACGACACAATCCCATAAATGGATGCTTCACAGGGATGTGTTCTTGAATCTAGTTCACCGGTGGGGTACACAACATCTGGACCTCTTTGCCTCCCCTCAAATCAGACAACTACCTCTCTTTTGGGCCAGGGTCCTGCATCCTTTGGCCCAGAAGGTGGATGCCTTATCTTTCTCATGGAAGGGGGTGCTTCTTTATGCATTTCCCCCCTTCCCCTCTAATTCAAAAAGTCTTGCTGAAAATTCAGCAGGACAGACCAAAAATCTTGGTGACCAACTTTTGACCAACACAGCATTGGTTCCCTCTTCTGCAGTTGCACAAGGGCCATCACCACAAGTTGCCACACTGGCTGGACTTACTCACACAAGACAAGAGATCCTTGATTCATCCCCATTTGTCAGCACTACAAATGACCTTGTGGGTGATCAATTTTTGATCCCTTTCAGACACCTTTTTTCACAGGATGTGCTTAGAGTTTTGCAGGAGGCCACAAAACTCAATACTAAGAAATCTTACATTTCCAAATAGAAAAGATTTTCTGTCTGGTGTCTTAAAAGAAGTGTAGATCCACTATCCATGGACATTACAATTGTACTTCCTCTGTCCTTCTCTTCTATGTTGCAGTAGTCTGTCCCTCCCTCTTTCCCCTGCAACTTGTCCCTTCCTAGGATGACTCCTTGTTTGCTTTAGGACGACTATTCCTAATGGGGCTTCCTTGATGCTCTTCATGTTATACTGTTGCAGTCATTACATTTGGGTTATCTGCCTGTAGGTAGCCCTCAGCCGGCCTTGAATACCAGACTCTTGGATCCCTGCGTCGGATGCTGTCTCTTCTTCCATGACGTCAGGTCGTCAGGGGTATAAAACATGCAACTGACGCCATTACATCAGTCCTCCTTATCACGCGGTGCCAGAAGCAGTTCGCAAGTGCCGGTCGGCCGACTCCTGAAATTTTCATTTTTGAGTTTCAGAACCGAAGTCTTAGAAAAAAGCTAAATACCCCATTGGGGATCCTTTTTCTTGCTCTTAACCAATGTCAGTAAAAGTTAACAATTGTCTTACCTGTGGAAAGCAAATACCTCATAAAGATTTTCATTCTTACTGCATTCCTTGCTTAGGCCCAGACTATGACGTCCCTCGCTGTCGGTTTTGTGCCTTATTCAACCCCTGAACTATTAGTCATCTATCTATTTTCACAGCAAATTATTTTAGTACTCTGTTTAACTATCCAGTAAGCCTTCGGTAAGCCATCTGACTACCAATATTCCAAAAAAAGTAAGGATAAAGACAGAGACCACATAGGTCCAAAACTGCCGACGACGCTTCAGTTAAGCTAGTCGCCAGTTCGCCGGTACAATGAGGCGCTTTCCCAGCCCCTGATACCCACTACTTCAGATTTGCAGGGCTCTACTGAGACCCATTCGGAGTCCAGTATGCTGTGAGATACTTCTTCGACTATGGAACCTGCTGATGTCTCTACTTTGGATGGGTTCGGAGCCGCTGTACAGGCACCGGCTTCTGAGGGTTTATTCAAGCCTACACATTTGCATTTTAAACCACCGCCGTCTTCATCTAGGCCTAAAACTCGACCCAGCACATCATAATACTGAACCACCCCTCTTCTGTCACCCCCTGTTAAAGCAGTTCCTCAGAGGGGGCTAAAAGTTTGACACCCCCCCCCCCCCAGGCGAGCCCCTACTCCAGCCTGGAACCTTAACTTTGTATTGGAAAAGCTCACTCACCCTCCATTTGAACCAGCTGCAACTGCAGAGTTGAAATTCCTTTCTTGGAAAACAGCTTTCCTTCAAGCCATCACTTCAGCAAGAAGAGTGTCTGAATTACAGGCTCTCATGGCAGTAGAGCCCTTCATTATCTTCCATGCAGACAGGGTTTCCCTCGGGACCAATCCTTCCTTTAGTGTGGCCCTAAATCAGTCCCATTCATTTTCCTGCCTTTTTCCCTAATCCACAAAACAAAGGAGAACGAATTCTGCACTCTTTGGACATGCACAGACAACTTAGATTTATTTGGACAGGACTAAGCCTCTCAAAATCTGAACAGCTGCTAGTTGGCTTTGCTGCAGGGGCAGAGGGGAAGGCCATTTCAAAGCAAACCATTTCTAAATGGATAGCCCATTGCATTAATTTCTGCTATAAGCACCATGGAAAACCTACCCCACAGGGGATGAGATCACATTCCACCAGGGCTGCATCTACTTCTACAGCCTTTCTCAGAGGGGTCCCTGCCAGGGACATACTAGAAGCTGCTACCTGGAGCTCTGTTCATACCTTCACCAAGCATTACCACATGCCTTATTTTTTTCTAGATCCAGAGCTGGTTTTGCCACTGCAGTATTGCAGGGCTTAATAGCTGGTCCTAATGCTCTCTAACTTCCTCCTCCCTTCCTTAGATTTGGGAGTCTACCCAAATGTAATGACTGCAACAGTGAAACATGAAGAACAACATAGTACAGTTGTGTACACTTACCCTAAATGTAGATGTTCGAGTGTATTCACTGTTGCAGTCCTGGTTACTCTCCCTCCAAGCCCCCCTGGCTTCTCTTGGCTCTACCTTTCCTTCTTGTTTGGTGTAATTGAGCTTTCTGGTGTATTTGCTTTTTGTTGGAGGTGTAACATAACATATAATTGCTTCCCATTATGGGGGCACCTGACATCTGGGGCAAGAAAAACTGTAATGGCATCGGCTACATGTTTTATACCCCTGACGACCTGACGTAATGGAAGAAGAGAGCATCCGACGCAGGGATCCAAGACTCTGGAGTTCAGGCCGGCTGAGGGCTACCTGCAGGCAGATAACCCAAATGTAATGACTGCAACAGTGAATACACTCGAACATCTACATTTATGGTAAGTGTACACAACTGTACTTTCTGAGGGTGGTGCATTTGGATGTCCTTTTATGGCTGACGCTTTCAGAACCTACGTGTGATGTCCTACGTACTGGCAGTGGCTATAAGCATTTGTATACAGGCCAGACATTTGGTCATTGGGCAGAATGCAACCATATGTAAAGAATACTGCAACATAGAAGAGAAGGACATTATGGTTATGGTGAGATTTTACACAGCTATTCTTTGAAACATTACAGTGGAATTACTTCATCTTAGTTGCTGGACTGCGAGGCTAATAAGAGTGATAAAAGCCACAGCCACCATGTTGTATTCCTCAAGCTATCAGTACTGCAGTAGTTTACAGAACATGTAATTCAACACACAATATTGGAGTGTTACATGCAGTTTAGACCAGTATTACTGCAGTGGTAAGGGGACACAGGCCATCAGCAGTTGAGGATGAAGAATGGTTATACGTACCGTATGGGGAGGTGCTCAACATCAACTCTCACACACACATGAGCTGAGAACACTGGAAGGTATGAAAGGGGACTGTGAGCATACAGGGTACAGGTTCATCTGTACCCAGCCTTCCACATGGACTGCTGATTGGCAGCAATGTTTAGAGCTATCTTGCTGAGTGTCAACACAGAGGTAGGTGTTGGAAGGAACATTCTCTGCTATAGAACTTCAGCTGACATTCGCACAGAGAAGGGGGGGTGGGGTGGCTCATTAGATAATTAGCTCCCGGTAATTTTGTTACGGGAGGGAGACAGGTCTGTATAGACAGATTACAGGTAGCATGTTATAGCACAATCCATCTCCAAGCTGTCCTAGGTGGATTGCTGTGGGGATATGGTATATGAAAGCATAGAATGTCAGGCATGCCACTTGTTGCAGCTACAGTTAAGACATGGGTGATGTATGGACTTTTTACAGCCAATGGATGAAGCATCTTTGCCTAGGTATTGACAGTTGATCTATGTTGCCATGTACAGGTGCTAAAATGGTATCAGAACAGCATCTGGAAATGTGCACTTCTGAGACAGAGGTGTTATTGCGGGCTGTACGTCACCACAGCATAGTCATGGCATGCATGGTGACCATACTCTAACCACAGACAAGGCCAATTAGGCCTTCTGGGAACAAAAGTGGCAAATGGTGGATGTGAATGAAGCTGGGGGCCACAACAGGGTCACAGACAAACTTTGCATGAAAACCCAAGCTATTACTTGGGAGAGAATGGGCACGGGTGGAGGTCTGTTATCTGAGGCTAAACTTATTGGTGTCCCTGTCTGGGGAAAATAAGTGGAAGCTTGTACCTGATAGAGATCTGGATGTATTAAATGGACTAGTGGTAACATATGTCTCTGTCAAGGATGCTTCAAGTTGGTATTACCATAAGGCACTACTAATGTGTCAGGGGTAAATCCCTGAAATGAGCTTGCTGATGGTAAACTTCATCTGCCTCACAGGGAACTCCAGAGTGCAAGCACTGCAGCATAAACCACAAGGTATTTGTGTTCATTCTGTGTTTTATGTTACTTAAATATTTGTTGTAAAAGTTTGTTACATTTATTTAGTAGAGTATGGATGTTTATCTGCCTACTTTTACATGTGCAGCAGACATGAGGTCAGTCAAAACAGAAATGGATGTGGAAATGCCTATGTCAGTGCAGCACTGGTACATGAGTGACCCATGGGGCATAGTTATCACCTGCTTATACAACAATGATGTCACCACATAGTGTGACAACCATGTTGAGGAGCAATGTATTAGTGGACGGGACACCATGACACCTACTCAGTGGCTGCCCTACATGTCACACTGGGAATAAATCTGTGGATGTATACATTGAAGGATCCAGACACAGAGAGAGGCTACCAGTGCCATGGTGGAGATGATTATTGTTTTGCATACTTTTATGCATACAGCTATGTATCTTTGGGATGGGGAGCATACCTACCGGCTGAGGTAATTTTATGACCACCTTGCAGCTGTTGAATCCTCCTTGGGTTACCATGGTTGTGAACAGCATGACCATAATGGTGGCCACTGCTCCTCTATCTCCACAGTGGTAAACCACACAGAGCAGGTTCCTTAAGGTCATAGAGTCCCACTTTGTTGCTGTCAACTACAAGTGGTTAGTCTGCAATGACATGACTGGGTCACCCCTTTGGACATAGCCACTGTGATGGTCCTCTGCATTATGCAGTGATGCAGGGGATGCTGCCAAGACTGTCCAAAGTATGCATCATTCCTACATGTAAACCCACAGCCTCCATCCGATCCATGCTGCCTGCTTAGTGGTCTGCAATCTGTTTCAGCTGCGTTTCCCCTGCTGTAGTAATCACAAGTTCTCCCCATGAACATTTGGCCATCTGTTCACCTCGGGAAGGGCCACCTTCAATCTCTCTCTCACTCTCTCGTTCTCTACAGTCCACCCAGCTTCCTGGCATCATCTGCAAAACTGTATGTAAGCTTGAACACCTGTATAAACGGATTACATTCAACACACCTGCCGGCTTGTTTGTGTGATCTGATGTTTGGGTTGAATGCACTTACCAGTTAGATGTTCCTGTGAGAAAGCACCTTGTACACATTGCTGGTATAGGTCTAACGTGTACCAGATGTGGGAATTATGCAGACTGCCTAGATGATGTACAGGTACATTGCAAATAATACCCTGTGCATTGCACACCACCTGGTAGTGGTTGGAGCTGAAGCCCTTTTGTATGATATAGCAGTAACCTTGTGGACCAGGAGGTGTTTTGATGGGTGTGCGGTTGCAGTCAGTGTCCCCTAAGTACTCTGGAAAATGGGCTAATTCATAGAATGCCTACATAATGGTGTTTCTCCCCTCTGGAGTCGATGGGAACCACATATTTTCTTCTGCGCTCTGTGGCATGACATTAAGGAACTAATGCAGTATTTGTAAGGCAGATGCTTGTAAAATACCTGTCCCCTGATTGCTTTTGGTCAGTGCTTACTCATTCCTTAGTGTCCACAGGGACCAATATTCCACACATACCATAATATTCCATTTGAAGGTGGCAGATGTCACCAGAATCCCATATAGTGTGCCTGTCCATACAGTAGTGTTCAGCTGTGTCCTCCTCGTGCATGTAATGATGGGTTAAGTGCAGTTGGCTCCATCTGTAAGTCAGAGGAAATTGGCTGTTTTTAACAAATGTTGTTTGACAGCATTAAGATGATAGGAGGGACATCTGTAGCTAATTTCTCTGCTTACTGAGAATGGCAGTGTATAAATTTGCTGCTTGAAGCACCTCGTCACACTAATTTATTCATTTTCTGTATTGTTCTGCATTGTTGCTTATTTGCATTCACAACTGCTTCATTTCCATTCTACCACTCCATTTGCATATCATTATGTGGTCTTGTACGTATTATGTTACTCATGTTGTTTTGCATGCAGCTCGCTGTTGTTACATGCGGCTCTTCCTCCATCCTGGTTGTAGCCTTTCATCACACTGCTTTGCATAACACTGTTAATTGTGTTTGAATTCCTAAGATTGTTCTGTAATTTGACTTGCTGAAGAGTGTTGGAACCTTGTCATTGTGTTTTTTTGGGTATATGTGTTTTGATCCCTTAACTATTATGTATTTTCAGGTCTGTTCCCAGAATTCTGCTATTTTTGCTTGATGCATTTAAAAGCCTATGTCTACAAAATAGTGCATTTGTTCAAGAAATTTTCAGGGAATGTTGGTGGCATAAATATCTGCAAAACTGTGTGCTGAGCAGCTGCCTCTTGGATTGGGCTGCTGCACTAAAAAGAAAAATGAACAGCTGCATCTTGAATTTTATTGAAAAACATCAAAACTCTTACTGCCACATTTTATGCCTTTACATATACAAAGAATAAAAAGATAATTTTTGTACACAAACATACTCTTGATTGGTCAAAATCACACATAACATTATGCATGTATGCATGTTTTTTTAGTTTAACACCTATATTAAATTCACATATATTGAGTTATAGCATAGGTACACATATGTTTATAGAAAACGAACCATTACAGACATTTGTATGCATTATATATGTACGTTTTCTTTTTTTAGCAATTGTCCACTCCAGTATTGCATGTGTATGTTTTGGTAGCTTGTGTTTATTTAACATTTTTTTGACTGGGAAAGTCCAACTATGACAGAGCCTATTTTCAGCAGAGGTCCGCGGAGAAATGCTCCAGTCACATGTTTTGGAATGTGGGAGGAAACCGGAGTACCCAGGGGAACCTACACGAATGCAGGGAGAACATGCAAACTCTGCATAGAAGGCACTCCAGCTGAGAATCGAACCGGACAACCTCTTGCTGTGCATCGACAATGGTAACCACTGCGCCACTCAGTTTTTTCACTGTGAAGTGAACTGAAAGCTGCACGCTTTTTTCATCTGTCCTGTAAATGGTACACTTCCAACCTAACTTCAGATGACAAATACCCTTGATTTTTTTTTTTTTTTTTTGCAGAACCCCGTCGGGAAAGTAAGCCCAGAATCTCAAGTGTATGCATGCCTGTAAGAACATGTAAAATGTACATATTTTGCTAGAACATGTAAAATGAGTGAAAGTATCACTTTTCCATGGAAAGGATATAAACCTTGGTTTTCATTTCATAGTAACACACCAGTATGATTTAGATACATATAGAGTTTGTCAGCCTGAATAAAATGCAAAATATCATTTTTTGGGTGAGTTGAATGGAAAGAAAATAATGAAACACCAATATGTCTGTGTGAATACTGGTGGTACTTGGTAATAAAGGACCATTTTGTCTGTAACTATATGAAGTATTACAGCAAATTTCTCAGACTATGTTGTGACTTATCTACAAAATGCACTTAGCTGGTACTTCCAGCTTTATGTTTACTGCACATCAGTCAGTGTCAGAAAGTGTCTATTTTCTGGAGAAATAAGATTTTTACTTTTGATAACTCTGGGCCATTATTGTACTCTGCATCCTGAGCAGAAGTTTGAAACTTGACTGAAATGAAAAATTAGTATAATGCAATTTGTTGACTGTGGTTCTGAAGGCATATGATCTAAAGCTTCTGGTGCTTATGTATGAAAGTGTGCGCCTGCTTTCCTTTCAGATTCCATTATGAAACTCACAATAACAAGAAGGTGTTCAGTTATAAAACACACCTCGCACTTCAGTTCCAGCCTCTGAGCTTCTAGTGCAGCACATTTCTGAAATTGACCTCATTACTTTAGCTGGTTGAGAGCATGACATTATAGCCATGGTATACTACAAATTAAAATACATGGCAAAATATGTAGGGCTTCTGCTACTGATCTGCTGACTACTCAGTGAAGATTTATTCTAGGTTATTATATTCTGCACACACTGACTTGAAGTTCAAAACATACCATGTAGAAAATGGTGTAAAGCAGAAAGTTAGACTGCAGCAGTGAACATCATAAACAAACTAATGTAATACCCATCTTTAAAATTCCATACCTCTGTCATCCTTTGAGACTTTAAACTTTTAGGGAATAACAATAGGATGAGTGGCTACAAAATGTGCAAAAAGTGCCTGTCCTATTTTTAAGAGTTTTAGTGCAGCTGTACACTAAGTTTGACACCACCATATTGGATGCTTAAACATTTGGTATGTTACATATTGCATGTTGCAAATAAAAAAAATATTTTTTTCTGATAAGATATGGAGTTTTACTTCTGATGTATTCTGCACCATTATCATGTTCTGCATGTCAATCAGTTCAGCATAACACAAGAAATGGAAACAGTATACAGCAAAATGTCAGACTTTGGCAGTAAAGGTATATATCACAAAGCGTCTGGCCCTTGTCTATGAAAGGGTATGTTTCAATACTCTCTTCAGATTTCATTATGAAACTTTAATAGTGACATCAGAATGAACAGCTAAAAATGCATCTAAGACTCCTGTCTTATACTCCTGCAATTAAACTACAGCTCAACAGTGAATCTGAGATGACTACCTCAGCTGAATGGAAGTCGTAGTCATGACATTTCACAAGCAAAAACTATAAAGATTTCATTCTGGCATAATGAGAATTTGATGCACATGTATATTCTGGGCATTAGTTTCACCCAGTCTTTTATGACCTTGTGCAATATGTTTAACCATTTCTTTTTGCAGTAATTATGTTACTGTCATATAAAGTCGTTTTTTATTATAAAATATGATCAGATATTGTCTAGCTTCATTGTATCCCTGACAGATGGGTTTGATTCCGATATCTGAACCAACTCTGCCATTACTACAGCTCGTGCCAGTCAAAAACTTTCAAGCCTCACCTCTACCCATAATCCCTCTCTCTGTTATCTCCGATCTCTTTGCTTTCCTAAAACAGTCACGTCTAGCTACTATTCTTGAGCACTAGTGGGTTTAGGCAAATTTTTATCTTTTTTTTTTAGTTTCTTTTTCTCTTTCTTATTACACTTAGAGTATTTCTCCAAATATCGTCCGTGATACTTTTCCCCTTTACACTTTTGTGTATTTCCCACTATCATTGCTGATAGTTTCCCCCTCTCTCCTCTCTTATAGTCTCTCGTCCCTGTACAAGCTTGTGTATTTCTACGACTATCATTATTAGTAGTCCCCTTTTCCCTTCTATCTTAAAAATATAAGTAAAAAAAAATTTCTTCCGTTGTCACCCCCCCCCCCCCCCATTTTTTTTTTGTGGAGTGATATTTCTTCAGCAGATTTCTTTTTCTAGCTCTTTTCCCTGCTTGACATGGCTGAGAAGGGCTAAGGGTCCCTCTGGTTTCAAAAAATGCCAGACGTGTGGCCATAAAATTCCCTCATCAGATTTTTCATTTGTGTTTATTGTCTTGGTCCTCACCACTTACAGAGTGATTGCAGCATGTGTCATGCCTTTAGCCACCAGGCCCTAGTGGAAAGGCGTAATAAGCTTATTTTAAAAAGACTGCTTCTTTCAGCTTCCCATGAAGCCTTATTTGCTGGAGATAAAGCTAAAAGAGAAGATGTTATGTAGTCCAATCTCGCCTTCATTCTTACCCGTGGGTTCGGAGCCAAACCTCGGCTCGTCTCGGCCATACTCTAACTCAAAGTCTTCAGTTGGCTCATGGCTGAGGTATCCCATCATGCAACAGGTCTATTCCCCAGATCTCGTTTGCCGCTCGTTAAGCTCAGACATTATCTCACTTTTGGCCATGGCTAAGTATATTGTTTATAAAAGTTTTATAAACTGTTGACTTTTTGTTGCTCAAAAAAGCTATTTTCATAGCTGTGTGTGTGTGGTAGTGGTGTTTTACTGCCTGTATTTGTTTCTCTGGCTGTTTTTTGTGCTCTTGTCTGGCTGTTTGGGTACCCCATTCATTTCCTTTCCCCACGGGCTAGGCCCGTTTAAGTTAGAGGACCTAGTCCTCCCCTTTGTTTCTGTGTGGTCTTTGGTTTGGTGCTCCATTCTGTTGGCGTTTAGTGTTGTCTGGCTAGTGGTGCTTTCCTGCCTTTGTTTCCCCGGGCTAGGCCTGTTTAAGTTAGAGGACCTAGTCCTCCCTGTTGTTTTCCCGCCGGTTTCTGGGCCGTTTGAGTTAGAGGCTCTGTTTCTTGTTAGTTGGGTCTAGTGCGTGTACGCATTAATTTGTTCCATTCCGCATGTCCAAGGATCCTAAGGAACACAAGCGTTTGGGCTTTAAGAAGTGGTTTGAATGCAGCAATAAAATGTCTTTAACTGATGGGCACTGTGTGTGCGTGTACTGCTTGGGGGGGCTATTCACCTCCAAGAGTTCTGCTTATTTTGTCATTCCTTCAGTCCCCGTGTGCTACAGGAGAGGAAGAACAAGCTCATTTTGAAAGGACTGCTTAAACACTCCTTTGAGGAAGACCTGTCTAAGTCTTCCAATGCATTATCCTCTCCAGCTAAAACGGACAAAAAGACTTCCAAGAAGCGCTCTCCGGCTCCGTCTGTTTCTTCGGAGCTGCCAGAGAAAATTGCTAGAACAGCTTCTCCTTCTTCGGTTCTATTGCCCTCTGTGCTGAAAGAAGGTAGTCTCTTGAATAAGTCCGTATCGGCTCCCAGCCTTTCGGAGCCAGTCACGGATATTTTGTTTCGAAGCCGGTCTCCAGTTGTTCGACCGGGTTCTCCTTCACGCAAGTCCCATTTTGTAGGGAGATCCAGATCTCCTACTTTATCTTCCAGGACCCTTTCCGATGAGGACATTGATAGGGTGGTGAAGAAACTGCTTCAGTCATTGGTGTTAGCTAAATTGATTTCGGCTCCGGAGCTTATGGCCTCTTCATCCTTTGTTGTTCCTCTTCCAAGCCTTTCTCGGCCTTCGGAGCCAGAATTGTCAGGGCCGTCGGGTGCCGTTAGGTCGGTTCCAGTAGCCTCGCATCTCGGTTCCAATTTCTACTCCGACCCCGTCTGCTCCGTCCACTGGATCGAGGGTTCACGGTTATCCGGCCGCACCCGAGGGGGAGGTCTCGGATCGATCTTCATCGGTTCCGAGCCTTCCTCTCGATGCTTCGCTCCGAGTGAGCTTGGACCCGACATCAGCTTCGGACTTCATCTCCTCGGCACCAAGGGTTACTACTGTTTCATCTTCAGTTAGTTGGCCTTTGGAGCCGGGGGGGGGGGGGGCGGGATCAGCCTTCGAGGTTATGAGGAGTGTGCTGGCCAGGTCATCAGCTGCATCCTATGGCACCGATACTCTGCCCCCCTCCAACACCGGTGTCCATTTCGGGTCACGCTCTATCCATGGGCAGTGGAGACCCTAAGCCTCAGGATTCCTCCATGATTCGTCCCCCACTTTCTGACGTCTCCCCAGAGTTTTTGCCTGAGGAGCCCCCCAGAAAGAGATTGTGTAAGAGGAAACACCTTGACTCCTCGGATGAGTCTCTCACGTCAGATACCGACCTCGAGGAGTCAGAGGGGTCCCCCAAGTTGTCTTCTGAAGATATCTCTTTTTCAGATATCCTGGAAATCCTGAAGCAAAGAGGCAGCTGGCCATCCAAATCCCCTTCTGATGAGGAGTAGGTGTTCCTGAAGGCTTTCAGGTCTCAACCCTCCGCCTCTTGGGTTTCTCCCCCTTTTGATGAGCTATTAGATCTTGTCTGTCGAAAGGTGTGGGAAACTCTTGTCACTGTGGAACCGGTCCCAAGCAGACCCAATAAGTTTTTGTCCGCCCCCTCTGACAAGGAGTATCTATCTAAAGGCGTTCCAGTAGATGCAATGGTGGTGGCAGTGGTCACCAAGAAGGAACTTGCTGAAACTTAGTCTACCGTCCATCTGCCTAACAGAGTCCCGGGCTATGGACAGGTATGGGAAGCGTGTGTTTACCTCAGCGGTCTTTACACTGAACTACTTGACGCATTTTATGAGGCTCCAGAGAGATTGCCTAAAAGAACTAGGAGATTCTGTACAGGGTAACATTTCTGATGCCGTGGCACGGAAGGTTAATGCACAGATGTCTACCCTAAATTCCCTTACCAACTCCTCCATGAGGCTGATCTCGTATGCAACTGACAGAGCGAGTAGGGCTGCGGGTTCCGGAGTCTCCCTTAGGGAGACACTCCTGGATGCGCTTGTGCAATTTCGTGGAGGCCTTCAAGTCTACGTTCACCAATGCCTGATTTGATGGTTCATCGTTTTTCGGAACCAAGGTGAAGGACACTCTCACTAGGTGCGAGCAGGAAGGAAAACCCCTGTTTGCCATGGGAATCCGTTTTTCCATGCCTTCTAGACCTTACCCCAAGGGCCAGAAGGGTGGGAAAATGTGGTTCAGAAGTCGCAGAGGTTTTTTCAGGGCGCACAAAGTGATTCCCCCTCCGGAGGCAGGGGAGGGGGTGGAAATTCAGGTAGACGCCGCCCTAGAGACAGAGGAGGCCCGCGTAACCAGGGGGACCGTGTTTCCTTTCATGGTTCTCCCTACCAGCGCTCCTGAAGGGAGGCCAGACTGAGCGTCTCTGGAGCCCGTCGGAGGTCGCATTTCTTTATACCCAAAAGCCTGGCAAGAAGTCACCCAAGACGAGTGGGTATTAAAGATAATTTCCAGAGGTTATCATATCCCCTTCTCTCTCCTCCCCCCGCCATCCAAGAGAATCCCAGACGTTCCACCCAGTGACAGGGATTCCGCAACTTTAGAAATAAAAAAGTTGCTTTCAAAGGGAGCCATCCAGCCTGTCCCCACAGACCAAGTAGGATTAGGGACTTACTCCATATTCTTTTTGGTGCCGAAAAGAACAGAGGACTTGAGACCCATCTTGGATTTCAGCCAATTGAACCTTCATGTACAAAAGTCCAAGTTCCGCATGGTCACCTTGCAGTCAATACTCCCTCTGTTAGGGAAAGATGTATGGATGTGCTCCATCGACCTCAAAGATGCTTACTACCATATCAAGATGAACAGGGCATCGAGAAGTCATTTACGCTTCCAGCTGGGAGCCAGTCATTTTCAGTTTCGCGCTCTGTCCTTTGGTCTCACCACAGTCCCCAGGGAGTTCACCAAATGCATGGCAGTGGTAACGGCTCACTTGAGACGTCGGGGATTCCAAGTGTTTCCGTACCTGGACGACTGGTTCCTTTCTGCCACCACCAGGCATCCACTGTTACAGACCGGAGAAGCCACCATTACACTGTGCCAACGGTTAGGAATTACTCTAAATTGGGGGAAAAAATCTGCCTTGTTTCCCTCGCAGCGTGTCACTTTTATCGGTGCCGAACTAGATACGGTGCTCATGAGGTCCTTCTTACCAGAAGAGAGAATTCAGGCTCAACAACAGCAGGTCTATGCCTTACTACCATTGAGGAAGGTCAGAGCAAAAGTGATCCTCAAGTTATTAGGGACCATGGCTGTCACGATCATGCTCGTTCCCCTTGCCAGACTACACATGAGGGTTCTTCAGTGACTGTTTTTCGCCCAATGGTCACTGCAGCATCTCCCACTCTCCCATTTTATTCTGATTTTGGACACTTGCAAGCGGGATCTACGCTGGTGGCTTCAGGCTAGCAATCTCAACGTGGGCAAGCCCTTTGTCCCATCTTCTCCAGTTACCACGGTGACCACTGATGCCTCCCAGATCGGGGGGGGGGGGGCATTATCTTGGCAGGACTGTCCAAGGCACGTGGCGGGATCACGAGACCCATTTGCATATCAATGTCTTGGAGATGAGAGCAGTGCTATTAGTGTTGCAAGCACTTCAGAGCTCTCTCCCTCTAGGGACAATTGCAATCCACTCAGACAACATGTCGGTGGTGTGGTACCTGAACAAACCGGGAGGAACCAAATCATACCCTCTTTGCAGAGAGGCACTTAGTTTGGCAGTGGGCGGTGTCTTCCCAATGCTTTTTAGTGGCAACGCATATACTGGGAAAGTCCAACGTGATTGCCGACAGGCTGAGCAGAGCTATCCTAATGCCTCGCGAGTGGTCCCTGAACAATTATGTTGTGGAAGAGATATTTCACAGATGGGGTCAGCCTTGCTGCGATCTGTTTGCCAGCCCCCTCAATGCCAAATGCAGCAGCTACTTCACCCTTATCCCCCCTGAGGGAGAGACACCCAGGGAAGCTCTGACTCACGATTGGCCCTCCAGTCTTCTCTACGCCTTTCCACCGATACCTCTAATATCAAAGGTCATTCAGAAAGCACAGTCTGTGGGGAGCAAAATTATCCTCATTGCACCACACTGGCTTCGTCAGATTTGGTTTCCCTTCCTTCAACCCTATCTAATGGACAAGCCCTGGATTCTGGACCCAGTTCCAGATCTGCTGACTCATGTCAGGACAGTTCCATCCCTCCATCCAGGCCCTCAGGTTGACAGCTTGGCTGCTCCAGTTCTGTCCTTAGTTAGGCTTTATGATTTTTCCCCGGAAGTGGTCCATATTCTATCATCTTCCCACAAGCCTTCTACCAGGAAGATTTATTCCAGTAAGTGGAAGAGGTTTTCTATTTGGACCCGTGAGAAACATATTGATCCTTATACAGCACCTATTTCGGCAATATTGGAATTTCTTTCTCAACTGTTTAGTCAAGGTTCAGCTGTGGCAACCATTAAAGTGCAATTGGCAGCAATTTCTACCTTTCACGTCACTAATGAGCCCAACCTTATGGCTCATAGGCTTTGTAGGGCTTGTAGGAAAGGGACATTGTTACTCCGACCTCCAGTCTTCGATCCAGTGGTACCATGGGACCTCAGTTTTGTACTACAGAAGTTCACCTCAACTCCCTTTGAGCCTGCAGCTACGTGTGGCATTAAATTCTTGTCATGGAAGACTGTATTCTTGGTAGCCATAACTTAGCTAGGCGGGTGTCTGAACTCCAAGCATTGTCGATTAGACCACCTTATTTGGTGTTTCACAAAGATAGGGTCTCCTTAAGAACCAACCCTTCCTTTGTTCCATAGGTTGCCTCTGTTGTCAATATCAACCAATCCATTGAGTGGCCTGTGTTTTTTCCTGAATTCTCCAAGGCAGAATTTGTTTCATCAGCTGGATGTTCACAGACAATTGCGTTTCTATTTACATAGGACAAAAGATTTCAGGAAATCCGATCAAATGTTTGTCTCGTTTTCAGACACTAGACTTGGGGTTCCGGTTTCTAAGGTAATCTTGTCTTGCTGGATCTCCGATTGCACCTCATTTATTTATGCTTCCAATGGCAAAGAATTGCCCTTTAAAGTGAAGGCTCTACACGATCTGTGGCTACCTCAATTGCATTTCAGACTAGGATGTATATGGATGATATTTGTGCTGCAGCAACATGGGCTTCACCTCATACCTTTATTAGTCACTACAAATTAGATGTGGTCTCTAGAAGCAGATCTTCCTTTGGTTCCACTGTGCTCAAGAGTATTTTTCACTGAGCCACCCAAGATCAAGGTGCTAGAGACGCTGTCCCACGGGTACGAATGAAGGCGAGATTGGACTTCATAACATCAAGAAGTTATGTACTCAGCATAACGTTCGATGTATGTAGTCCATCTCGCTTTACATTTTTACTAACCCTCCCTCCTGGAGGTATTGTCTCTTGGTGTCAGTCCTTTCTGTTGGGGGGTTGTTCGTCTCAGTGTGTGTGTGTGTGTGTGTGTGTGTGTGAGCTTGCAGCAAACAAGATCTGGGGAACAGACCTGTTGCATGATGGGATACCTCTTGGCCACGAGCCAATTGAAGACTTAGAGCTAGAGTATGGCCGAGTCGGAGCTGAGGTTTGGCTCCGAACCCACGGATAAGAATGTAAGGCAAGGTGGACTACATGCATTGAACGTTATGGTGAGTACATAACTTCTTGATGTGACTGTTTTAAATCTCGCCGTTATTCTCACTGATGGGTTCGGAACCGATCCTATGCTCCAACAAGGCTGATAGCAAAGCTCAAGGTTTGCCAGTAGCTCTAGACCAAGCCCCTTATCCCACAATGCACTGCTGGAATTACCCCAGATCTAGTTTGCCGCGGCAAGAGAGATCTCGGTGATCCAGTCAGCTCGTACCATTTTTTGCTAAATCGCAAGTTTAAAAAATATTTATCTTCTTTTTTGATGGATTATTCTTTAGTGTGTGTGTGTTTCTCATTAAAATAATATAGCTTTAAGTAAGTTAGATTATAAAGAAAGTGCCCTGTGTTGGCTTAGTTTTCTTACTTAGTGTTGGGCCTTTTCTTAGCCCTATTTAGTTTTAACAAATTTATTCTTGTTTAGTGTGGGCCTAGTTAGCCCTGTATTTAACCTCTACTGGTTAATTTTGTGGTGTGTCTGTTTCTAACATGTCTGATGAGAGGGAAAAGTCTCACCCCAAACCCCAAATTAAGAAATGTCCAGATTGTGCACAGAAAATGTCCGTCACAGACAGACATGTCCAGTGTGTTTACTGTCTGGGGATTAAACACCTCCAAGACTCTTGCAGTATTTGCCACTCTTTTTCATCTAGGGTTCTCTTAGAGAGAAGGAGAAAACTCATAGATAGGGGGTTGCTGCAGCATACTTTCTCTGAGGCGTTGGGTAGCCAGGAAGGTGCCAGCACTTCTTCAAAATCTTCAGATTCTAAACAAATCAAGAAGGCAAAAAGATCAGAGGGTACAGGGTCATTGGTTCCACAGTCCTCAGAACAGTGTGTCCCTTTGGTACGGAGTCTGCTCTCAGTCTTGGAGCCGGTCCCTGAAGTTCTCTCATCTCCTCTGCTCCAGTCAGCACCTTCTGTGCATTCCTCGAAGTCTTCGGTCAGCCTCTCTGATATGGATCGGCTAGTGCAGAAGCTTCTACGGGCACCAGGACTTGCTAAATAGTTGTCGGCCCCAACCATTTCGTAGGATCCGAAGACCATTGAACCGGACTTGACTACTCCTCCTCCAAGCCGTACTAGACTCTCTGAGCCGAAGGAGCCCGAACCGATAGTTGTTGAACCTATGGAACCGAGACCCGCACCGGTGTTATCTGTTCCATCTACTCGGACGTCCTCCGTGCCGACCGAGGATGCTAGGAGCAGGAACTGTCCTGTCAGGTCTGGGGAGGATAGTCGGACCGATTTGTCGGTGCCGGCTGTTCCTCTCGGGGCTTCGGCTCGGATGAGCTCTGCTCCTACCTCGGGCTCGGAGCCCATGGTTTTGGTGCGGGAGGATCGGACAGTCCCTCCGGATCAGTCTACCCCTTCTCGTCGGAGCCATGGTGCTTTTGATGCCATGAGGAGAGTCTTGTCTCCTAAGACATAGTCGGCATCAATTTGGGCTTCCTTCTCCCCTCAAGCTCCTGTGTCCGCTTCTACGTCTACCAGTCCCCCTAAGCGTAGGGACCCTGAGCCACAGATAGCCCCACAAAGCGTCCCCTGCTCTTCCGAGACCTCCCCAGATCTCCCCACTGAGGAGGTACCCAGGAAGAGACTGTGCAAGAGGAGGCACTTAGACTCTCCACAGGAGTCTTTGACATCCGACACTGACTTGGATGAGTCAGAAGGGTCCCCTCGATCCCCCTCTGAGGATATCTCCTTTGCGGAGATATTAGAGATCCTTAGTCAGAGGGGCGATTGGCAGTCCAAAAACCCTACTGAGGATGAGTCAGTGCTCTTGAAGGCTTTTGGGTCTCAACCTTCCACTTCTTTGGTGTCTCCGCCTTATGACTAGCTCATGGAGCTGATCTCTCGTAAGGCATGGGAGTAACCGGAGGCCATGGAACCTGTCCCTCGGAAGCCGAATAAGTTCATCTCTGCCCCAGTGGACAAAGCCTTTTTGTCCAAAGGAGGACTGTTGATGCCATGGTGGTAGATGCAGCCACCAAAAAGGAAGTGTCTGAAACATCTGCATCTATCTATCCTCCTAACAGAGATTCTAGGATCATGGATATATATGGGAAAGGCTTGTTTAGTTCAGCGACTTTTTTTTTGCGATCACTGAACTATTTAACCCATTTCATGAGACTACAAAGAGATCTCCTGAAAGAGCTAGGAGATGCCCTCCAGGGTACGGTAGCTGACGGGGTTGCCGACAAAGTCAACACACAGCTCGCTACCCCAAACTCAGTTGTGAACTCATCCATGCGTCTCATATCTTATGCAGATGATGGTTCGAGTAGAGCCGCTAGTTCAGGCATTGCTCTGCGGAGACAAGCCTGGATGCGCCTCTGTTCCTTTGCGGAGCCCTTTAAGTCTTCCTTTATCAACACCCCATTTGATGGCTCATCACTGTTTGGGCCTAAAGTAAAGGAAACTTTAACCAGGTGTGAGCAGGAAGGCAAGACCCCATCTGCCATTGGAGTCCGTTTTTCTTCCCCTACTCGGCCCTATCCCAAGGGCGGGGAAAATGTGGTTCCGAAAAGTACAGGGAGCCTTTCAGGACACATGTGGAGAAACCCCCTCTAGAGGCAGAGGGGGAGGGTTATAACGGAAGACTATGCCCGCGTGGCAGAGGGGGTCTGCAGCAACAGGGTGACAGAGGCCAGTTCTCTGGTCAGCCCTACCCCGCTAAGGAGGCCCGGCTGTCTGGCTTTGGAGGCAGTCAGGGGTCGCTTATCTTTGTACCTAGAAGCCTGTCTAATCCTAACGTCAGATACATGGGTACAAAGCATCATTTCCAGAGGATATTTCATACCATTCTCTTCCCCACTCACTCCTGTAAAGAGAATCTCAGATGTTCCACCCAGTCTCAGGGAACAAGCAATTGTAGAGGTCCAAAAATTGCTAGAAAAAGTCGTCCAACCAGTCCCAGCAGACCAAGTTGGATTCGGAACTTACTCAAGAATCTTTTTGGTACCAAAGAAAACAGGGGACTGGAGACCTATCTTGGACCTCAGCAGAGTCAACCAATTCGTAAAGAAAGAGCAAGTTCCAAATGGTCACGCTTCAGTCCATTCTTCCCTTCCTAGCGAAAGGCGATTGGATGTGCTCCATAGATCTCAAGGACGTGTACTATCACATAAAGATTAACAGACGCTCCAGGGTTCACCTGCGTTTCCAGCTGGGAGCCAATCATTACCAGTTTTGAGCCCTGCCATTTGGTCTCACTACAGCCCCCAGAGTGTTCACCAAATGCATGGCAGTGGTCTCTGCTCACCTGAGGCGTCTAGGATTCCAGGTGTTTCCATACCTAGACGATTGGCTTCTCACCACTACCACAAGGCATCAATTGACTCGGGCAACACAATATACTCTGACACTCTGCCATCAATTAGGCATTAAAAAAGTCTGCCTTATTGCCATCGCAGCATACCGTTTTTATAGGAGCAGAGTTAGATACCTCAACCACCACTCTACGTCTTCCAATCGAAAGAGTCTCACTTCTTCGCCAACACGTCAACTCACTGGTATCAAAGAACAAAGCTACAGCAGCAGAGGTCTTGAAGGTGCTAAGTTTGATGGCGGCAGCAATCCTGGCTGTATCACTCACAAGGATGCATATGCGAATCCTTCAATGGCTCCTCTTTGCTCAGTGGTCTTACCAAAAGCTACCAATGCACCACATGATTCTCATCACAGATTCTTGCAAGAGAGACCTTCGGTGGTGGTTGACGTCTCTTTGTCACAATCGGAAGACCCTTTGTCCCCCCCACCACCACCACCACGGACGCTTCCCTGATAGGGGGGGGGGGGGCATTTTCAGGGAAAGACTGCCCAAGGCACATGGACGGATCAAGAGTCATATCTGCATATCCATGTTCTGGAGTTGAGTGTGGTACTTCTGGCGTTGCAGTACTTTCAGGACTCTCTTCCTCTAGAGACAATTGCAATTCAGACGGACAACATGTCAGTGGTCTGGTACTTGAACAAACAAGGCGGAACCAAGTCTTACCCCCTTTGTCGAGAAGCCCTCAGGGTATGGCAATGGGCTGTGTCGTCCCACCCTTTTCTGATAGCAATGCACATCTCAGGGAAATCCAACATGATAGCGGACAAGCTGAGCAGGGCAATACTGTTGCCTCACGAGTGGTCTCTCAACCAGCGAGTTGAGGATTTGATTCTCTTCAAATGAGGCCAGCCTTGCTGCAACCTCTTTGCCAGTCACATCAATACCAAATGCAGAAGCTACTTTGCCCTAATTCCACCTCCAGGACATTCCCCGAGAGATGCACTCGTACACAATTGTCCTCTGGGTCTCCTATATGCGTTCCCACCTATTCCATTGATACCCAAGGTTTTACAGAAAGCAAAATCGCTGGGAAGGACAGTTATCCTCATAGCCCCCTACTGACCTCGACAGATTTGGTTCCCCTTCCTTCACCATCATATGCTGGAGGATCCATGGATCCTGGACCCAGTTCCGGACCTTCTGACACACCCGTCAGGGGACCTCCATCCTTCACTGCAGTCCCTAAAGCTGACTGCTTGGATACTCCACTTCCCCTAATCGCCAGGCTTCATTCACTCTCAGATGATACAAGACAGATCCTTTTGTCTTCTCACAAGCCATCCACCAGGAAACTATACCACAGTAAGTTGAACAGGTTCTCAATGTGGGCCAGTATACAGAAAATCGACCCTTTCCGAGCTCCTCTATCATCCATTTTAGAATTTTGACAAATATTTTTAAGGAAGGAGCAGCAGCTGCCACAGTTCGAGTCCAGTTAGCCACCATATCAAATTTCCACCTTGGATTCGATGGATTGAACGTTATGGGCCACAAGTTATCTAAGGCTTTTCTTAAAGGGGCTTTTCACATGAGACCTCCTGTCAAAATCCCTTATTCTCCATGGAATTTGAATTTTATGCTGTCTCAAATACCCCCCCCCCCCCCCCCCCACTAGCATCTTCTTGTAATCTCAAATATTTGCCGTGGAAGATTATATTTCTACTAGCCATTGCTTCTGCCCGCGGAGTGTCAGAACTTCAAGCATTATCTATCAGATCTTCTTACATGATTTTCCATGCTGATAGAGTATCTCCCAGAACAAACCCCTCCTTTTTGCCTAAGGTCTGTTCTGAATCCAGTATCAATCAGGTCATTATGTTGCCAGTCTTTTTTCCCAACC
This sequence comes from Protopterus annectens, assembly GCF_019279795.1. Lineage (NCBI taxonomy): Eukaryota > Metazoa > Chordata > Ceratodontiformes > Protopteridae > Protopterus > Protopterus annectens. The sequence goes on from NC_056748.1 coordinate 364,092,671, forward strand.
ACTCTAACAAATTGGAATACACGCTGCACAAACTTGATGTACACAGACAGCTCAGATTTTATCTTGATAGAACTAAGGATATTAGAAAATCAGATCAACTTTTCGTATCCTTTTCGGAGGCCAGAAAAGGTAATCCAGTGGCTAAAACAACCCTATCTAAGTGGTTATCAGATTGTATATCCTTTGTTTATGCGAATGCAAACATGCCATTGACACACAAACCTAAGGCAATTCTACCAGAGCCGTTTCTACATCTTCTGCCTTTCTAGCTAAATTGCCCCTTGACAATATTTGTGCTGCAGCCACTTGGTCTAAGACTCATACCTTTATCACACATTACAAAGTAGATAAGGCTTGCAGGAACAGGTCTTCCTTTGGTTCCACGGTACTGAAAAACGTACTTCCATGAGCCACCCAAGATTGAGGGTGCTAGGGACGCTACCCATCAGTGAGAATAAACGACGAGATTTAACTTCACATAAAGAAGTTGTGTACTCACCATAACGTTCATGTGAGTTGTTTATCTCACCTTTATTCTCACGTCCCTCCCTCCCGGCTGACAGTTGACTTATAGGCTAGTACCATCCTGGTTTTCAATACTACTTCCACTTTGGGAAGTGCTTCCTTGTAGAAAAAGAAAAAAAATAAAAGGGTATATATACTCGCAGCAAACAAGATCTGAGGTAATTCCAGCAGTGCTTTGTGGGATAAAGAGCTTGGTCTCGAGCTACTGGCAAACCTTGAGCTTTGCTATCAGCTGTATCGGAGCCGAGGATCGGCTCCGAACCCATCAGTGAGAATAAAGACGAGATAAACAACTCACATGGAACGTTATGGTGAGTACATAACTTTTTTTTTCATCTCCTTCTTCCTTGTCCTCTGAGAAATCTGAAAAAAAAAAAGTATTTTGGTTATGACCTCCACATCGGTTCCAAAAGCCAAGAAATTGAAGACCTCTGTTACGAAAGTGCCCACGGAACCAAAGGCCTCTGCTGTTGACACTCCAGTGCCAGCATGCATTCTGGCACTGATTGCAGTTTAAAGCTCTTAGACATTGAAGTCCTCGATACAACAGTAGACTACTGCTTCACCTGCTAAGCCAAGTTTGCCTAGAATTACCTAATCTCCAGCAATTGATCCCTTTGCTGGGGAGTTCCCAGACGTATTCTTGCAGAGGTTCAAGTCCACCTCCACATCCTCCATCCACTCTACAAAAAGTCTTTCAGAACTCTACGTGGAGGGGCAAGTGAATAAAATTTTATGGGCTAGAGGGCTTTCAGGCCCATCTTCGGTACCGACCCCTTTGGGTATTGATACAGAAACTTTCTTTACACCATTAACTACTACTCCACTAACCTCCTTGGAGTCCTGTGTTCTGGACCTCCTGATGGCAACTGTACTGGCTCTAGAGTGGTTTGCTTCTTCGGAGCAGGTAGTTACCCTGAGCTCTTCTTTTATTTCTGAACAGGAGACCTCCCAGAGACATGGCTACCCTGCTGGTTTCGGGGGACAGGTCTCGATTCCATGTTTTTTTGAGCTGTCCCCTGCTCCTCAGAGCTTCGGCTCAAGTTAGTTTGGCTCTGGTTTTGGTGTCGAGGGTCAGTTCTTCAGAGCTGGGAGTGACCTCTGTTCCGAGGCAGACTTTCTCAGTGCCGGGCTCCCTTCCCTCTTCGGGGGGCAGCCTTTGAGGCTATTTAGAGGGCCCCTTCTTTTTTAGAGACTCAGTTGGCGCCTTCCGTCTCAGAAACAGGTACCTCTCACTAGTTCAGTTATTCCTCCTGCCTCTCCACTGGGACAGCAGGTGCTGAAGCCTCAGGTATCACAGGCACAGAGGTACTATCATCTTCTTATACCTCCCCAGATTATTCCCCTGAGGAGGTCCCTCAGAAAAAGAAGTGCAAGAGGAAGCACTTGGATTCCCCCCAGGAATCAGTCACAGAAGACGCATATTTTCATGAGGGGGAAGGGTCCTCCACAGTCACCCCCTGAAGATGTCTCATTTGGATACATCTTGGAAATGTTAAAACAGAGGGGTGCCTGGAAGTCCCAAAACCCTTCCTCTGAGGAATTTGCTAACCTGCAGGCTTTAGGTACCCGCCATACCTCTCAACCTGGAAACATCAAAAATCTGGACAAAGCCCATGAAACATAGGTACAAATCTGTACACTGATTAGCATAACATTAGCATGTTAGCATGCCCTGATTAACATAAAATTAGCATATTAGCATACATACTTGCGTAACCCAACCCACTTCAATGGAATTATGGGATACCAACTTTCAAACAAACTGAAGAAGAGACCACCAAAATATGGCACTATAGTCCCCCTGCAGCCATTCCAATGTCCCATTACCTGCCTATTTCATCCCATTTACCATAAACACTAATGAGCATACTGCTTTACTTCTACATTGATTTGGATTTTAATACCCATTGCCTACCAATAGTATTTGCTTTGACACTCCCAGGATAAACTAAAACAATTGCATTAACATAGTTTTATTTAGAAACCGTAGTCACAACTTGTATTCCAGCTTGTGTCACCCAAACGCACATTAGTTCTGCAGATTTGGACTTATAACAGCAAACAGCAGGGCCAGTTGTTTCATTCACAGACAGCCCCATACCCTTTGCCATCTCATAATAATCTCGCTTGAGCCTTTATAGATGAGACAAATGGCTACAATAATGTATGGACTTATGCTATTAATAACTGCATATATTTATCACAGTGGTTGAATGCTTACACTAAAAAAAAAATGTTGCCAACCTTTTATTACGTTTATTAATGTAAAGGAAACAAATGCATAAAGATATATATCTGAAGTAGTTACTTCATTTGCTCTGCAACCTGTGGGTATCGGATTCAACTTCAGATCTGAGCCGGCAGCTTACCAAGCTCCAAGATCCGAGCTCCTGGCTCCTCCCCCCTACCCATAATCCCCTGCTACCAACCACATTACCTCAGATCGTTTTTTGCCGCGGCTGAAGAAGCTTTACTTTTGAAGAGCTACTGGCTGGGTGAGATCATTTTCAATCTTTTCTTCACAAAAAAAGTCAAAATCGAGTGCGTGTGTTAGTAAAACCTTCTATCCCTTGTTTGTCAGTTTTTTTAAATTTTACTGGTATAGCAGTTAGTTTTTCTTTTCACTCCCCCTCCCTCCTTAGCGTTTGGGTGTGTGTGTGACTGGTTCAACATGGCGGAAAAGCCTAAGGCCATTTTTTCCAAATGTACTGAGTGTGGCCACAAGCTTTCCCCAGCTAATGGCCACACTCAGTGCATTTTGTGCCTGGGGGCAGCCCATCTCTGAGGCCTGCCAGATCTGTGCAGCCTTTAACCCCGGGCACTTCGGGATAGAAAGAATCCTGGTGGGAAAGCTCCCCCAGGAGTCAGCTTCTTCTTCCTCTCCTGTTCGGGCTCCGGCTGCCTCAGCGGCCTCGGCGCCCTCTGTTCCCCCAGCTCTACCCGGGACTCAACCTCCCACTTCGGGTTTGAGCTCTGGGGAAACTAGTGCCTCCTCAACTAAGGAGAAGAGGCACAAGGAGGCAGACCGAGTCTCACTCCTCGGCTCCGCCAGCTAAAATAACTAAGTCTCCTTCAGGGGTCTCCGGATCCTTCTCCTCTCGGCTCCGTTCGCCTAGCTTCTCGCTGGAGGAGGAAGATCGGTCTCGCTCGAGGTCGTCGAGGCGGCCCTCACGGCCCGCCTCGACTACCTCTTCCAGGTCAACTAAAAGCATCTCCGAAGCGGATATGGATCGGATGATGTGTCGGTTCTTACAGACCCAAATGCAGATGAGGGTGCTCTTGCCCCCCCCCCCTCGGGGGGAGCGCGGCCCCCATGTTTTCCCCAATCACTCCTTCTCCGACTCGCTTTTCGGATCTCTGAGTCATCGGATCCGTGCCCATTCGGCCCCAGGGAATTGTCGGCACCGATCGCGCTTGTCTCTTAGCCGACTATGCCCTCGAGCTTGTCTGATCCGAGCTCTCTGGGCCGAGGGCTGAGCATCGGATCCGAGGGAGTTGTATCTTTGGAGCTGTTGGGTTCGGAGCGCACCTCTCTCTCGGCGCCGACTGCTTCGGCTCCGATCCCGATCCCTTCCTCGGAGCCGAGGAGATTGCTTTTAGAGGCTGGCGAGGGTGAATCTCCTTCGGCTTTTGAGGTAGTGGAGAGGGTACTGTCGAGATCCTCCAGATCCCCGATTCGGGCTGTGTGTCCACCCGTACCCCCACTGTATGAGGGTCTGTCTTCCATCATCCGACCATCGGGATAGCCTGCCTAAGCCCTCCAGCTAGTTCCTGTTGAGGAACAACAACCCATGGACGAGCCCTCTTCGGATAGCCCCACCGAGGAGGTTCCTCGGAAACGTCAGTGTAAAAGGAGGCACCTGGACTCCCCCGAGTCCGTTACCACGGACACGGACTTAGATGATAGAGAGGGTTCCCCAAGGTCACCCCCTGAATACGTCTCCTTTGGAGACATCATGGAAATTTTGCGTATTAGAGGGGGGTGGTCTGCCCAAAAACCTTCCCTTGATGAGTCCGTGTTCCTGGAGGCGTTTGAGGCAGGCCCATCTACTTCTTGGGTGTCCCCTCCGGCCGACCCCCTGGTGGACTTAATTACCACCAGGGCGTGGAAGGAGCCCGACACCGTGGAGCCAATACCTAGGCGTCCCGACAAAATACTGAGCCCCCCCACAGATAAGCAATTGTGGGCCAAAGGATCCCCTGTTGATGCCATGTTGGTGGCGGCAGCCACCAAGAAAGAGCTCGCTCAGGAGAGTTCTCCGGTCCACCCGCCAGATAAAGAATCTCGAGCGTTGGACCGGATTGGGAAGCGGATGTTTGCTTCAGCGACCTTTTCTATAAGGGCGCTGAACTATATGGCACATACCATCAGGCTACAGCGAGACTTGATCAAGGAATACGCTGCAGCTCTCCCAGAGTCCATGTCGGTCGGAGACAGGAATGTGTTTACGACACGAATGGCCACTCTGAAATCCATCTCCAATACGTCTATGCGGCTCCTCTCTCATGTTTCGGAGGGAGCCGCTAGAGCCAGCGGAGCAGGGATCATCTTAAGACGTCACGCCTGGCTCCATCTCTGCGACTTCGCGGATCCCTTCAAGGCGTCCTTTGCGAACGCCCCCTTTGACGGCTCTGCTCTTTTCGGCAAGACCGTTCTCCAAAGCGAGAAGGACGGGAAGCCTCTGTCTGCCGTCTGAGTCCACTTTTCTAGTCCCCAAAGATCCTTCTCCAGGAATCAGAGGGGACAAAAGAACTGTGGTTCCGCAAGTCTCAGCAATCCCATCCAGCTGCTGACCACTCGTCCTCTAGAGGCAGAGGAGGACAAGGTGGACGCCGGCCCAGAGGCAGAGGGGGGGGGCCGCGTAATTTCGGGTCTAGAGAACCTTTCTCGGACAGACCCGTGCAACAGCCCTGAGGGCTTGCCCGACTGTCCCTCTCTGGAGGCAGTCGGGGGGTGGTTGACGGAGCACCTGTCAAACTGGGAGTCCCTTACAATGGATCGATGGGTGCTCCGTATCATTTCCAGAGGTTACTTCATTCCCTTCCTAAATCTTCCCCCCAAAACCAGACACCTCCCCGATGTACCACCCGATCAGAGGGAGGAGGCGGCCTTAGAAATTTTAAAGCTGTTAAGAAAAAGAGCCATCCAGCCCGTCCCTCCAGATCAGTCCGGATTGGGTTATTACTCAAGGTTCTTTTTGGTGCCAAAGAAAACGGGGGACCTCAGACCCATCTTAGACCTTTCCGCTCTGAACCTGTTTATACCAAAGGAAAAGTTCCGGATGGTCACTCTTCAATCTATCCTCCCCCTTCTGCGGGAGAACGACTGGATGTGCTCCATAGACCTCAAGGATGTGTACTAACACATTTTAATGGACAGACGATCCAGGAGGTTTCTCCGCTTCCGGCTCGGAGCCAGTCATTATCAATTCAGGGTTCTTCCATTCGGCCTCACTTCAGGCCCCAGGGTGTTCATCAAAGTCATGGCGGTGGTTGCGGCCCACCTGAGACTTCAGGGCATTCAGGTCTTCCCATACCTAGACGACTGGCTCCTTACTGCGACCAACAGGCATCAGCTCTCAGTAGCGAGAGATTACGCACTGACTCTAGCCCACAACCTAGGCATTTCAGTAAACCTGCAGAAGTCCTGCCTGTGCCCCACTCGAGCCCTGGAATTCATAGGGGCCAGGTTGGATACTCAAATCTCTCGTGCCACCCTAACATTAGTCAGACTGAACAGCTTGTCTTATCAGGTGTTAGCCCTTCTACGAAATCCTTCTCCTCCAGCGGAGTTAGTCCTGAGGGCACTAGGGTCTATGGCAGCCGCGATCAGTCTTTCCCTCCATGCCCACCTGCGAATGCGGATATTGCAATGGACCCTTCAAGTCCAATGGTCCCTCTTGCTCCACCCGCTGAACACGCCCATACTGCTGAGCAGAGTCTGCAGGGACTCCCTTCTTTGGTGGTTGCATGCGCGGGAACTCAGAGAAGGGAGGCCCTTTGTGATTCCCCCGGCTGAAGCCACATTGACCACGGACGCTTCTCGCCTCGGGTGGGGGGGGGGCATTGTTCAGGCAGATCCGTTCAAGGCACGTGGACTCCCCTAGAGACCGCATTGCATATCAATGTCCTATAGATGAGGGCAGTGCTTTTGGCGTTGCAAGCCCTCCACGACCTTCTTCCCCTGGGGACTATTGCGATCTAGACAGACATGTTGGTAGTCTGGTACATAAACAAACAGGGAGGAACCAGATCTTACCCCCTGTGTCGAGAGGCCATGAGGGTTTGGGAATGGGCGATCTCCACCAACCGCTTTCTGGTAGCAACGCACATCCCGGGACGATCCAACATATTAGCGGACAAGCTAAGTCGGGTGCTCCTCACTCCGTATGAGTGGTCTCTGAATCCATCTGTTGTGAGACAGATCTTCCACAAATGGGGTCAACCTTGCTGCGATCTTTTTGCTTCTCCTTTAAACACAAAATGCAGCGAGTACTTCGCAATAATTCCCCCCCATAGGGGAAACCCCCAGAGACGCTCTAGTCCATGCTTGGCCTCCCGGGCTCCTTTATGCTTATCCTCCCGTTCCTTTCATGATGAAGTTCATTCAGAAAGCCTGTCGGTTGGGGAGCAGAGTTATCTTCATAGCCCCATTCTGGCCTCGGCAGATCTGGTTCCCCTTTCTGCGGTCTCACAGTGTGGCTCCTCCGTGGATTCTGGATCCCAGTTAACTGATTTCTCATCCCGCGGATTGCCCAACGCCCAACCTGGTCAGCCTCAAGCTTGCGGCTTGGCTGATCCAGTTCCATTGATGGCTAGGACTCCCGGTATCACATCCCCCGTTAAGGCCATTCTGGTTGCGGCTCATAAGCCATCTACCAGAAAACTTTACAACAGTAAGTGGAAACGTTTTTCCATTTGGGCCGAAGATAAGGGCTTGGACCCATTTACTGTCCCTATCCCGACCATCCTAGACTTCCTCTCATTAATCTTTTACCAGGAAGCAAGCGCTTCTACGGTTAAGGTACAATTAGTGGCCATCTCCCATTTTCATGTGGCCGATGGCATAGGTTCCTTAGCTTCTACAAAGTTCTGCAAAACCCTCTTATGAGGCATCTTTCTTTTAAATCCACCAATAAAGTCTGTGGTTCCCCCATGGGACCTCACTCTAGTCTTGCAAGCCTTAACAAGTCCACCTTTCGAACCTGCGGCCTCAATTCCGTTGAAGTTCTTGTCATGGAAAACCGCCTTCTTACTGGCCATTACTTCGGCCAAAAGGGTTTCAGAGTTACAAGCCTTGTGTATGAAGCCTCCTTACCTTATCTTTCACAAAGATAGTGTGTCCCTCAGGACTAACCCATCTTTCTTACCTAAGGTTGTTTCAGAAGCAAATATAAATCAATCAATAAATTTACCAGTGTTTTTTCCCACTTTTCAGAACAAGGGAGAATACACAATACACAAATTGGATGTACACAGACAGCTGCATTTCTACTTGCATAGGACTAGAGAATTTCGCAAGTCGGACCAGTTATTTGTCTCGTATGCAAAATCAGCCATGGGTAAAGCCATTTCCAAAGTTACTGTGGCAAATTGGATTTGTCAGTGTATTATTCAGGGGTATATATCGTCTGGCAAACCAGCCCCGTTTAATATCCGTGCTCATTCTACAAGATCTGTAGCCACTTCAACAGCCTTCTGGTCTAGGGTTCCAGTGGACGACATATGTTCAGCGGCTACTTGGTCCTCTTCTCATACGCTCATACGTTCATTTCTCATTATAAATTAGATGTGATTTCGAGAAGCAGGGCTTCTTTTGGCTCCGCGGTGCTTCGGAATATCCTTCCGTAAGGACCACCCAGGTTCTTATAAGTAGCTGGGGACTCTGTCCCACAGGTTGCAGAGCAAATGAAGTAACTACTTCAGATAAAGAAGTTATGTACTCACCATAACGTTCCATCTAAGTAGGTACTTCATTTGTCTGCAACCGCCCCCCCCTGCCATCCCCCGAACCTTCGGGATTTTCTGATCACCTTTGCAGTTGATTTTTTCATGTTTACAGGTTGGTAAGGCAAAAAAAACGATCTGAGGTGATGTGGTTGGTAGCAGGGGATTATGGGTAGGGGGGAGGATCTTGGAGCTTGGTAAACTGCCGGCTCAGATCCGAAGTTGGATCCGATACCCACAGGTTGCAGACAAATGAAGTACCTACTCAGATGGAACGTTATGGTGAGTACATAACTTCTTTTTACTGTATTTTTATTGCAATTGATCATCTGTTACCTTACATAGAACATGTTTAAAAAGTAGATTAACGAGATAATGCTCAGAATGATATAATTTTAGATTTGCCTTTACTCACAGGTGAGTTTATTTGACAGTATTTCAGGAAGACTCGTGTCTGCATATTCAAGATCATGTCTCCATGTTCAGAACTACATACGAGTACCCTCTAGTCACAACAGCAGGCAACATTCCCTAATGTGCAACTATTGTATTGCTTGCCTTTCAGCCTCCTAGTGAAATGGCTAAATCATAACATGACCTTATGATTTTACTTGCACAGTACATACAGCATCTATGTGAGGAAGAACACAACAGACAAATGCATTAAACAGATATATTATACAGGGCAAAGCTGATGACAGTGCCTTCATGTTTTTACCACTGAAAAGACCATATGGTAAGACATCACCAATCACCACTCCTATCCCCATTCTCATCAGTCCTTTTTGTCAAAATGTAAGGTAAAAAGTTCCTAACAGCATTCTGTACCAGTGCATGTTCAGGTGCCCAGGTAAATGTGCTGGTTATTCATTTATTTTCTGCTTAAATACATACTACAGGTATTCAATTTTCTGTGTGTGTGTCTATTGTGATTTAACATGTGTACAGCAGTTACCACTTATTTGGCTTGCTGCCTGATCGGCAAGGTGGTGAAAACACACATAAGGAGGAGCATGTGCAGTAATGCTAACCTTAATCTAGAACAGTTTGAAGAAAGCACAAATCCATAATCCACACAAAATACTTTAATAAAACGACTCTTTAGTCCAACAAAACGCAGAAAGATTAATTAAATGACTATGCAGTCCACTAACGCGATTACACCAGCACTGCGTTTTCATTTAAACAACTTCATCAGATGGAGACAAATGCATACCTACACAAAACACTCCATATATACTCATCAAAATAATTAAACAATTAATTAATTAAAAAGGGAAAACAAGATGCATATACATTTAAAGGGCTAGAGCTCATAATGCTTTCAACACATACACTAAATATAATAATTTCCCCCCATACTATCCTATTACTTTAATAATTTAATATCAATGCAAAAACATAGTGAAAAAATTAGAATTACACAGCAAAGCTGGCAAAAAAACATTATAACTACTTGATCTAATAAAAACATACTAAGTCCTTTAAAACCAGCCAGATGAACAATTGCAGCATATAGTATAATATACTACCATAACTTTAAAATATAAAGAAGTTTTAAAATATATTTAAAATAAAGTAGTGGAATAAAATTATATAAAAATTACATAAAAGGAAAAGGGGGAAAACTTACCAGCTTAGCTGATCTCGGCTTAAGCACATGTGCTAAAGAGATGGCATCATTTAAACCTGGAAGTTTGTTCGGTTCCAAGAAAAGCTGCCACAACAGCTCTTTATATTCAATCGAAGTTTCCCATGGGCCACCCCTTACATCTTTTTCCACTACTTCCAACACAAAGAAGCTTTGTGCTTTCTTCAGACTGTTCTACGTTTTGGTGAACATTGGAGCAGTGATTCTTTTTGGTTTTAGCTAACCTTAATCTACCTGTCACTTCATCAGTTACATAACTCATCCTGTACATCGACCTTCATTATTCTTCACACAGACACCCACATTTTTAGTGCAGAATGTTTGCTATTCCTTTTTCTCAAGTTTAAACTCTATGTAATGTAACTACGTTTGTCATGCTCTATTAAATTTTCTTTAATTTAAATAGTATATTTTATATATGGATTTGTTCTGCTGTGACTGCACATTTATAGTTTTCCTTATTCCTTCTTTAAATAGAATTTTAGACTTGTTATTGTTCAGACTTTGTTCAAACATTTTTTTGCACATTGTAACTATGATGTGCCTGAAAAAGGGCCAAACTAATCCAGTGCATGTATCTGTCGGAAATAATGAAACAAATCAATACTGCATGTCTACTGATCTTGTATCCACACCTCCTGACACAAAACAAACAGTAACTGTCCTCCAAGTACTAATTGTTCTGGGTATAACCTTCCAATGTGCGTTTCACAATTCACATATGGATATGTTTAGTTGTTGCTATTTTTGAAATAAAAAATAAAAAACATGTCCTGGAAAACATGAAAAATCAAGTTATTTCTGAAATATACACACACACACCACAAGTGTCTTTACACTATCTAAGCATTTTTTCTCCTTAGACGTGTAATGTGTTTTTTCAGTAAATAGGGACTTTTCATAATTCCCAGAACATCATTTTTTTAACAAAACTGTTTTACCTCTGTGTTAGTGTTTACTTTGTCACGACTAACAGCAGTCACAGTTCAAGGTAAACTTACAACAGCAAAGCAGCAACGCCAGTCATTTCCTCTGTCATGCCCTACCCCAAAAACACACACACACTTTTCCTTACTTTTCATAATCTAGGTTTCCTTACTTGTTCCCCCGTTGGTAAAAACAATCCATCCAGCCTCAGGTGCCGTTCCCTTCTCGCAAATAAATCCAGGATTAAAGTGCCATTCCCATTCTCAGTTCTCATAAAATAAATCCATTCCATGCTGCTGCATAAATCCGTTCTTGCTTCAGGTGCCGTTCTTGCAAGTTCCCACTCCCATTTGAGTTCTTTGAGCTCCATGGAGCTCAATTCCGACAGGCTGGTAGCACCCACGGAGCTGACGTTATTGCGGTTAAGCGGTCTTCTCCCTCCAGGGCTTCCCGGTCTCCCCCTTCCCGGATCCGGTCTCCGTGCTTCTCACTGGGCCCCCGAGGAGGAGACCCGATCTCAGTCGAGGTCATCGAGGCAGCTTTCCCGGCCAGCCTCGGCGAGATCGACTTGCTGCCTTTCCAATGCAGATTTGGACCGAATGATGCGAAGGTTTCTCCAGGCCCAACTGCAGATGGGAGTGCTCCTGCCCCCTGGGGCTCATTTCTTCTTTGCCCCGATAGCGCCTTCTCCGACCCACTTCCCGGGTTCGGAGACGAGCAGCCTTGGAGCCGGAGGTGGGTCGGCGCCGACAGTATCGGGTACTTCGCCGACTCTTACCTCGAGCCTGTCTGATCTATTTTTGTCAGATCCGGGCTCTCGGAGCCGTGGGCTGAGCGTCGAATCTGAGGGAATCAGTGTGTCTTCGGCTCCATCTAGGTCAGAGCACACTGGTCCGTCGGATCCGATGGCTTCGGCGCCGACCCTGATACGTCTATCTGATTCGAGCGAGGGTCTGCTCTCGGATCCCAGAGAGAGCGGCTCTCCCTCAGCTTTCGATGTGGTGGAGAGGGCACTGTCGAGTGCTTCCAGGCCCCCAGTCCTTGCTTCGGCTCCGCCCCGCACTCCCTCTCTGTTGGGTCCGGCTTCCATCATCCGGCCCCAGGGACAGCCTGCTTCAATGTCCCAGGTCGTTCCCTTGGAACAGGACGTGGCTGGTGAGATGTCCTCGAACAGCCCCCACCCCGAGGAAGTTCCTCACAAGCGAAAGTGCAAGAGGAGGCATGTGGACTTCCCCGAGTCCTTGACTGATGACACGGATTTGGATGAAGGGGAAGGCTCCCCTAGGTCACCCCCGAGGATGTCTCCTTCGGAGACATCATGGAAATGCTCAGGATAAGAGGGGCAGTGATCTGCCCCCAAGGCTTCCTCGGACGAATCCGTGTTCCTGGAGGCATTCGAAGCAGGCCCATCTACCTCTTGGGTGTCCCCTCCGCCCGACTTCTTAGTGGACCTTATTACCACTAGGGCGTGGAAGGAGACTGACGCTGTGGAGCCAGTCCCCAAACACCCGGACAAGATCCTTAGTCTGCCCTCCGAGAGGTCCCATTGGAGCAAGGGTCCCCCCATAGATGCCATGTTGGTGGCAGTAACCACCAAGAGGGAATTGGCTCAGGAGAGTCCCTCGGTCCATCCACCGAGCATGGAGTCCCGTTTGATGGACCGTTTAGGGAAGCGGGCTTTTAGTTAAGCGACCTTCTCTGTGAGGTCTCTGAACTACATGGCACATGTTATTCGACTGCAGTGAGACCTTATCAAAGAGTACGCTGCGTTGCGCCCGGAGTCCATGTCGATGGAGGACAAACGGTTGTACTCCACTCGGATGGCCACTCTCGGGTCCATATCTAGCACCTCTATGCGGCTGTTGTCCCACGCCACAGAGTGAGCCGCTAGAGCCAGCGGAGCAGGCCCCGTCATCTGACGTCAGGCCTGGTTCCGGCATTGTGATTTCGCGGAACCCTTCAAGGCGTCATTTGCGAATGCTTTTTTCGATGGTTCTGCCCTGTTTGGCAAGACCGTTTGCGAGACTTTGGTCCAGAGCAAAAAGGACGGGAAGACGTTGTCTGCCGTCTGAGTCCGCTTCTCTGCTCCCCAGAGGTCCTTCTCCAAGAACCAAAAGGGACAGAAGAACATGTGGTTCCGGAAGTCGTAACAATCCCAGTCCGCTCTGGATCCCCAGTCCTTAAGTGGCAGAGGGGGACAGGGTGGACGCCGCCCTAGAGGCAGAGGGGGCCCGAGGAATGGTGGGTCCAGAGAAGCTTTCTCTGACGGCCCACCCAGCGACCCTGAGGGGTTGCCCGACTGCTCCTCTCTGGAGGCAGTCGGGGAACGTTTTTCGAGGCACCTGGCAGCTTGGGAGTCCATCACAACAGACCACTGGCTGCTTCGCATCATATCCAGAGGATACCAAATTCCCTTTTCTCACATCCCTCACCAACCCAAACGCCTCCCCGACGTCCCACCCGATCAGAGGGAGGCTGCAGCTGCGGAAATTCAGCAGCTCTTAGGAAAAAGAGCCATCCAACACGTCCCCCCAGACCAGTTCGGATTGGGTTACTACTCCAGGTTCTTTTTAGTGCCAAAAAAGGCGGGGGACCTAAGGCCAATCCTCGATCTCTCCCTCCTGAACCTGTCAGTAAAAGTTCCGGATGGTCACCCTTCGATCCATTCTCCCCCTGTTGTGGGAGAGTGACTGAATGTGCTCGATAGACCTCAAGGATGCGTATTACAACATTTTGATGGACAAACGATCCAGGAGGTTTCTCCGCTTCCGGCTAGGAGCCAGTCATTATCAGTTCAGGGTCCTTCCCTTCGGTCTCACCTCAGCCCCCAGGGTGTTCACCAATGTATTAGCAGTGATAGCGGCCCACCTGAGGCTCCAGGGAATGCAGGTGTTTCCATACCTAGACGACTGGCTCCTGACAGCCCCAACAAGGCATCTACTCTGCTCAGCCAGGAATTACTTTCTCCACCTTGCTCCCCGGCTGGGGATCACCGTCAACACGAACAAATCCTTTCTCAACCCGACTCAGGTGATAGACTTTATCGGGGCCAGATTAGACACTAACAACTTACTAGCCTTCTTAACCAACGAGCGACTTCACACCCTGAGGCTACATGTGCGGGCCATTTTGCTATCGTCTGCTCCCCCGTCAGGATTGGTCCTGAGGGCGCTGGGCTCCATGGCGGCCGCAATTACCCTGCTCCCCATGGCTCGCCTGAACATGAGGGTCTTGCAGTGGACTCTCCAAGTCCAATGGTCCTTCCGTCGATACCCTCTCAGTCACCTCATTCCCCTCAGCAAGGCTTGCAAAAGGGCTCTCGCATGGTGGTTACAATCACCGGACCTCCAAGCAGGACGCCCTTTCTCCATGGCCCCTTCACTCGCCACAGTGACCATGGACGCCTCTCGCCTCGGGTGGGGGGGCATTATGCAGGCAGGACAGTCCAAGGCACGTGGAACGATACAGAGACCTCATTGCATATAAATGTTCTAGAGATGAGGGCAGTGCTGTTGTCGTTGCAAGCACTTCAGAGCCTTCTCCCTACAGGAACAGTTGCAGTTCAGTCAGACAACATGTCGGTGGTCTAGTACATCAGCAAACAGGGGGGAACCAAGTCCTACCCACTCTGTCGCGAAGCTGTGAGAGTGTGGGAATGGGCGATCTCCACCAACCGCTTTCTTATTGCAATGCACATTTCGCGATGGTCCAACATCCTGGCAGACAAACTCATTCGCACCATACTGTCTCCTTACGAGTGGTCTCTCAATGCCCAGGTAGCGAAGCGGATATTTGCCGTATGGGGACAACCCTGTTGCGATCTCTTCGCCTCTCCTTCAAACACGAAATGCAACAGCTACTTCGCTCTAATTCTCCCCACCGGGGAATTCTCGAGAGATGCTCTGGTGCATGCTTGGCCTCCCGGTCTACTCTATGCTTACCCCCCTCTACCTCTGATGCTGAAGTTTCTACAGAAAGCCAGTCGGTTGGGGAGCAAAATGATCCTCATTGGCCCCATTCTGGACTCGTCAAGCTTGGTTCCCTTACCTCTGGTCTCATCTGGTGAATTCGCCTTGGATTCTAGATCCCCTCCCGGATCTGATTTCCCACCCCCTAGGCCTCCCAGTCCCGAACCTGGACAATCTCAAGCTTACGGCTTGGTTGCTCCAGTTCCACTCGTAGCTAGGACTCCTGGTATCTCCTCCCCAGTTAAAGCTATCCTAGTAGCAGCACACAAGCCTTCTACTCTTAAAGTCTATAGGAGTAAATGGAGACGTTTCGCTATTTGGGCGGAGCGTCAGAACCTAGACCCTTTCACAGCTCCGTTGCCCGCCATTTTGGATTTCCTTTCAGAGCTTTTTCATCAGGGGGCTAGCTGTTCCATAGTCAAAGTTCAACTAGCAGCTATCTCTCATTACCACGTGGGACATGAAATGGGTCCATTGATCACCACGAAGTTATGTAAGACCTTTCTGAAGGGCATCTTCGTACTCAGACCTCCAATAAAGGAAGTAGTGCCTCCCTGAGATTTGACTTTAGTACTTCAGGCATTGACAGCTCCCCCCTTTGAACCTGCAGCTTCAGCTGATCTCAAACATTTGTCATGGAAAACAGCCTTTCTCGTCACTATTACTTCAGCTAGGAGGGTCTCTGAACCTCAAGCCCTATGTGAAAAACCTCCTTACTTGACCTTCCACAAGGATAGGGTTTACCTCAGGACCAATCCCTCATTCCTTCCTAAGATTGCTTACGAGGCAAATATTAACCAATCCATTAATCTGCCAGTTTTGTTTCCTGAATACCAGAACAAAGGAGAATACAAACTACATTCTTTAGATGTGCATAGACAGCTGCATTTTTACATTCATAGAACGGCTGGTCATAGACAATCCGACCAGTTGTTCGTCTCCTTTGCCAAATTTAACTTAGGTAAATCTGTGTCAAAGGTCACCTTGTCGAGGTGGATTTCACAATGCATCCTTTTGGCTTATGAAATTTCAGGCAGGCCCGCACCTCAGGGAGTCCGTGCCCACTCTACTCGGTCCATGTCTACTTCTGCTGCCTTTCAGTCTAGAGTACCCGTGGATGATATTTGCTCAGCAGCCACTTGGGCTTCACCTCATACCTTCATCAACCATTATAAATTGGATATGATCTCTAGAGGGAGAGCATCCTTTGGCTCTGCAGTGCTCCGGAACATCCTTCCATGAAGGCCGCCCAAGGTGTACAGGTAGCTGGGGAGTCTGTCCCAAAGGTTGCTGACAAATGAAGTTAACTACTTCAGATTAAGAAGTTATATACTCACCATAACGTTCCATCTGAGTAGGTAGACTTCATTTGTCTGCAACCGTCCCACCCTCCTTCCCCCTGACCTTCGCATGTTATTTGGCCAGAGATTTTTTTTTTTTTTTTTACTCTGCCCTTTAAGGAAGGTACTTAGTTTCCTTTCTCAGCCTTATTGGTTATGGGAAAACTTGATCTGAGGTCAGTCAGGGTTGGCAGGGGATTATGGGTGAAGGGGAGGAGCTAGGAGCACGGATCTAAGCTATGAAAGATTGCCGGGTTGGATCAGATTCCCAAAGGTTGCAGACAAATGAAGTCTACCTACTCAGATGGAACGTTATGGTGAGTACATAACTTCTTATTCTCTCAGAAAAGTTACTAATTTGTTTTCTTACCTTATCGCATTTAGCGACTATCCCTTCTTGAATCTTTTCAATCCCCTTCATCCTATTTACCGCAAGGTATTTTCTTCTTTACCATCGTTGGTAAACCCCTTTTCCTCCTTACCTTGGGGTATTTCTTGTACCATTGCTGGTATTCTTTCTGAATTTCCTTCGTTGCTAACATGGCAGATAAAAAAGTTAGTCCAGGATTTAAGAGATGTTCAGATTGTGGCCATAAATTACCTACTTCAGATGCACATTCACTGTGTGTCTATTGCTTTGGGTGTACCTCATTTATCAGTTGACCCGCCCTGTGGAATTTGTAAGAATTTCTCTAACAGGACGTTGATTGAGAGGAAATATAAATTGTTATTGAAGGGTCTACTTAAATCCCCTTTTTCAGAGGCTATTTCTGGGTTGGAGGCTTCAACCTCTCCAAGATCCCATAAGAAAAAGACTGATCCATAAGAAAAAGACTGATGAACATACAAAGGCCAAGTCTCTTCCTTTGTCCCCAGCTGGGGACTCCCACCAACCGAGATCCAAGAAGGCTAAGCTTTCCACTTCGGATCTGACTTTTTCGGCTCCAGTGCTTTCGGTGCCTAGACCTTCGGCACCAAGGCCATCTGCGCCATCTGTGATTTCGGCACCGAATAGCTTCCCCTTTACCGTATCAGTACCGAGGGGCTCCTCGGTTCAGACTTCTCCACCGGCACCGACTAGCCAGTCGATGCAGACTGTTACCATATCGGCTCCGACATCTTACCCGGAACCGACATCTCAGTTATTGACACCGATTTCTTTTTGTTCCCAGCCTCAGCGCCGATGACCACTTAGGCACCAACCTTATCGTCGGTGCAGACCATGACTTCTGCACCGATGATTTCCTCGGTACAGACACCTGTAGTTCAGTCCCTTACGGCCTGTTGTTTTCAGCGCAGACTGGTGAGGTGGGCACCGAGCTTCCCCCATCTTTGGATAGACCTGACTCTCCCTCAGCTGTGTCCGTGAAATCCACTAGAAGCCTCTCTGAACACAACGTGTTGCGTCTTGTGGATCAAGTGCTTTTGGCCAGAGGTATCCCACCCCCCAGGACCTACCCTTCCTTGGGAGGTGATCACACTTTGCCAAAGACCCCTACTTATTTTTCTCCTTCATTGCCTTTGAAGTCCCTTGATATAGCACACTCTTCCCCCTCTACAGTTCCCTTTATGGACCTCGCTAAGGAACCGCAGTTGCCTTCGTGGCATGAGAGCTTTGCTACGACCCAGGAAGTCAGCTGTGGCATACATAATTTGGTGTTTCACAGTCATCCAGGGACTCGAGTCGGCAGGCTGAGCCACTTAGGGGAGGGGTGATCCCTGTCTTGGACACTCGCCCCTCTTCAGGTGGACCGGCCTTCCAACTAATGGAGAAGGCTTTGGCGTCAGCTGGTGATACTGTGCTATCAATCTCCCCGCCCTCCTCTGGACCGCAATGTACACAGGTCGCTCCTAGCGGACACCGGGCACAAGGGCCTCAGGATGTACTGCCACAGGAAACCCCTTTTGCGTTGTCTTCCCCAGCTTCGTCCTCTGAGGAAGTTCATCGAAAAAGCTTGTGCAAGAGGAAGCACATGGACTCCACAGAGGAGTCACTTACTGAAGACACAGACTTTGATGATGGGGAGGGGTCCCCTTGGTCACCCTCTGAGGTATCCTTAAGTGATATCCTTGAAATCCTTAAACAGAGAGGTGGCTGGCAGCCCTCTAACCCGACCTCTGAAGAATCTGTGTTCCTGCAGGCCTTTTGTGCCTCCTGGGTTACTCCACCTGCCGACGAACTGGTCCAGCTCATCGTGCAGCGTGCATGGAAGGCTCCTGACACCGTTGAGGCCATTCTCCCGGAGGCCAGATAAAATTTTGTCCCCTCCTGCTACTGACCCCCCATTGGTCCAAAGGTCTTTCTGTAGATGCTCTGATGGTGGTGGCTGCAACCAAGAAGGACCTGGCGGAAGAAGAAAGTCAGACTGTCCATCTGCCCAACAGAGAGTCCCGGGCTCTGGACAGAATAGGGAAGCGTACTTTTGCATCAGCAACGTTTGCAATCAGGTCCCTGAATTATATGGCACACTTTACCAGGCTTCAAAGGGATTTAATTTCTGAGCTCTCTGAAACTTTGGTTGGTGCCGTGTCTGATGAGGTCTGTGACAAAGTGGCCTCTCAGCTGGCCACCATTGAATCGATATCGAACTCCTCCATGCGCCCGATATCTTATGCATCAGAAGGAGCGGCGAGTTCAGGCGTTGTTCTGAGACGACACGCCTGGATGTGCTTATGCAATTTCGCGGAACCCTTCAAGGCTTCCTTTCTCAACTCTCCCATCGAAGCCTCTTCATTGTTTGGACCCCAGGTTAAAAGCACACTGGCCAGATGTGAACAGGACGGTAAGACCTTTTCTGCCGTGGGTGTCCGTTATTCTTCCCCTCAACGTGCTTTCTCCAGAAACCAGAAGAGTGGGAAGATATGGTACAAAAAGTCTCAGGGTCCTTTCCGTGACACACAGGCCGAGTTCTCCCCTAGAGGCAGAGGAGGAAATTCACAGGGAAGACTACCTTTTCGGGGCAGAGGGGATCCACGTAACCAAGGTTCCAGGGATTCTTTTCCTGGTCAATCATACCAGTGCTCCTGAAGAGCGGCCCAACTCCTTTCCTCTGGAGGTGGTTGGGGGTCATTTCTCCTTGTACCCTTCTGCCTGGCTAACCATCACCACCGACTCTTGGGTACAAAGGATAATAACCAGAGGTTACCATATTCCCTTCGATCTTTGTCCTGCTCCCCCAACAAACTTACCTGACGTTCCACCTAGTCAAAGGGAAGAAGCAGCATTAGAGATATCAAAGCTGCTAAGAAAGAGTCATCCAAATAGTCCCTGCAGAAAGGCTAGGCATAATCATAAACTGGCAGAAATCCAATCTCACCCCATCTCAGTCCACAGAATTCATAGGGGTCATCTTGGATACAACGAATTGCAGAGCATCCATTCCAGAGCACAAAATTCCAAGGATAAAGCAACAACTGATCCCAGTCTTTTCAAGGGAGAAATCCACAGCTCACCCTGTCCTACAGCTGTTGGATTCCATGGCAGCCTCCATCACCATTGTCCCCCTGGCCAGGTTTCACATGAGACTTCTACAATGGCTACTGTTCAGCCAATGGTATAATTTTCAGTATCCTCTTAATTTGAGTAACTCACAGGTGCAAACAGGATTTAAATTGGTGGATGACCCACAACCAGTCACAATGGTCTCGCCCCTTCTCCCCCCACCAGCCGAAGGCTACAGTGACCACGGACGCCTCCCTGATGGGCTGGGAGGTTCTGTGTCAGGGACAGAGAGTCCAGGGTACTTGGTCCGAATTGGAGGCCCAACTGCATATAAATGTTCTAGAGCTGAGGGCGGTGCTTCTGGCGTTGCAAGCATTCCATCACCTGCTGCCGTCTGGGACTATTGCAATACAATCAGACAACATGGCGGTGGTCTGGTACATCAACAAACAGGGCGGAACCAAATCTTACCCACTTTGTCGAGAGGACATGAAGATATGGCAATGGGTGGTGGCTACCAATCGTTTTCTTCGAGCAACGCACATTCCTGGGAGTTCCAACGTGATAGCAGACAGACTCAGCAGGTGCATTCTACAGCCTCACGAGTGGTCCCTAAATCCCTCTATAGTGGCGGAGATCTTCCACCACTGGGGTCTTCCTTGCTGTGACCTCTTTGCATCTGCGACCAACTACAGATGCAGCAACTACTTCACCCTGATTCCTCCTCCGGGACAGTCACCCAGGGACGCTCTAGTCCACGATTGGCCCTTGGGTCTTCTTTATGCATTTCCACCTCTCCCCCTCATTCCCCAGTTTCTGAAGAAAGCCCGCCGGTTGAAGAGCAAGGTGATCCTCATAGCGCCATATTGGCCTCGTCAGATTTGGTTCCCATTCCTTTGGCCTCACCTGCTAGATCAACCATGGATTCTCCATCCAACCCCGGGGTTGATCTCCCATCCGCAGAATCTGATTCATCCTAAGTTGGACAGCCTGAAGCTCACAGCTTGGCTTCTCCAATTCCCTTGATTGCCAGGCATTATGATCTTTCTTTGCCAGTATGGGACATTCTTATTGCATCTCATAAGTCTTCCACTAGAGTTACTTATCTAAGCAAGTGGAAAAGATTTACCCTTTGGCTGAAAGAAAAGCAAGTAGATCCTTTTTCAGCACCAGTGTTGATAGTACTGGAGTATCTAGCCGACCTATTTCAGTCGGGTCTTTCGGCCTCTACCATTAGAGTTTATTTGGCTGCAGTATCTAATTTCCATGAGGATGTCCAAGACTCCTCTCTTATGTCACACAAATTATGCAAGACCTTTATAAAAGGTGTGAATCATCTAAAACCCCCTTTTAGAGAACCTATTCAACCATGGGACCTGTCATTAGTTCTAGAAGCTTTGACAATGCCACCTTTAAAACCATCTTCTTCTTGTGACCTCAAATACTTGTCATGGAAAATCTTATTTTTGGTCGCCATTACTTCTGCCAGACGCATCTCTGAGCTTCAAGCCTTATGCATCAAGAGTCCGTAATTGATTATTAATAGGAAAGAGTGTCATTGAGAATTAATCCTTCCTTTCTGCCAAAAGTGATCTCTGAAATGTCCATTAACCAAACCATTGAATTGCCAGTTTTCTTTCCCAACTATTCAAACAAAGGAGAGTATTGCCTACATACCCTAGATATTCATAGGCAAATTCGCTTCTACTTGAACAGGACTAAGGCCTCTCATAAATCAGACCAGTTATTTTTGGCCTATTCTGGACCTAGATTAAGATGTGCTGTTGCTAAAGTCACATTGGCTAGATGGTTGAAAGACTGTGTGACCTTCATTTATACACAATGTAATATTCCATTGCCTACTGCCATAAAGTTTCATTCGACAAGGTTGGTGGCAACTTCTGCTACCTTCCATGCCTGAGTTTCTTTACATGACATCTGTGCAGCTGCAACTTGGGCTACACCTCATACCTTCATCAATCATTACAAATTGGATTTGGCCTCCAGGGGAAGAGCATGTTTTGGTTCTATGGTGCTCAGGAATGTCCTTCCATGAAAGCCTCCCTGGAATAGAGGTAGCTGGGGACTCTGTCCCACACATAAGGAATGAATGAGGATTAACAATAATCAGATAAAGAAGTTATGTCTTAACATAACTTTCCATCTGTATTGTTGATCCTCGTTCAGTCATTACAACCCTCCCTCCTTCCCCCTCCTGTGGCTTCTAGTGGATCTCACCATCCGGTTCTTTTAGGTCATTTGACGAGAGGTAGCCTTTACCTTCTTTTGACTTGCAACCTCAGTATGAGGTAACAAGGAGAGGGGAATTCTGGGTAAGAGTTTTAGCTTGAGAGTTTGTAGCTGACGTGAGCTTGGAAGATGGCCGGCTCGGTTCTGAGGTCGGAACCGATACCCACATGTAATGACTGAACGAGGATCAACAGTACAAATGGAACGTTATGGTAAGACATAACTTCTTTTTCTCCTGCATCCTTCCCAGCCATGCCCAAGTACTTGCACCCCTAGGAGGAAAATTGCTCTGCATGCAAAAAAATTGGGAATACATTACCCAGGACCGTTGGGTCTTAAACATTGTATCCCAGGGATATAGATTCTACTTCCATTCACTGCCAACCCCAAGTGGATTGCCAGACCTTCCCCCAGACCAGTGGGCAGAGGCCCAAAAGCAAGTACTTTGTCTTCTCAGTATCAGGGCTATTCAGCCTGTTCCAACAGAGCCAAGGGGACATGGTTTCTACTCCAGACTGTTTCTTTTTGTGGCCAGAAAAGAACATTT